>NC_137222.1:1138168-1260668 GCF_949987685.1 Ammodytes marinus
ATATAATGGACTTGTGGTGGTAAACTCTCTCTCTCCCTCTCCCTCTCCCTCTCTCTCTCTCCCTCTCCCTCTCCCTCTCCCTCTCTCTCTCTCTCTCTCTCTCTCTCCCTCTCTCTCTCTCCCTCTCCCTCTCCCTCTCTCTCTCTCTCTCTCTCTCCCTCTCTCTCTCCCTCCCTCTCTCTCTCTCTCTCTCTCCCTCTCCCTCTCCCTCTCTCTCTCTCTCTCTCTCTCTCTCCCTCTCCCTCTCTCTCTCCCTCCCTCTCTCTCCGTCCGGTGCAGGTAAACCTAGCGTACGCCTATGAGACCAAACACTCTCTGTGCATGGTGCTGACCATGATGAGCGGAGGAGATCTGAAGTTTCACATTCACAACGTGGGCGAGCCGGGACTGGACAGAGAGAGGACACAGTTCTACGCTGCTGAAGTCTGCTGTGGACTAATACACCTGCACCACAAGTCCATTATATACAGGTACGTGTGTGTGTGTGTGTGTGTGTGTGGGGGGGGGGGGTGAGTGAGTGAGTGTGTGGGTGAGTGGGTGGGTAGGTGGGGGTGAGTGTGTGTGTGTGTGTGTGTGTGTGTGTGTGTGTGTGTGTGTGTGTGTGTGTGTGTGTGTGTGTGTGTGTGTGAGTGTGAGTGTGAGTGTGAGTGTGAGTGTGAGTGTGAGTGTGAGTGTGAGTGTGAGTGTGAGTGTGAGTGTGAGTGTGAGTGTGAGTGAGTGAGTGGAGCGTATGTGTGTGTGTTTTTCAGCACCTGTAAACCCAAATCCACAAAATCTTTTCTATCATAACTATGTAATGTGGGGAGTTAGTTTCATGATAGTAAAGCATCTGAAAAGAGTTATAGGCATATTTATCAATCCACATTAAAGATATCGTCATTTAAGTTTAATGCAGGCGGGCTATGCTCTGGTTCTTATGACACAATAAATATTTTTGAACCGATCACGACAGTTCTCTTCCCCAAACGTTCTATAAAAACAATGAATGTTGCCAAGGAGACAGTTTGATATGCCCACGTCCACACAGTCCTGTCAAACGGTCTCTAGACAGTAAAACATTTTCTTTTTTTTTAATGACGATAGCAAAGACGCATTGCTTGCTTTTTAATAACGTTTTGGTTATGATTTATTGATACTGGAAGTTGGAATCTGTCAACAGCTTTTCAATTTTACTGCAGACTGGAAGTGTCAAGTTGATTTATGACATTTCAACATTTTTTGAGTTGCGTCATCCAAAAAAAAAAAATACTTCCTCAATTCTTTTTTCTCACCGTGGCCGTAACACCATTCTGTACAGGACAATAGCTTTCAAATACATTGCATACATTTTGCTTAACTTATGATAAAAAAAATAGAACTGTATGAAACAAAATTAAGAATTTTATAGTAGTAAAATGAGGCTTATTGAAGAAAAAATGTACAACTTTTCATAAATGTTTCAATAAATATACATATTTGGCACAACTTACTAATATGTAAACGTGCAAAAATCTAGATGTTGGATAAAGATATACTAGTGCGAAAGAAGACATGTTATGGAAGCAAAATAGACAAAAATCAGAACATTGAACAGTGCTTGAAAAGAGCAATGTTTTTGCCTACAGTGTCTTGCTCTAATTCATTATTTTTCCTCGTCTTGACGTACTGATAAAATCTAACATGACATATCTTAAGTCTTTAGTCATGGCTCATGCAAGTTCACAATGGATCTAATCTTGCAAATACTGAACAGGCTAGTTCCCCATTCTCCAAAACATCTCAAAGTCTGTGACAAAAAAATGAAGTGTTGTAGGGTAGGGTTGTTGCCAGACAAATGCATACATTCACACAAAAAATGGCAAAAAAGTCAGTTAAAGGAATACTTCTTCACCCATACGGAACCGGCGTTCTATCATTATATAATCGCTTTTATAATATAATGAATGAGGTTTTTCTTCCCTCAGTCTTCCCTTGGCACAGCTGTCCTGTTAATCCTAACCCTACATTTTTACTAGTGTGATGTCACGCTAGTAAAATGTAGGGTTAGACAGTGAGACCATAAAACACTCTTTCTGCCTTTTTCTCAGACTAGGATGTACCGATTTCTAAAATGTTTGCACATTTTTACTACATAGGATCTCAGAGTTCAAAACACCTTCATATTTCCACCAGTGAAGTAGGTATTTAACTAAATAAATCACCATGCAAATATGAATGTAGTTAAAGTAGCTACGAGGAACTTTCAGTTTGTGTTAATTAATTCTCGCGTCCCCTTTGATTAAGAAAAACGACATAAAAATAGCATTCTTTTCACTGATGGTCTCGTTTGCTGTTACATGTCATTTCTGATCATCAGAGGAAAAATTAGACTGTTTCAGCACCTTTAAACTTACTACAGTTCACTACACCCCAACACTGATAAATGGTTGTCATAACTTGCAGAAAAATAATTTCCTTAACCATTTAAACTATGTCTAAGTGACTTTATTTTCTTTTTTTGTGTGGGTGGCATATTTTTTACGAGTGACTTTTTTGATTTGATTTGATTCAATTTATTTCAGACATATCAAACATACAAAACAAAATGAAAAGCATGGAAATACAATAAACAAAAATTATGTTTTCACAAAAAAAGAAAAGAAAACAAATTATCTGTATTGCTGAGATATGCCTGAAAAGGAGCAGGAAGAAGTATACACTTATTTAATCCTACCCCTTTTCCATAGTAAAAAAAGTAAAAAATAAAAATATTTATTAAATAAAAAATAAATAAATAAATAAATAAATAAAAAATAAAAGTGACGTGTTAGTTTGCACAGCTATTGTGATGTAATCAAACGTACTAAACCTTAACGCCTGTGTTTGTTTATCTTCCCAGGGATCTGAAACCTGAAAACATTCTCCTGGATGACAACGGTATGTAACTGCCAAACGATTAGTGTGTAAAAATATCTCCACAGCAACGACTCAAATGTATTTTAATAACTCACTCACTCACACGCTACATTCCTGTTCTATCCACCGATCAATCATGATTACATTACGAAAACCACCGTCATGCCTAGGCTATTTTTAGCTCTGAAATTAGGCGACATGCAATGACTTTAAAGCTATGGTGCGTAACTTTTTCATACGAATAATTGCAGTTAGATTCGAGACATTCCCAAACGAGTTGACACAAAGTTGATTAAGCCTATCAGCTCCACAAAACTCTCTCTGTATTTCTCAGTATGGCAGCGTTTACAAACTGGTGTCCCCCCCTCCCCACCGACACTGGTGCAGGAGCTCAGAAAAATCCCCAAGAAGAGCCCAAGAAATGTTTCAGTTGTTGATTCTACTGCTAAGAAAAAAACCTTGGACATACAGCAGAAGGTATAAAATCCATGAGCCATCACTGAAGGCTTTACTTCAAGTAGATGCACTGACTAGTGTTGTTGGCACCAAAAGTTACGCACTATATCTTTAAATGGCCCGCAGTAGCAGACACAATCTCCTCGACCTGATCTGTCCTCGTACGGAAATAGATGTTTGACGTTTTTTTGACATGCAGGATATAAACAAAAGGTAAGAGAAGGAAGTGAAAAAGTCCAGGTATTCAGGTGTGGTGATTGAGAAGTCTATTTTAAGAAATATCTACACCTGTTTCTGAATTCTTGGCAGCAGCACGATTAGACATTTGGAGACAGCTTTTGTTTTGAGTGACGACAACATGATTGCTATAGTATTCACAAAGGTGTCATGATTTCTTTTATATTGCCCAATTAATTACGGCTATATTTAGTAAGATGTGTTTAAAAATAGCCTAACAGATTCATTATCTTTAATTAATTTTTGTTGGAGATGGAAACTGAAAATGTAGCATGGGAACTGTCAAGACATGTGGCTACACGTGGCACAATCTAAATGTTTGGTTTCACGTGAACTGAAAACATTAAAAAAATTTGGAAAATACAGTGCTGAAAAATCTGGTGTTAATACACAGCCTAGGATCTGTAATCGGGCGTGTTGCTAGCTATACAGTGGGCCCCCTTTGTTTACATGCCAGTTTACAGAGCCTATCCTGTGATCATAGACAGATTATGAGATAATGGGCCCCTGGGCACAAACTCTTAAAGGGCCCCCCACTCGTCCCTATCCAGTCAGGTACACTGACTTTTCCACACATATACAATTAATGGCAAAACATATTAAGGAAGTCAGTGTTTCCCACAGGCTTTTGGGATACTGTTGGAGGAACCCTGTACCTTGTCAGGGGGTCCGGGGGCATGCCCCCCCCCCGTATTTCTTTTACCCTTTTAAAGTAAAATGCAACAATCTGGTGCACTTTGAGAGTACATTTTAGAGGCTATATCAAATCCTGAGATGCAGAAGGAACATTTTTCTTAAACAGGCAGCACTCTTTACTCTGCAACTGTAAAAACAGTACAGTAGATTGGTCTGCAGACCCATGTTCTACGATGGAGGGGCCCATTGCAACAGATAAAGTGTGGATAGCTACTTTATATGAACAGTATAGAATTCACACATCAAAAGCTTATTTCTGTATTAGACAGAGCTACTAATGCTGTTGTTTTTAACTTGCTTTTGTATTTCTCCCCTACTAGTTGAGGGGCCCATGATGATTTATATCTTGTTAGATTTTAATGAATATCCTTATATTTAGGCTCTTCCTTTTTGGACCCTGTTATTGACATCAGTGACTGAGCTCTTTGACTATGCAACATGAAAAGTTACTATCAGTATCTCTGGCTTAGGGCCCCCTGAGCCCTTGGGCCCCTGGGCCTGTGCCCGGTGTGCCCAAGGGACTTTCAGTTTATGTTCATTCTTGCACCCCCTTTGGACAAAAGCGGTAGTGTTTTTACTATGCCAGCTGTTGTTCCTGGGTGAGCGTACCCATATCACAAAGGCATTAAGAAAAACTATATAAAAACAGCATTCTTTGCACTGATTGTCTCGTTTGCTGTTACATGTAATTTATGATCATCAGAGGAAAAATTTGAAATATTTAAAAGTTCCTCGTAGCTACTTTTAAAGTGCTGTAAAGGCAATTATAAAATACCTTTGTGGACATGTATAGGTGAATTCCTTGAACAAGCTTTTTGCCAACTCCGGATTCTCAGAAAAGCAAAGCGACAGAGGAAGTAGTGAGACTTGATTTGAGCAAAAGGGAAAGTGCGTCACAACAGAGAGAAAAAAAAAGAAAAACTCTCAAACCAGTTTTTTGTTTTCACTAGGACACATCCGCATCTCTGACCTGGGCCTGGCTGTGAGAATGTCTGAGGGCAAACTGGTGAGAGGGACGGTGGGAACGCTGGGGTATATGGGTAAGTTATAATTTGTCTAAAAAAATTAAAAAAAATTGTAGTAGTTACACCGAGAAGATACGCACTGACTGTAGTTTTAAATGATCGCAGTAGCACACAATATAAATCAAATCAAATCAGTTTTATTTGTATAGAGCCCAATATCACAAATAGACATTTGCCTCAGTGGGCTTCACATTTCATACAGTATGACACCCTGCCCTTACACCCTTAGCTCGGCTGAGAAAAAACTCCCAGTAAAAAACCCTTTATCCTATCGGGACTAAAAAAATTGAGAAATCTCAGGGAGAGTCGATAGAGTAAGGGATCCCTTTCCCAGGTACTCTGGGGTATATGGGTAATTTACAGTCATGTATGTGGGTCAAATAAACTAACAGTGTTGTTGTAGTTGCAGTGAGAAGTTATACACTGTAGCTTTAAATTATTAGGGAACACTGGGGTATATGGGTAAGTTATCTTTTTTTTTTTTTTTTTTAAGATATTTTTTGGCATTTTTATGCTTTATTGACAGTGTAGAGACAGAGTTGAAATGGGGCAGAGAGGGGAGTGACATGCAGAGGACGACGCGGGCTGGAATTGAACCCGGGTCCGCTGCTGGCCGAGGCCCATGGGGGGGACGCCCTACCAACTGAGCTAAGGGCGCCCCCAAAGTTATCATTTTTAACAGTGTTGTTGTAATTACAGTGAGAAGTTGCGCACTGTAGCTTTAAATGGTCGTAGTAGCACACAATCTAAGGTACTCTGGGGTATATGGGTAGTTACAGTAATGTGTGTAGCTCAAAAAAACTAACAGTGTTGTTGTAGTAACAGTGGGAAGTTAATACAAAGCCTATGATCTGTTAACTGGTACGTAAACAAAGGGGGCCCACAGAAGCTAGCAACTGAGTTTAGTATGTATATTTAAACCAAATCTCTTTTAGTGCGCACACACAGTACAGACAGGTAGTAGATCATGAGGAGATATTCACTGATTTTGACAAAAAGTTATTTGACAACAAGCGTTCTCCAGAATCACTGACTATACCTTTAACAGTTGTAGTGCTCACTGTAAAGAAAAAACTAAAAGTTGAGGTAAAAAAATTAAAAATTGTTCTAAATCTTGAGCTATTGCAGTGACGTAGCATGTAGCCTATAATTAGCCTTAAAAAAGCCGTTGGCAAACTGAACAGGTTTAACTTTACTTTTTGTTGACATTCCTCATTCACAATGTCCTACTATCCTGCTGCTGTCACATGTCACAACCACGCATTTCCCAGATAGATAGATAGATAGATAGATAGATAGATAGATAGATAGATAGATAGATAGATAGATAGATAGATAGATAGATAGATAGATAGATAGATAGATAGATAGATAGATAGATAGATAGATAGATAGATAGATAGATAGATAGATAGATAGATAGATAGATAGATAGATAGATAGATAGATAGATAGATAGATAGGTAGGTAGGTAGGTAGGCAGGCAGGCAGGGAGGCAGGCAGACAGACAGACAGACAGACAGACAGACAGACAGAGAGACAGACAGACAGAGAGACAGACAGAAAGATAAAATCATCACTAGCATGTATTTATTAAGTGTTCTAATTCCTATTCCCAGCCCCGGAGGTGATTGGGCACCATCACTACGGAGTGAGTGCAGACTGGTGGGGGCTGGGCTGCCTCATATATGAGATGACCGCGGGCCAGCCTCCCTTCCACACCAGAGGGGAACATCACAAGTCCTCTGAGATAGAGAGACGCATCGAGTCATTCCCGGAGGAATACACAGACAAGTTCAGCAGAGAGGTCAAGGATATCTGCTCTATGGTGAGATTTACCATAATTCCAATAGGTTTAATAATCAAACACAACTCCATCTTTCTAAAGGTGTAATGTAACTAACTAACTTGGGGCGACCGTGGCTCAGGTGGTAGAGCGGGTTGGCCAATGATCCAAGGGTTGGAGGTTCGATCCCCGCCCGGCCACCTGTGTCACGGTTGTTGTGTCCTTGGGCAAGACACTTCACCCACCTTGCCTGGTGTGAATGTGTATGTTTGAGGTGGTGGTCGGAAGGGCCGTTGGCGCGGAATGGCAGCCACGCTTCCGTCAGCCTGCCCCAGGGCAGCTGTGGCTACTATCATAGTTTACCACCACCAGTATGACTGTGTTTGAATGAATGGAACCTGGAACCCTGTAAAGCGCTTTGAGTCCTTAGGGAATAAAGCGCTATATAAAACCTATCCATTATTATTAACTCTAGAACTGTGATTAAGTACCAATTTGAGGCACTTGTACTTTACTTGAATCTTTTTTCTTTTCATGCTACTTTATACTTCAGTTCCACTACAATGCATACATTTATCTGATAACTTCAGCTACTAGTTACTTTACGGATTAAGATTTTTGCACACAAAATATATGAAGAGTTTTTAAAAAATGATGCACAATACCAAAACAGAAACTGCTCAACAGGTTCAATAAAAAGGGCATCAGATTCATTTCCTGTATTCTCGTGATTTTGTATGCTCAATTTTTTGTCTTTTCTGCATCCAATTATGATGTTAAAATCTTTATTTCTGTAAAGGAAAAGACAAAATTCATGTTCCCGCTGACACAAATATAATGCTCAAAGGTGGAGTCAGTGATTCTGGAGAACGCTTGTCGTCAAAATATTTGTCTGCCATAATCAGTGAATAGCTGATCCGCTACCTGTCTGTACTGTGTGTGCGCTGAAGACTCGCAAAACGTGACGAGATATTCACTGATTTTGACAAAAAGTTATTTTGACAACAAGCGTTCTCCACAAGAAACACTTAATTTCCTGCATTCTGGTGAACTTTTATGTTCACCAGAATGCACCACAATTTTTGCCTTGTCAGTGTAACAGAGAAATGGAAATAGATATTCATATAGTTCTACTGTTACACTCACATTTCCTTGTTAACAAAACGTTTGAGACAAGTGAACAATAGACACATTGTACCAGTGTACTTTAGTGTCCCTACTTATGTAAACAAACACCACATATTTAAACCACACTCACTTACCCACTATCATTCATACTATTTTTAGTTTCTTTTAAAAACTGATCTCACTTGTTATCTGTGTGAAAGGTGTAGTCAGTGATTCTGGAGAACGCTCGTAGTCAAAATCAGTGAATATCTCCTCACGATCCACTACCTGTCAGTATGTGTGTGCACTGAAAACAAAATCCAGTGTTAATTCCAAGCCTAGGCTCTGTAAACGGGCATTTTGTTCGCTGCTGTAGGCCCTTTTGTTTTGCACACTAGTTTACACCTGACTTTTTTGAGATATTCACTGATTTTGACAAAAAGTGATTTTGACAACAAGCATTCTCCTGAATCACTGACTCCACCTTTAAATGCAATGGTAGTATGTTCCAATTTGTCATTACAATGTTCTTAATGGCATTAGTTTTAGGTTAAGGTAGACATAGGTAGACATATCGCGCACACACACAAACACACACGCAGACTTGCAAACACACAAACACACACGCAGACTTGCAAACACACACACGCGACACACAGATACACACTCTCACACAGACACAGACACAAACACACACACTCAAACACTTGCAAACACTCAAACACCCACATACACACACACACACACACACTTGCAAACACACACATGCGCACACTTGCAAACACACACACGGGCACACTTGCAAACACACACACACCCTAGTAATAACATATTCTCTTGCTTGTTTTCCAGCTGCTGACTAAAGACCCCAGGCAGCGGTTGGGTTGTCTGAGCGGAGCCGGGCGAGATGTGCAGCAACACGCGTTCTTTAAGACAGTTAACTTCAGGATGCTGGAGGCCGGCCTGGTGGAGCCGCCATTCAAACCAGACGTGAGTATCACTAGGATTTTATACCATTTATATGTAATTTTGACTCATTCATTTAGTATTTACTAGGATCTTGTACAAATAATAATACTAGAAATACAGCTCTGGAAAAAAATTAAGAGAGCACTCCAAATGTTCAGTGTCTTTCGTTTCACTATTTATAGGCATTATGTTTGAGAAGAATGAACATTTTGGTTTTATTTTATAAACTACTGACAACATTTCTACCAAATTAAAAAAAAATAAATTGTCATGAAGAGAATTTTCAATAAGTTATGAAGAGATGAAGATTTAAGAAAAATCCTGACTGGTCCTTTTTTTCCGGAGCTTTACATAGACATACAATTGTATATTAGTGAAAGTCCAGTGTTGGTAGTCAATGCTTTAAAGAAGGTGAAGCTCCTAAGAAGATACAATATGGTACAAGGTCACTGAGACCTCACAATATGGAAGGTCACAGTAAACCTTTAAATGCCTTTGTACCCATGACAAAGGCAAAACAATATAAAAATAGCATTCTTTGCACTGATGGTCTCGTTTGCTGTTACATGTCATTTATGATCCTCAGAGGAAAAATTAGACTCTTTCAGAAATATTTAAAAGTTCCTCGTAAAAACACCTTTTAAGTTTAATTAAAATGAATAGTCATTTAAATGTGTTATTCTGCTGCTGTAGCCCAGACAGGTTTACTGCAGTGATGTCCAGGACATTGAGGAGTTTTCTACGGTGAAGGGCGTTGTTCTGGATCGGACGGACGGAGACTTCTACTCTAAGTTCAACACGGGAAGAATTCCTATCACCTGGCAGAATGAGGTAGGCTCAGTTACCTAGGTTACACACACAACCACCTGTCACACACTCTTACCAATAGGTTACACACAGATCACTGTTAACCGGCGTTCTATCATTATAAAATCACTATTATAATATATTGAATGAGGTTTTTCTTTCCTCAGTCTTCCCTTGGCCCAGCTGTCCTGTTAATCCTAACCCTACATTTTACCACGTGCGATGTCACACATGGGAAAACGTAGGGTTAGACAGTGAGACCATAAAACACTCTTTCTGCCTTTTCTCAGGCTAGGATGAACCGATTTCTAAAATGTTTTGCACATTTATACTACATAGGATCTCAGAGTTCAATACACCTTCATATTCCCACTGGTGAAGTAGGTCTTTAAGTAAATAATAGAATATAGCTCACTGTTTTTCCTCCTCCTCTGTGTGTAGGTGATCGAGACGGGGTGTTTCAAGGAGCTGAATATCTTCGGTCCGTTGGGAACTCGTTCTCCAGACCTTGACTGGTCTCTGGCCCCCGGCAGCCCCAAACGCAGCCTCAGGACCGGCCTCAGACGCATGTTCAGAAAGAGTGTAGGATGTGTGAGTGTGTGTGTGAGTGAGTGTGTGTGGTGAGTGAGTGAGTGAGTGAGTGATTGAGTGAGTGAGTGAGTGAGTGAGTGAGTGAGTGAGTGAGTGAGTGAGTGAGTGAGTGAGTGAGTGAGTGAGTGAGTGAGTGAGTGAGTGAGTGAGTGAGTGAGTGTGTGTGTGTGTGTTAATTGTATCCCACACCTTTTTGTATGATTTAAAGCCAGACTGATCCTCTCTCTCTCCTCTCCACAGCCTCCGTCTCCGTCAGATGAGAGCAAACAGTTTTTGGTGGGAGATGAAACCTACTTGAAGTCTGGATTACTCAGCACTACAATGTGAACACACTCACACAGACAGACAGACAGACAGACAGACAGACAGACACTGTTTTAAAGAAATACTCACACACACACAAACTCTCCCTCTCTCTTTCACACACACAGACTCACACTCTCACTCACTCTCTCTCTCTCACACACACACAGTCAAACTCTCTCACTCTCTCTCTCACACACACACACACACACACACACACACACACACACACACACACACACACACACACACACACACACACACACACACACAACGCTCTCTCACAAAAACACACACACACACACACACACACACTAATATCCACTGTAAATACAATGTTCAGTCCCCCACTTTAAATCAAAGCATAGCATACATTTCTTTGTGTTCTCCTGTCACTCACAGCTTCACTTCATAGCCTTCGCTTCTTTTTACATGTAGCAGCAAATAATGTTATAAATGCCAATAACGTGATCATTTTTCAGTTTTTAAAAGGTGCTCCGAGGAACTTTCAGTGTGTGTTAATTCTAGCGCCCCCTTTGGACTAAAGCGGTAGTGTTTTTACTACACCAGCTGTTGTTCCTGGGTGAGCGTATACCCATGACAAAGGCATTAAGAAAAACTATATAAAAATAGCATTCTTTGCAATGATGGTCTCGTTTGCTGTTACATGTAATTTATGATCATCTGAGGAAAAATTAGACTCTTTCAGAATTATTTAAAAGTTCCTCGTAGCTACTTTAAAAACTGAATAATTATAATTAACCTGATCCAAGGTATAATTGTTCTGTTACTAACACGCACAAAATGTACAAACAATATTCACCAGCGTCTTTTTTTTCTACTTGAATTTTGATACAAACAGTGACAACATAAATTTACGTCAGAACTTTAAGCTTTTTTTCACCAGTTGCTAAAAATGCCTTTTAAATAAATAAAAAAAAATTGAATGCAAAGGTTTCCAGCCCAGTCTTTTCTGTACAAAAAAAAACTTTCAAAATATTAAAGCTTGGGGCGACTGTGGCTCAGTTGGTAGAGCGGGTCGGCCGATGATCAAAGGGTTGGCGGTTCGATCCCCGCCCTGCCACCTGTGTCCTAGTTGTTGTGTCCTTGGGCAAGGCACTTCACCCACCTTGCCTCGTGTGAATGTCGATAGTTAGCCTGCTATCGGTGTATGAATGTGTGTGAATGGTAACGTGGGCGTGGGAAAGGAAAACAGGTCTCCCTTGCAAAAGAGTCTTCGGTCTCAATGGGATTTACCTGTATAAATAAAGGTTGTAAAAAAACAAAAAAAAAACTAGTGTAGTTATGTTGCCCCCGTGAGGAATTTCTGAGTAATTACAACAACACTAGTCGGTGCATCTACATGAGGTAAAGCCTTCAGTGATGGCGCATGGATTTTATACCTTCTGCTGTACGTCCAGGTTTTTTTCTTAGTAGTAGAATCAACAACTGAAACGTTTCTTGGGCTCTTCTTGGGATTTTTCTGAGCTCCTGCACCAGTGTCGGGGGGGGGGGGGGGGGGGGGGGGGTGACACCAGTTTGTAAATGCTGCCATACTGAGAAATACAGAGAGAGTTTTGTGGAGCTGATAGGCTTAATCAACTTTGTTTGAAATCTAAATTCATGAATGAGTCAAACTTTGTCCATGTTGCATTTTCTTTTATTCATTTAATTATTCAACCCATAGTATAAAACACACGATAACAGTCACACATTGTAAAACAAATAAAAATTCGCAAAAAAGACTCGAACACACACACACACACACACACACCGATGGCTGCAGCATCAACTCATCCATGCGACGACTATCTGAAATGTTGATTATGTTGGGTTACATTTTTTTTTGATTTTTAGCACAAAAAAAATAAAAAAAATTTGAAGTATTCCTTTGACAATAACTTCAACATGTGCATCATTTAGAGCAGGGCCTCACAAACAAGTATAAATAAGTCAAACTGTGGAATGTCTGCTGATGGCATGTTAATTAATGTTGATATGAGGCCATCTTTAATGATCTTGCCGTGATTCTTTTTAACTTTCTTTCTTGCTAAACTTATATATAGCTTAGAGAGTTGTGATCAGGCACGTCGTATTTGAGCTGCAGTTTAGTGCTTTAAATTGGAACAGTGTGTGTGTGTGTGTGTGTGTGTGTGTGTGTGTGTGTGTATCAGCGTATGTCTGTGTGTGTGTGTGTGTGTGCGTATGCGTCTGTGCGTATTAGCGTGTGTGTGTGTGTTCATCCTTCCCATGGAGGGCTGCGTCTCCCGTCTACGTCCGTCTCCACATGGTAAAGCATGTCAGCCAGAGTGTGTTCAGTCACTGCGCCCCAACCCATGTCACTCATCTGGAAGGCAAAAAATAAGTTCTAATTCAATATCAAACAACTTTATTTATACCAAAGGGCCATTCAAATACCATACACACATCTACATATAGACACAGACAGACAGACAGACAGACAGACAGACAGACAGACAGACAGACTGATAGATAGACAGACAGACAGGTAGATGTACAGACAGAGAAGTATGTCAGATGTAACACAAGAGGGTCGGGCAAGGAGTAGTCTCGCAAAGCCAGACCAAACTACAGCAAGTAGTATGGTCTGGAAGCACTCCGTTTAGAGCCGTCTATTCGGGGGGAAACTGGGCTGGCCTGTTTTTATTTCTTTAAACCAATCACAATCATCTACGGCGGGGCTAACCCCGGGAAGCAGCCAATGGAGGCGTAGCGTTGTTTGCCGACGCCAGCGCTTAATAGACGCTGGCTGAAGTGGTCAAGCCAGACTAGGCAAGGAGTAGCCTATACAGTTCAAGTTTAAGAACAACGATTAAATAAATAAATAAATCAGGTTTTAGACAAATGATACACAAGCAATGAAAAATTACGATGAAGACAAACAGCTCAGTTCATGTTAAATAAGAGGTTTTCATTAGAAAAGGACTTTCTTACCGGTTGGTACTTGATGTCCTTTGGAGCATGTTTGAAATTTGGTCCAAAATTCACAGACACCTGAAAAATAAGAGAGAAAAGTAAAGTCTAGCAAACCTTAATTAATCACGATTAACATGGTGCCAATGCCTCTGTAAAATAGATACAAAAAAATGTTTTACAATCTCTGCCTCCCCCTTGTGGCCTAGTGAACAAAATATATAGGTGTGACTTAGTTTGGTTGGTGATCTGTAAAACGAAAGAAAATGTGAGTGTAATCATGATGCAACCAATGCTACAGGTGTTTTTTTGTGACCTAATGTGCACAGTTTAAGCGTACAGTTGAAGTAGACATAGGTTTTACCTGACAGTAATACTGTGGACTGGGGGAGAATTTGGGGGAGGTGTGTAGGGATAAAAAATTGGAGACCTCGCAATCCTAATCAAGATTTAGTCTAAAAATGTAGCGATGTTATTTTTTAGACTATATAATACATGTACTCACGGTGCAGCCCTTGTAGAGTGAGATGGCAGGGAAGTACAGGCCTTCAAACAGGTTCTCATAGGCCACACCTTGACTCACTCCGTTCTTATAGAAAATCATCTGAAACACAAGAATCCACCAGTAAACAAACAGTAAACAGTCGGGTTACAACATTCTAACTAGATTTTAAAGATGGAGTCAGTGACGCTGGAGAACGCTTGTTGTAGAAATCACTTTGTCAAATTCAGTGAATATCTCCTCACTATCCACTACCTGTCCTTACTGTGTGTGTTAACAGAAAATATCCAGTGTTAATACACCACAGCCCAGGCTCTGTAAATGGGCATGTTGCTAGATAAGGTGGCTCCTTTGTTGCATACCAGTTTACAGAGCCTAGGCTGTGTATTAACACTGGATTTTTTCTCTTAACGCACACACAGTACAGACAGATAGCGGATCATGAGCAGATATTCCAAGACAAAAAGTGATTTTGACAACAAGCGTTCT
This sequence comes from Ammodytes marinus, assembly GCF_949987685.1. Lineage (NCBI taxonomy): Eukaryota > Metazoa > Chordata > Actinopteri > Uranoscopiformes > Ammodytidae > Ammodytes > Ammodytes marinus. The sequence continues at coordinate 1,152,945 of NC_137222.1, forward strand.
CCAGAATAACTGACTATACCTTTAACAAACAGTAAACACAGTCAGGTTTCTAGGTTTCTAAAAGTCTTTTATTTTGAAGGCGTTCTCACCTTGCTGGGCGTCATAGACTTGAGACTCTTCTCTGCTTTGTCCACATAGTCCTTCTCCTCAAAGTACAGGTAGCTCTTGAACTTGATAAGAGCCTGAAAGAGAAAGCAGATTTTAGAACAACACAGTGTAGTTTCCACCAACGCAAACCTGGTTCTAGTTCTGATCAATGGGAGTTGCTTAGCCAAGGCGATCCAGTGTTTTCAGTACATATGTCAATGATAATAAATCAAATCATTCCTTAGATTACTAATTGTAGATGCATTTTGCATCTTGTCAAATTTGTTGAGATGGTCAAAAAGTGACGATAAAGTCATATTTTGCATTTCTGCACATTACCTGTACTGTCCTGTACCTGTGCAAATGGCAATCAACATATATTCTTTCTATTATTTATTTCTATATACAGCCTATATCTCCCACCTTGTCCTTGTAGGTGTCGGGCAGAGCCTTGGCGATGTCAGTGTTGTCAGGCAGCTCTATGAAGAAGCCCAGAGTGTCTCCCTGTCCGTAGGCTGAGGAGTAACTCTTCCCTATGGACTGGTGGAAGCGCGTTCCCTTCTTACTGCGCCACGAGTAGCTGAACTTATCATAGCCCAACGGAGCCTGGAGGTTACCTGGGATAGACAGAGGGGGAAAGGGTTAAACAGAATAAATACAACAAAATAATAATGCTTATAGTGACCCCACTTAGACATTACTAGTATGCAAAGCGCTCTTTAAGGTGCGAACACACTGCACAGCGCGGCGCGGCGGTTGGCCGCGCGAATCGCAGGTTCCGCGCCGCGTGGTCATTTTGGCTCATTTGTGTCCGCCGCCGGCCGCCGCCCGATGACTCATTGAATGTACACGCCCAGTTTCTTCCCGCTATTTACATCTCTCTCATCATCGTCGTCATCCTCACTGATTTGTTTTTGTTGGGAGCGTCTCTGAAGTAGGCTATTCTGCCTTCATCATCTCTGCCATCGGCCCTTGTATTGGTCTCACTGCACCTCTCACACATTTCTCCCCGCCACCTGCCACCCAAGCTTCGTAAACACACCCACACATGCACCCACACACACATACACACACAACCCGCACACACACACACGCACGTATCGATGGCCGTGCATATAGGCTACACATTCACGCCGGCATATCAACATGTAGAGAAAACCCAAACAGATTTTCAGATGTTTAGGGAAATGTTTGGAAGTGTCAGTTGTCGTATTTAGTTTTTATTGTCTCTGCATATTCACTCATCTGCAGTACATCTTCCCTGGCTTTCTCTCCTTCTCTCTTCTATAATGTGAGTCTATTCCTTGCTCCTTTTACTAAAAGGTGTCTCATTAAACTGCTGTCATACATTTTATCGATGTGTTGGAACTTTCTCTCTCTCTCTCTCTCTCTCTCTCTCTCTCTCTCTCTGTCTTTTCCTTCTTTTTTCCCTTCATCCCTCCTTTCCCGACTGCACCGCCAGCCAGTTTCACGTGTCTTGTAGCTCAGCAGACTCACCCGAGTGACGTCGGGAGGAGCTCAACGACGGTGATTGGCTATCGCGGGGCGGCCGGCGGCGAAAAGTTCAATATTTTCAACTTCTGCGGCGGCCGCGCCGCCCCATTCGCGCCGCGCCGCGCCGCCCCTGGCCGCGTGATCCGCTCTCCGCCGGCCGGTTCGCGCGGCGGCGCTCGAAATACATTGACTTTCTATTGAAACTCGCCGCGCGGCGATGTGCAGTGTGTTCGTACCTTTACAGCTATAGTGCGTAACTTTTTTTTTTACATAAATGGACAACGGTTACATTCAAGCCATTGGCAAATGAGTTGACACAAAGTTGCTTAAGCCTTAACAGCTCCACAAAACTCTCTCTGTATTTCTCAGTATGGCAGCGCTTACAAACTGGTGTCCCGTTCCCCCCCTGACACTGGTGCAGGAGCTCAGAAAAATCCCAAGAAGAGCCCGAGAAATGTTTCAGTTGTTGATTCTACTGCTAAGAAAAAAACCTGGACGTACAGCAGAAGGTGTAAAATCCATGAGCCATCACTGAAGGCTTTACCTCATGTAGATGCACCGACAGTGCTGTTGTAATTACTCAGAATTCCTCATGGGGGGAGACAGAAGTTACGCACTATAACTTTAAACACAGTATTGCGTATTGAATAGCGTACTGACCCAGAGGTTGTGACCATCCCAGTCTGGCCGCGGTCTCTGAAGGCATCTCATCGATAGAAACCTCAAAGAACCAGGATCCTTTTCTCACGCCATGGGAGGCGCGCACCATGGAGTAACCCTTCTCCCCTGTCACGGTGAGGCGGTCGTCTGAGATCTTCAGCTGGGGGGCTGGAGCGGGGAGATAGGAAGTTGTATAGACAGTGAATGAATCTTCTTATTCAGTCAATCAATCAATCAATCTTTTCACACTTTTAACACATACAAAAATGATTGACATAATTAAAAATTATTAAAAAAATTATTTTGTTAAAATCTTAAATAAATTATATTAAAAATAAATTAAGTTCAATAAATACAATTCATGCCTAAAAAAATTATTAAAACATATCTGAATGTTATTTTATTTACATGAATTAAAAACCTTAAATAAATAAGATTGAATAAATCTGGTTAAATTAGATTCAATTTAAAGCCTAGGTAAACAAAGAAAAAAATCAATAAATACAAATAAAGAAATAAAAATAGATCAAACTTAACTATTTACATTATGATTTAATTAAAACCTTGAAAAAAATAAGAAAAAAAGTGAAATAAGTCAAAAGATTTTTTTTTTTTAAACACTCCTCCCTACCTCTGTCATGCAGAGCCAGCAGCACCCTCTCATACAGACAGGCTCTGTACAGGTCTCCAACATTATTTATCTAACTTTAATTAAAACCTTAAATAAGTAAGATTACAAATATAATATAAAATAAAAATGTATTTAAAACCCAGATAAACAAATTCTAAGACTAAAAAAACTAAAACTAAAATAAAATGTAATTAATTAAAACTATTAAAAAAAAATATATAAAAAGGTAAATTAAGTTGATCAATAAAATAAAATAAAAATCCAAAAATAAAAATAAATATTCTTGAGTTCTCCACACTGCCTAATAAAGCATGGAAAATGCCCCAAAAAATTATCTTAAAAAAATATGAGTCCTACCTCTGTCATGCAGAGCCAGCAGCACCCTCTCATACAGACAGGCTCTGTACAGGTCTCCAGGAATAGGTTTCCCCGCCCAGCAGTCCAGCTCTAGCTTCTCCGGGTCGGGCGCGTGCGGGTCCGGCTCAGCCAGGATGTAGCGGTAGCCATCTTTGTTAAAGGGATGTTCCAGAGGGTAACCATGGGGAGGGAGGCGCTGGGCTGAGAACATGGGGTCACTGCCACATGGGGGACAAGAGCACAAGTCTGATTGGTAGTTTAAAGGTCACTTTTGTTGTGTTGATTCAAAATTAAAGGTGTTACGAAGTATGCCGTCCCTGCAAAAAAAGAAAATAATTCACTACGACATAGTTTACATGGTTAAAGAAATAATTTGTCTGAAAGTTATGACTACCATCAGTGTTGGGGAGAAGTGAACTCTAGTTAGTTTAAAGTAGCTACGAGGAACTTTTAAATATTTCTTAAACAGTCTCATTTTTCCTCTGATGGTCATAAATGACCTGTAACAGCAAATGCGACCATCATTGCAAAGAATGCAATTTTCTTTGATGCGTGATTGCCATAAGGTACTTATAAAAGTCTATTCAGCGACTGCTTATCTTACCTCCTGGTTCTCTTCGTGGCTCCTGCAGCTGTTCCCTCCTGCTGCTGCTGCTGTTTACGTTTGGCCCCTCGGCCTTTTCCTGGTCCGGGGGCCAAGGCTCCTTCACAATAAAAGCACAACATATTATATTCATGAAAACTTTATTTTTTTGTTATTATTGCCAGCAATGCTAAGAGTGCCACTTGGAGCACACACACACACACAGGCGCGCCCCACACACAAACACACAGTCACACACACACACACACACACACACACACACACACACACACACACACACACACACACACACACACACACACACACACACACACACACACACACACACACACACACACACACACACACACACACACACACACACACACACACACACACACACACACACACACACACACACACACACACTGGATTAAAAAAGGAGTGAAAGCAGGTTAATAAGCGTTTGGTGCACACACAGGGAAACAGCAGGCACAAAAAGGCAGGTGTTAGTTTGCGTGGCATTTTCCACATATCCGTTCCGATTCAGATATCTAGGTTTTGGAAATCAGTAGGAAAATATAATTTTTTTTTAAATCAAGAAAACCAAACTTAAAATCAATATTTAAATTCAATTAATAAATTGAGTTAGTAGCTGTGTAATAAGCGGGAAAGTGAAAAGCGAACGGGTCACTGTCAAGAAATAAAGACAGAATCATTTGCTATACATTATCCCTTACTTAAACTATAAACTATGGAATTTGGACCGGTACGTTTTTCAGCCATGTCGGACCCAATGCTCTCACACATTTCAAGGGATTTCAGGTTATTGAGCGGTTGGTGTGCACACGTGGAAACAGAAAGCACAAAAAGGCAGCAAGGAATTAGTTTGCATGGCACACGGACGGGATGTAAGCGGGATTATGTACAGCGAACAGGTCACTGTTGAGAAATAAAGACCGTTTGTTACACATTATCCATTCCTTAAACTATGAATCAGTTGATCAGACCCAATGCGCTCACACATCTCAAGGGATTTCAGAGCTAGTTAGCGTTAGCAGCAAGATATTTTCACGGATCAAAAGGGGCAAAGCGTTGGGAGGTAGCGGGGTGCAGGGAGGGAGGCAGGACACACATATAAAAACAAACTGATCAGCTGCAGATGCTTAAAACAACCAGATATTCACCTGAGAAAGATGATCCACTTCCTGGAACACAATACACAACATCACATTTAAACTGTGCTCACTTTCTGTGTGTGTGAGGGAGGGAGGGAGTTTAGACTGACTGTTGATTGAAAACATTTATATCACTAATGTTCAAACGGACATGTTGCTTGCTACGGTGGGCCCCTTACCAGTTTACAGAGCCTAGGCTGTGTATTAACACTGGATTTTTAAGTATCAGATCGTGAGGAACGTACTCCAGAATTGTTGACTCCATCATCTTTAACAAGCCTTAGCTTCAGCCAATAACTTTACATTTGAGGCCATTTGTATAATGATTTGTTTTATATGTCAAAGTGCGTTTTAATTGATTATGGGCATACTGGCATTTGGATAATTTGAAAAATAATAATAATAATAATAATAATAATAATAATAATAATAATAATAATAATAATAATAATAATAATAATAATAATAATAATAATAATAATAATAATAATAATAATAATAATAATAATAATAATAATAATAATAATAATTAAAATAATAACAATAAATAATAAAGTACAACGTGAAACATTTACCCACTTTGCCAGAATTTGAAATGGTCAAAGATAATTTTTATATTTTTCCCCTTACCGTTGAGTCCAGCAGCAGTTGGAGCAGCGGTGGTTTGTTTCTGGTTGTCATACGATGGTCCGATGGTTCCCAGGTCCTAAAGAGAGACAGTGGCTGATATTAGACTGAACATGTATATACAGTAACATGAGTTTGTGAGATTAATTTGTGTGTTATTAATAATTATTTAACCTATAGCCAGTCGAAACAAGCTTACAGGCCGAACACAGCAACTCATATTATACTCTAAATATATAGAAACATTCTCCAGTGTCATTCTTCAGTGTATGTCAATTTGTCTCTACAAACTATCAATAAAGCTTTGAAAATGCCAAAAAAAATAATCATAAATTAAATAAATAATGATAAATCGATGGATGTTCGGGTTTGTATGCATCAAATATTTCTGATAATATTTAAGTGTTAAAATAAAAACATTATTCAGTGTCTCCAGCCTACATCTCTTCCTGTGTGGTGGTTACCTGGTCCAACAGTCCAAACTTTGGATACTCCTCCTCTGGGTCTTTGCTGCCCGGGTCGGGGTGTTCCTTCACCAGAAAAACATCTCGCTCTTTACTCTGTAAACAATACACAGAGATAATATTATATACTGAACTAATACTGCGTTCCTTTTACATTGGAAGTCTATGGTCTGAACTGGCAGTGACGTCACATCTGAGTTGACTGAGGTCCAGTTAGTGTGGTGTCTGGACAATCAGTCATTTCAAGTTGATGCGAAAGTTTACTTTTCTAACTTTTAAATTGAAGTTAAGGGTTTTAAGAACAATTTTAGTTCGAGTGTCAAGAAACCAGACCACATTTTTTATTTTTTTAACCCACAATCGAAATAATGTATTTTTGAAGGTCTTAATTCAGATTTTAAAAAAAAAACATTACCCATATACGGACCGCCCCACACTAAGTAGACCAAGTGAGAAATTTCAAGAGAGCATAAATGTTTTGCCTTTAGCGATCACCTTGGATTAGCCAATGTTAGCAATACCAGTTGATAACAACACTCTATAACGTATTTTGTGCATTTCGAATAGGATAGCAAGCAACACATCTCCAGATAGAAACTGAGCGTTACCATTGTCTTGACGATGTTGTTGGGCCAGGTGAGCTTCCCCGGTCTCTGGCGCGTTGTCATGCACTCCCAGTATTTATCAATGAACGGAATGATGTCCTGAAGAGAGAGAAATACAAAATCACACACACACATATTTCAAGAGGTTATAAAGTATTCAAAAACGACATAAGTAGCTTAAAGTAACACTTTAAAACGTTATATATTTTCTAAGAAGCTTGTTGTTGCATAATTACATCTGTTGTGTCTTAAGAAACTTACATTTTTATGCATGACAATAATTCAAATTTTTTTGAGCTTGGAGAATGCATCCAACCAAAGTTTAAAAAACAAAAACATACATATTGAGAAGGCAATGTAATAATTTAAAATCTTAAATCAGTATATCAGCTCATGATAGCAATGCTCCATTATAACATTAACTTTCCTTAAAGTCATGTTCATTTGAAAAGCCAAGGCTGTCACAAACATTAATCAAAGGGCTGTAGATGTGATGCAAACCTTGTCTTTGGAGAACATGGTCTTTGGATGCTCCTCCTGTGTTCTGGATCTCCATGTGAGGTTAGCGAGCGCCGTGAGACACATCTCCTTCAGATCTGACACACAACAAAGTAATAATGGTTTATTAATGAATTACCTTTTAACATAAGGCTTAAAACTACTTGTGTTAAAAGGTGGAGTCAGTGATTCTGGAGAACGCTTGTTGTCACTATCACTTTCAGTCAAAATCAGTGAATATCTCCTCATGATTCGCTACCTGTCCGTACTGTGTGCACAGAAAAATTATCCAGTGTTAATACACATCATAGGCTCTGTAAACTGGCATGTTGCTTGCTGCGTCGGTGGGCCCTATTTGTTAACATACAGTTTACAGAGCGTAGTAGGCATTGTATTAACACTGGATTTTTTCCCCCCAATACAGACAGGTAGTGGATCATCAAGCAATCTCCAGAATCACTGACTCCACCTTTAATATTGAATTAAATTATGTTAATTTTATGATAGTTCGTAAGAGAGACAGAAACCTACTGGCTTGTTTCCTGAGGAAGTAAGTGTTGCCGCTGTGATGACACACGTTGCAGTGAAACACGTAGTTGGTCATGAAGGGAAGACAGGTGCTGTGGAGAGGGAGGAGAATGAATTATGAAAACTGTAAGAAAAAAATCAAAATGTTATACTTTCCCCAAAACATTCAGCCCTATTGTAAAGTTGAATACCTGCTGATGTTTCAGGGATAATCAGTGGGTGTGACAAAACGATACAAGATACTGGATTCACGATAACGAGATCACACTATATTTTTGCGCTCTTTATACTCGAAAAATATTCTTGTATGGGTTTTGCTGTGATATCCCAAGACAGTTTTCAACTCAACGAGAAATCTCCTGTCACAAAAATGTTGGTCACACCGCTAGAGATCATCAAACAATCTCTATATAGACAGACACACACTCTTTCTGTATTTCTATACTATGTACATACGCGGTGTCGATGGCGAACGTGTCAGCAGTGAACCACTTCATACAGAGCGCACACTGCAGCTCTACGTCTCCCAGCTGTCTCCCGCTCTCCTCGTCTCCTGATCCTGTCAGAGCGTCAGCCGCCTCTGAGCCCTCGCCCGCTGTCTCCTGTAGTAAAAAAATACACATACCATTTAACATTTTGTCTATCGTAATTATTTGTATAAAAAAAAGGCAGGGACAGCAAATGTCAACACCAAAATAAGTGAACATTATTTAGCTACTGTTTCACTTTAAAAAAATAATAATAATTAAACTCAACACAGATCTAACAATTTAATTTTGTTACCATCGCCTCTTTGGATGACTCTGTATCCATGCTGGTGGGAACTTCCCCAAATGGAGCGTCACTGAAAGTCACAAGACAGATGAAATCACATAAGTATGTAAGTATTTACACACGAGTATGTAAATAAAGGGGCCTACCTACCATAGCTAGAAACATGCCCGTTTACAGAGCCGAGGCTGTGTAAATGTGTATTTCGCTGACTCCCCCTTCAAATTAATTTTAAAAAATCATACTAAACAAGCCAAAACATTAGTTGTTTTTAAATATTAAATTCCGAAATCTGCAGAATTAATACGACAGTGTGGATGCATTACTATCTTTAGACTATTAGGCTATAGATACATGCATCCCCTATTTATTCAGCTTATCTCATTGTCAAATGTTAAAACATTCACACCAACATATGAGCCGATAAAAGCACTTAATTTAAGCAGTTGCAATGTGGATGCATTAACGTGCAGGTAGGACTTCGCTTAACACTTGCAAGATGTGTTTAAATTTGTCCGATATTTTAATGTAAGGATGTTTTGTTTCTACAAAAAGAAGCTAAAACGTTGAATGAATCTGTGAAGCGCTAAATGTAGCTAGCCCGTGTGCTAACAGAGCATTGTTTAAGCCTTGAAATAGCATTAAATACGGTTCATATTATCACGTATGATCAGGATTATAGCCTACACATTTTTAACATTTATGATATGTTAGTGTGGAAAGTGGAAGTACACAAACCCGTCTCCGGTCTCGGGTTCCGTTGTAGCAGCGATGCCCGCTTCTCCTTCAGACGCCATGTTTGAAATCAATGAAAACAAAGAAATATCGCGAGACTTCAGTTTGGGCAACAGCTTCCGGTTTTGGTGCAGTGAGGATAAACAGCGACATCAACAGGCTAAAATGTGGAATTGCAGCAATTAAAGGATGGATGGATGGATGGATGGATGGATGGATGGATGGATGGATGGATGGATGGATGGATGGATGGATGGATGGATGGATGGATGGATGGATGGATGGATGGATGGATGGATGGATGGATGGATGGATGGATGGATAGATAGATAGATAGATAGATAGATAGATAGATAGATAGATAGATAGATAGATAGATAGATAGATAGATAGATAGATAGATAGATAGATAGATAGATAGATAGATAGATAGATAGATAGATAGATAGATAGATAGATAGATAGATAGATAGATAGATAGATAGATAGATAGATAGATAGATAGATAGATAGACAGATAGACAGACAGACAGACAGACAGACAGACAGACAGACAGACAGACAGACAGACAGACAGACAGACAGACAGACAGACAGACAGACAGACAGATAGATAGATAGATAGATAGATAGACAGACAGACAGACAGACAGACAGACAGACTAATAGATAATTGGTAAATGTTCTTCATCTTCTTGAAAAAAGAGTCATATTCAAATTCTTTATTAGGAATAACCCCTTGAGATTGAACCCATGTCGTTTTCAAGGGGATCCTAAATGTAGACAATCCTCAAAGCGTGTATGCACACAGAGTGGATTGCCCTGGTGTTTATATGAGTTAAAGATGGTTGTATGGAGAAATATACAGACGCAAACAGACACGGTTTAGTCAAATAAACACTTAAATGTACATTTTGGACTTTTTATTCATACTAGTGTGAAAGAAGCTGTTATGTTATGGAAGCAAAATAGACAAAAAACTCCAAAATGTACCAGTTTTTGCCGTAGATTTAACTCCAGTATTGTCCTAGATGTTTATAACAGCATGTAATCCAGTGTTAACATGTGCAAATGTCTCCTTCTTTAGATAGATAGATACTTTACTACAGCTTTAACATTTCAATACACTGTTTACAGAGTGTAGAGCGACATAAGAAGCTTTTGTGTTGAAGCGAGACCACCCCACGTACGCTCTGAAAGTCAAACACTATTTTAAAGGTTTTGTGTTTTGTGGCGGGTAGTTCAAGCACCAGTAAAAGAATCGTCAAACACAAAGACAAGTGTGCCGACAGACAGGGCCACAAAGCAGCCGGTGGAATGCTAAGAGCGCCCCTGGGTGTCACCGTATAAAGGCCCTAAAGCTTTTTGTGAGGGAGATAAAAGTTGTGTTCTCTCCTCCTCTTTCCTCTGGAAACACAGACACACATCTGTGACGTTTGGGGGAGTGTGAGGACCTCATGAAGGAATGGGATCCTTGCTTTAACTTTGTTTAGTTATTTGTTAAAGGGTTTGAAGCAAGTGTGTAGATTTGATCTCAATATTATAAGGACACAACCAAACACCCCCCAAACAGCACAAAAAATATAACTTGGTCTATATACATATTATCTTATTATTCCTTTTCAATTTGTCTGTAGGGACTACAGACGAAAATTAGCCATGTGGCTATAATCTGGCTCAATTGTATATTGTGCACTGTCCCTGCTAAATAAACAATAAATAAATAAATAAATTCAATTCAATTCAGTTTATTTAAGAATGGGACAGTGCAAATTAATTAAACATATGAACATACATGGGTTAAAAATGCCAGAATTAGCCAAAAGGCTATTTTTCATCCCCTGACATCGATGTTAAAAGAAAACATAATGAAACAAGGTAAAAAAAACATAAACAGGACTTTTGCATCCTGTTATAACTTACAATTGATTATACATTCATGCTCCACTCAAATGCTAATGGGAAGGATTTTGTTTGAATATTGGTAGGGACAATTCTGCTATCCCGAGTCCATATTACAAATATTGTTTATGACACTTTATAATTATTGTTTTTCTGTGTTATGTATTTGTAGTGTCATATTTACTTCATTTTAGTTTTTGTTCGGAAAAAAGACAAAATTTAATTTCATTTAATTTCATTTAACTTTTATTTATCCTTGAGAGACCAATTGAGGGGTGACCCTCATTTACAATGACGTCGAGTTCAAACAAATTCAAAGGAAAAACAACAATACATTCACAATATTCAATGCAAATACATCAAATACACAACAACAGGTGAAGAGAAGAAAACAATTGAAACATTTACACAGTGGTGAAGAGGGGCAGCAATTAAAATTAAATGGGTGAAAGTACAATATAGCCTAATTAAAACAGTTACAGGTAGAGTTTGGCAGATTTAAGATAGTTTGTTTAAATTGGTTAAAGGATATGAAGGTATTTAGTTTAATTTGTTGCTGTAAGTTCTTCCAGGAGTCGGGGGCACTGAAGCTAAAAGCTGTCTTTCCCAGCTCAGACCGGGCTTGTGGGACATAAAGCATAAGCATGAAACCTAGACTAATTGGTTTGAAGATTTTTCTATGTTGGATGTGAGATTTGGAAGGATTCTCCAATCTTCAGCCCACATTCACTATTTAAACGTTATTTTTCGATAGCTTACTTGCATTAGTCACAACATGTTCAAAACTCTTCAAATAGTCAGCGACACAGAAGTCAATGCGCACCAAATTGTGTTTAATTTATCATGCTTGGCACTTTCTAAAAAGGTAAAAGGACATAGTTGCATACTACAGACTATAACAAAGTTCACTTAAACCTGCAGTGTGTAGAATTTTGGGTTTTATTTCCTAGCAGATTTTGTAGAAAATCATTATAATATCCATAAGTACTTTTAATTTAGTGCATAATAGCTGAAATTTTTTTTTAGAATTATAATTTTTCTCCTTAGAAAGAGTCTCATATATGTCCATATTTCTCCATACTTTGGACCAAGGCCTTGTGCCGCCATTTTGGAAGTGTCATAGTTGGAATGTCATCAGGTGCATTGTTTAGAATTTAGAATTGTCCTTGAAGGCCACTGTAGCTTCTGTTATTATTCTAAAGGGTTGGGGTTACCCAGGGAGCGTTGCATTCTAGAACTTTGTAGAACTTTCTTGATGATGTCATATTACACACTGCACCTTTAATATACCAAAATTCCTTTCACACAAAATGCATTCAGTGACCCCATTTACCAAAATTCAAGAGCTCTTTTCCCATTCATACTCATACAACCTGAATACTGCATACTGTGTAATATTTCTCTTTAGATATATTTTGAATTTGATACATTCTATATCAGGCTTACAACAGTGTGTACGATATATAATCACGCGCAATAATTTGGTTACATATACTCTATCAATTCTATGCCAATCTCCTAATAATTTCCCCCCTATGTGGCTCCATTTCCCCTGGTCCCTTCTAGACAAAGCCCGGGGTCAGGGAGGGTCAGACCTGCTGTAACATCTGCTAATTGTCCTGAAGGGCCGGCCACTCACTCACACACACTGATACGCACGCACACACACACACACACACACACACACACACACACACACACACACACACACACACACACACACACACACACACACACACACACACAGCATTCTATCTATCATTGTCCTGAAGGGCCGGACGACCTGGTTCTCTCAATACAAACTTCTCTGTAGGAGACTGGAACGGCAGCTGCTACACACACACACACACACACACACACACACACACACACACACACACACACACACACACACACACACACACACACACACACACACACACACACACACACACACACACACACACACCATCACTTATAAATCTCCATAGGATCATTTACCCCTAACCAAACCCCCCCGGGACCCTCATTTACATCATGAGGAAGGGTCAAGAACTATAAGCCGTAATGTGGAGATAAAGATCAGACTGTTAACCTGGATTGTGAAGTTAATGAAGCAATTTGAGGAAGATTAAAATGAGGAAGGAAGATGCAGAAAGAGGCAGGGGCTGAAAGTTACACAAATACTTTACTAAATAACAATTTGTATACCTTGATTATTTCCATTTTTAGATGCAATTTTTTAATTTTTTCTCCATCAACTTTTGTTAGTATAGTTACCTTTTAGATTATGATAGCTCAGACTTTGTCATTTCATTACAAATATAAAATGTCATGTTAGTTAACACCGGTGCTGCGTTATGAGCAATGAGACTCGATTGCAAAAAAAATTAAATAATAATATATTTTTTAAAATCTCACCAAACACGTGTGATATGTTTTGAATGTGCAGAAAGTGTTTTACAATCCAGGAGAATAAATATTGTGGCTCAATCCAGAATGCCTGAGAGCCTTACTGCTTTATATTCAATTATAATTGTGTCACTGGGAACCTGAATGTTGTCTTTTCCTTTACAGAAAAAATACATTTCCACTATACATTTATGAACAAAAATTCGGGAAATGATGTGTTTCAAGCTCAACTTGTGAAGTATAGGCTAATTTGGTGATTGTGTGTCCATACTGTATTTGTCAATTATGATGAAGCAATAGATCTATATTCTTTTGTGTTTAAACTATGATTGCCATTATTATTCTGCATACAGTGGAGTGTATGTTCTTTTCACATGTAATATATTGTTTAAATTTTCTTCCATCTTCTTACTTTTTTTGGTTAATTTATTGACTTGAGTTCTTTGTCACTGACAGTCTGATCTAGAATGACAAATAAGGTAAATTACTTCCGCTAAATGTGTCTTCAGAAGGTGATGATGAAAATCAAGTGGATCCCATTTTTCATTAAAGGCCTACTTCACCGGTTTGAATATGAAGGTGTATTGAATTCTGAAATCCTATGTAGTATAAATGTGCAAAAAAAATTAAAATCGGTTCATCCTAGCCTCAGAAAAGCCAGAAAGAGTGTTTTTTTAACCCTATATTTCTCTTTCTCGTGACATCACAGAAAGAGAAATATAGGGTTAAAAAAAAACGTACTTTGTAAATATTACTGTGATGTCACAGTAAAAGACATCACAGTAATATTTACAAAGTAAGTTTTTTTTAACCCTATATTTCTCTTTCTGTGATGTCACGAGAAAGAGAAATATAGGGTTAAAAAAAAAACCTCTTTCTGCCTTTTCTCAGGCTAGGATGAACCGATTTCAATTTTTTTCGCACATTTATACTACATAGGATCTCAGAATTCAATACACCTTCATATTCAAACCGGTGAAGTAGGCCTTTAAGCCTGTCAGCAATGCAGAGAAAAAACTTTAACAAAATGAGCTTAATAACTAATACATTGATCACCTTATTGTTTCAGCACTTAGTAAATAATAGGCTACATTAGGCTTAAAAGGTAGTCCTAGGCCAATATGCAAAATTGTTAACAATGATAGAAAAAACCTTAACATTTTCTTACACATTTCAAACTTAGAAGCAGCGGGCGTAAAGTGGCTTCAATGATCACGTGGCCCTAACCTCTCATAAAGTTGTTAGTAATTAAACATTAACCCCTTAACGCTTTGTGTGTGAGTGAACGGGGACAAATGGCACTTTCTCCTTTGAAGGGTGATAGTCCATCAATTAGCATCACAAGGCGCGTTCACGTGTCGCGCGGACTCCCGACAGCGTGACCAACTGACATTAGCAAATAACGACAAGCCATCGACACAAAGGGTTACACGCTTGCAAAGAAAGGAGGCACATTTTAACCAGATGCACTGCCAATAAATGACACGGCTCACGTGCGCGCGCACACGCACACACACACACACACACACACACACACACACACACACACACACACACTTACAGCAGACATTTACATTTCTATCACACACAAAGTTAACTACCTAAACATGAGCAATTGCAACACACACACACACACACACACACACACACACACACACACACACACACACACACACACACACACACACACTTTAACCAGATGCACTGCAATAAATAACACGGCCAGTGCGTCCAGCTGAGCGCGCGCATTTACATTTTGAAGTGCTGCTACGTCACACCGCGGGAGGCCTCCACGCGACTACAGGAAACACATAAGATGCTATTGTTCATTTTGGGAAGGTAGGGAATTTAGGCCTATTTATTAAAAGAGATGTAAATGTGAATGCTCATAGGCTTTAAGTGTGTGTGTGTGTGTGTGTGTGTGTGTGTGTGTGTGTGTGTGTGTGTGTGTGTGTGTGTGTGTGTGTGTGTGTGTGTGTGTGTGTGTGTGTGTGTGTTGTGCCTATATAAACCCATGGGAAGAGCATTGGAACAGACACGTGCGTCCACAGCTCGCCGACATGCCTGCTGCCGTCAAACTACCGCTCAAGCTCAACCACAGAACGCCTTTCTCTGTGGAAGATATTTTAGACCCGACGAAGTTTACAAGGAAAATCGACTGTGCTGAAGATGCAACAACAACAACAACAACCGGTAAGATTGTTTGTCCCATTTATCTGAAATAATTTACCAGCCTAGTCTAAAACTGGATGCACTAACAGTACAAGCCTATAGCCTATCAATGGGTCAATTTCAATATTTTGGGTGGTTTGTCATTGTGACTGTTTTGTGTATCATGTATTGGCATCAATACATTTTAGAATGCACTTCACCCTTCTCTATTGTTGTTTTTCTAAATGGGCTTTTTCATTTTTGAATTTTCAATTGCATGTTATGCATTTATCCATTTATGGCTTCACATAGTATAAAGAATCATGTCAAACTGTTGTCTACTTGTTTTGATATTTAAATATTGTCTTATTTTCAATTTAACTGAAAAATAACATCAGGATCTCAATGTGATTTTCTAAATTAAATAAATGTCTCCTATCCTCTCTTTAGCCTCTGGGTGGCGCTATAGAGCCACTCATGTCTTAATGTTATTGCCTTTGAAATGCAGTATTTTTCAGTTCTCCCCATTTCTCATTTGAAAGTAGTTTATAAGAAAAGATGGCCCACTCACTTTTGTACTGGCACACCCAAAATACTATTTCTGCCTATATCTGCCACTGCTTACACTATGTTACTTTTTTTTTTACATACATTTCCAGCTTAACTAATAGTTGATTTTCTGTTTTCATTCTAGGAGCCTCCACACACATTGATGAACCCAGAAATCACCAGCATCTTCCGCCAAGTGAAGTCTCCAGCCCGGACGAAGAGACAGATGAAGAAAATGCCCCAAAACCTCACAAATCCAAATCAAAAAGGCGTCGCGTCCGCACTGCCTTCACTCTAGCTCAACTGCAAATCCTAGAGCACAGTTTCCAGCGATGCCACTACCTGTCTGTACTCGAACGTCACACCATTTCAGCGGCCCTACGACTGTCCGAAACTCAGGTCAAGATTTGGTTTCAAAACCGACGAACGAAGTGGAAGAAGGAGCGTCAAGGCGGGGATGAAAATGGCTTCGAAATTTCGGCGCCGTCTTTGTCTAATTCGTCAAATTTTTACAGCTACGATCCAACACCGTTCTACTGCCAAGCACGCACGCCCATACAGCTGTTTGCACCTATGGCGAGACCGCTAGTGCCTTATCATTGTTATTATACATGATGATTAAATGTGCACTGAGAGACTGAGCAAGATATGGACCAAGAACAATGTAGCCAACACTGTAAAAATGAAAAAGTTTTGAGTTTTTGGGCTAAAACTAAAGAGTTTGAAGGCGAGAGGCTGCAGGCGATTAGGGTAATTTTTTTAACTTATAGATGTCATCATAAAACTTTCCCAGTTTATTACTGATATTGAAAGAATTATTTTTTGTATTACAATTTTTTTCAGCCATGTTTGAATGAATATAAATACGGCACTATTATCATTATTTTTCAGGAGAGTTGTCAAATTGCCAAATATATTTTCTAATGTAATTATGCTATAACTTATTTTAATAAATGTGTTTTATTCAATTTGTTCTCGTTTGTATCTTTTTTCATTCAAATGTATTACAGAGCAAGACACTGGTTCCAGTCAAAATGAGGTGGTAGCCCATTGTTTGTCTGTCTGTCTGTCTGTCTGTCTGTCTGTCTGTCTGTCTGTCTGTCTGTGCATCGTTTGTGTTTTAATAATGTTTTGCTTTTGAGTTATTGATCTGGGAAGTTTTACCACAGACTGGAACTGGAGAGTTTATTAACGACATTCCGACATTTTTTCTTGAAGAAAATAAAGAAGAAAAAAAAACTTCCTCGTCTAATTTTTTTCCTACAACCTTGGCCCTAATACTGTTCCGGACACATGAAATAACTTCTCTCTTAGACACACACACATGCACGCACACACACACACACACACACACACACACACACACACACACACACACACACACACACACACACACACACACACACACACACACACACACACACACACACACAGCATGCATCCTCCTGAGCACATCTGTACACCATTTAACACATTCCCTTGTCCTCAAATGACAGGGGTTTTTGAACTTTCCAAAAATTTTATGGTATTTTTTTAAGCCATATTGTTCTCAAAACATTACTGTATAATGGGGGGAAAAGACTAAAGAGACATACACATCAAGAATAAATATAATTGTTTTAGTAAGGAGGCTATTAACTCTTTTTTCATGTGCAAAAAAATATTCTTTGAGAATTCTTCACTGCAATAAATCAATTGTTAAAAAGACGAAAACATTATAGGACGTTGAAACATCAGGTTACAATCAGTTTATGACCCTAACCAACTCAAACAATGATATATTTGAAACAGATGGAGTGGGCTATTGTTACACACACACACACAAATACACACACACACACGCACACACACACACACACACACAAATACACACACACACACACACACACACAGAGGTCTCCAGTAGGAAAAAAAATAAGAGTGCGAGAAGAGAAATGAGTCACAAATCCAAATGTTTTTCATGGCGTCTGCATTATCAAACAAGACTGATACGGTTCAACTAATATCTTTTTATGTCCCAATTTTCTGCAGTACTTACAGTAAAATCCTGAAACTAACGAGTGCTGGAAGTCTCTCTGACAGACACACACACGTACGCACGCACACACGCGCACACACAGACAGACAGACAGACAGACAGACACACAGACAGACAGACAGACAGAGACACACACACACACACACACACAGACAGACAGACAGACACAGACACAGACACAGACACAGACACAGACACAGACACACACACACACACACACACACACACACACACACACACACACACACACACACACACACACACACACACACACACACACACACACACACACACACACACACACACACACACACACACACACACTGGAGTCCAGATGACACAGCTGCAGTTAGTCCGCAACATGTGCATGAGTCATTGTTACTGAACATTTCTAAAAACCAAAGTCACTCATACTGACTTTAACCCGTTCCAACCCATTTTATCATCGCACACACGCAATACATATTGTAATGGTGAATTACACTCTAAAGCTTTAGTGAGTAACTTCTGTCCTCGGAATTCTGAGGAAAAATTACAACAACACTGTCGGCACAACCTAAACATTTCTTGGGCTCTTCTCGGGATTTTTTCTGAGCTCCTGCACCAGTGTCATGGGGGCGACACCAGTTTATAAACGCTGCCATACTGAGAAATACAGAGAGAGATGTGTGGAGCTGATAGGCTTAATCAACTTTGTGTCAACTCATTTTGGGCAATAGCTTGAATGTAACCGGCCTTCATTTGGATGAAAAAGTGACGCACAATATTTTCAATTTTACAACAGGACATAAAACTTTAAACAATTATATCTTCAATAGCTTTGGCCCTATCTACCAGGCCTATGAGTAATGTTATAAAGTTGATGAAGACAAGGAGTTGTTACATAATAAGACTTTAGATGGTCTCCCCTCGGCCACTGACATCCGAAAAGTGTCTCCAGATGTTGAACTATGAAATGTTTATTCCTGAGTGAACAATCTGAGTCATGTTAGAAAGTCGACAGATCATCTCACCAAGAGGGGATGATTAAAACAATATGATTAAAAGATTATAGTCATTTAAAAGTGCTTGTGTTGTATTACACGGGCAAAAACAGAACAGAAGGTTTATGATAGAAGACTTAAAGCTATAGTGTGTAACTTTTTCTTATGAATGAATGTCGGTTATATGCAAGCCGTCGCAAAACGAATTGACACAAAGAATTTATAAAGCTCCACAAAACTCTCTCTGTATTTCTCAGTATGGCAGCGTGTCACAAACCCATAAAGATGTATCATCCAAATCTGCTGCCCCATTAAGAATTATACTGTCTCTCTCTACTCTCTTGTTTTGGTTTTCCAGCCCTCAACTCCACTGTCATCAACATTGTTTCAGCCAATAAAAAGTCACTGTACAACATATCTGCACCAGCTGACAGACACAGTTAGAGGCTACAGCTGGAGCATTTAGCTGCTAAAAGGACAGATACATGATGACACAGTAAATTCCAACTTGTGGAAACATCCACCATGCACATAAGGACATAACATATGGCTGCTGGCTGCAATATGAAATCAATTAGAGCCCTTTTTTTTTTTTTTTTCTTTACTTTTTTTTTTACTTTTCTTTAGTGGTTTTATGTTTTTTTTTTACATATGGACAAAAAAAAACAGAATAAGTAAACACAAACAATACATACACAACACCCAAACCCCTCTCCCCTCCCCCCTCCCTCACATAAACAGACAAGGAATACAGAAAAAAAGTGAAATAGATGATTAAGAAAATAAGCTACAAGTAGGAGCCCTTTCTTAAACACTGTTAAAAAATGAAAACATTAGGGAAACTAAAATTTTCAAGCCAACTGTCTGATTTTTGACTGAAGAGGCCAACCAAAATGTATCTTAACTCAGACAATTAACAACATATGAACAAATCCTTCTGTAATAACCTTCAGAATAGTGCTGAGAATGATTATGGAAAGTTTAGTTGATGAAAGTGCTTTAGAAGTGGGATTCAGAGTATTGAAGAAAAAAAAGACTAAGGTTGAGACAATGGCCTGCAGTATCTTGATTTAAAGGTCTTTGGAGTTCTGTTTTCTATCAATGCATTCCTTCACTAATGTCTAGTCCACATTAGGCCATTCTCTGGTCTTCTAGTCATATTATGAACAACTGCAAACCAAACTTAATTGTCTCAAGTCATACTATTAGTTCTAGTTCCATTTTGCAGTAGTTTGCTGGTATTTCAACTACAGTCATATTTGAATTGGGAAATTATCATCGAAGTTGTCAAATTATTATTATTTTTTGCCATTTGTTGTGTAGTAAACTATTGAAACTACATAACATTTTTGGGCCATAAAAGAAAAGGAATTTATATTTATTTGTATGTGACCATTGCTTCTCTAAGTGAACCCCCACTGACCAGCCCCAGATAACAGAAACATCCTTAATTTTATCATTTATACCAAGTAGTTTGAAGTCCTGTTTCTAAGTATCTTTAGTAAACCAAACTAAATATCTCCTTTAACTAGATCTAGTTCAACTTATTCCAGTGTGCACTTATTGGTATAGTTTTCAAACAATGCTTTCAAAGTATAGCTTCACCAAAAACATCTATTTTCTTTAACTGTTGCTGTAAAGTTACATTTTCATTTTTAACCAATGCATTTTTTCACTGATGTCCTATCCTCCACATTAGGCAATTATATAGTCTATAGTCTAATCATCAGCAAACCATCTTAAAAACTGCTCTTTTCTTAAACTGTTGTATTTTCTCTTTTCTCTCCTTGTAGGAATGTCCCATGTGGCTGAGTCCCCGCCCCCTTTTCTTCCGAGATGGGTGAGGGGAGAGAGTGGGGCTGAACGAAAAAAAAAAAAAAAAAACTCCCCACTCCAGACAGATGCATTTCCTGCACTCTCTGTCTGCTTTGAAAACCTCACTGCGCACCAAGGAGCAATCTCTCTCTATTGCCAATAAGCTTAGCCCTTTTCCTCTCAAAGAAACCACATATATATACGTTTTTATGTTGTTTTTATACATTGTTATGCCTTCTTGACCTTTCTTAAAGGGACCCTATAGACGTCTGGAATCTGTGCATGCATCTGCGGGTCAGATGTAGTTTTTTTTTTGCAAATCCAAGTTTGAGAGTTGGAGACTTTTTGAGATTTAGTGCTTTTTAACTTGGAGAAACATCTGGTTGTAGCTTATTGGTTTTTTGCAGTGGGAGAGTTTAGAAATGAGGGCTAGGGTGCTGCTAGTTGCATGGGTGATTTTATGTTACTGCGTTTTGGTAAATTCTCGAGGATATGTGGATGGGGATATTGTCTCCATTGATGGCCAGGTAAAGGTGAGAGAAGAGCGGGGATTGGTGGATAGTAGGGGAGACAGGGGTGCATTGGAGCATGTTGAAATGTCTGATGAACCGACGGCCGAAGAAGTGGTGGAACCGGAAACGAAAAAATCCAAGAAGAAGAAGTCACCTGAGGAGATAGAGGCAGGTAAGTCATTTTTGGTTTTTCAAGTTAGAGCTGTGTGTGTGTGTGTGTGTGTGTGTGTGTGTGTGTGTGTGTGTGTGTGTGTGTGTGTGTGTCCTTGATTTTATATATGTTTTAGCTACTTAAAGCTGTAGGGCGTAACTTTTTCCAAATATACGTAAATGAATGACGGTTATGTTCAAGCCATCGGCAAATGAGTTGACACAAAGTTGATTAAGCCTATCAGCTCCAAAAAACTCTCTCTGTATTTCTCAGTATGGCAGCGTTTACAAACTGGTGTCCCCCTCTGACACTGGTGCAGGAGCTTAGAAAAAAATCCCAAGAAGAGCCCAAGAAATGTTTCAGTTGTTGATTCTACTGCTAAGAAAAAACCTGGACGTACAGCAGAAGGTATAAAATCCATGTGCCATCACTGAAGGCTTTACCTCAGTGTTGTTGTAATTACTCAGTATTCCTCAAGAGGGGGGGACAGAAGTTACGAACTATAGCTTTAAATCCCTTGATACACTATAAATTTGTTCAGAAAAAGTCAACAAGTGATGTCCAAAGGCAAAAACATGACTTTTTTAATTATTAAGTTAAGTTAAGTTGCTTTATTTGTCAATAGGCACACACAGACATGCAATGGAAATCACACACACATGGCAAATCGACATTACATGACTTATTAGGTGTTGTTAATTATGGCTTATTATGTAACTTCTGTAACCTAAATCAGCCACACATGAGGAGAGCTGACTGCTATTGGCTGGTGGTTTTTTGCTTCACACAGCGGAAAGTTAACAGTCAAGAACATCAGTGCCTCTGGACTAATGTTACTGTGCTCGTAAAATCCCTGTCTGCGCACTCACGGAAAAAATGGTAGTGGAAAAAATATCTCCGCTGTTGCTCAAAATCTGGATTTGCCACAGATGTCTCTCTCTCTCTCTCTCTCTCTCTCTCTCTCTCTCTCTCTCTCTCTCTCTCTTTCTCTCTTTCTCTTGCAGACATACAGCTCTGGAAAAAATTAAGAGACCACTCCAAATGTTCAGTGTCTCTCGTGTTACTATTTAGAGGCATATGTTTGAGTAGAATGAACATTTTGGTTTTATAATAGAAACTACTGACAACATTTCTACCTAATTCCAATACATTTTCTTGTCATTGAGAGCATTTTCAATAAGTTATGTAGAGTTGAACATTTGAGAAAAATCCAGACTGGTCTCTTAATTTTTTTCCAGAGCTGTAATTGAGGCCTATGCGCCATTCTTAGGGTAAAAAGGCTAATTATCAGAACGTTTTAGTAGTCTAAATCAAAAGGTCCAACATGTACATTCAGGTGTTTATTTGACTAAACCTTGTCTGTTTGCGTCTGTATATTTCTCCTATACAACCATCTTTAACGGCCATTATCTCAACATTAGTTTTTTTTTATCAATATTCTGAACCAAAAATCTCAACTTCAAAACAACTTACATTAACTAAACTTTCCATAATCATTCTCAGCACTATTCTGAATGTTAATACAGAAGGATTTGTTCAATATGTTTTTAATTGTCTGATTTATGAGACATTTTCTTCTTTCTTGCTGACATAATTGAGTTACAGACGCCACTTTTACTGCAAAAATTTTTTTTTACTATTCTGTGTCAAAACAAGCAACTCAAACTAGAACTTACTGGCATTGAGTGTTGGTCATGGAAGGAGTTTTTTGAAGTGCCAATAAAATGTCAGACCACCAACTTAGTCACTGTACTTTTCTGCACAGTCATCTCTGAATCCTTCTCATCAAAACAAACTCCCAAAGTATTTCCCAAATTCAATCACACACACACACAATTTATATAGCACTTTTTCATTCCATTTCATCCCAGATTCTTTTGGAAATACAAATCATAAGGTAAACACAAATGGCTTTAAAGGTGTAGTCAGTGATTCTGGAGAACGCTTGTTGTCAAAATCACTTTCTGTCAAATCAGTGAATATCTCCTCATGATCTGCTACCTGTATGTACTGTGTGTGGAAAAAATGCAGTGTTAATACACAGTCTAGGCTCTGTAAACTGGCATGTTGCTATATATATGGTGGGTCCCTTTTTGTTTACATACCAGTTCACAGAGCCTAGGCTATGTATTAACACTGGATTTTTTTTCAACACACACAGTACAGTCAAGTAGGGGATCGTGAGGAGATATTCACAGATTTTGACAAAAAGGGAATTCGACAACAAGCGTTCTCCAGAATCACAGACTACACCTTTAACAAAATCGTAAATTGTCCATAGAGAAAGCTGAGAGTCTTAGCTTCAGATAACAGAGTTCAAACCAAATGTTTTCCTAACTCTAAGATTGATTGCAGCCGTTTTCCTTTTCAGTGTCTCCTCAAAATCTTGGCTACGAATTCAGACCGGAGTAAGAGGCAAGAGTGTGTGTGTGTGTGTGTGTGTGTGTGTGTGTGTGTGTGTGTGTGTGTGTGTGTGTGTGTGTGTGTGTGTGAGAGGGAAAGGTCAATAGCATATTGTATATATTCAAACCAGACCCTCAAACAGTTTTTCCGATTGCTAAGCCACAAATCTGAAACATTTTGGCTATTTTTCCGAAACTCTACACACTAACTACACAACCTTACAGCAAACCATGCAGCTAAACATTAGTCTATTCTTGCAAAATAATAAAGCTTTAGTGCGTAACTTCCTTTTGGACATCACTTGTTGACTTTTTCTGCATACATTTATAGTGTATCAAGGGATTAAAGCTATAGTGCGTAACTTCTGTCGACCCCCATGAGTAATTACAACAACACTGTTGGTGCATCTTCATGAGGTAAAGCCTTCGGTGATGGCACATGGATTTTATACCTTCTGCTGTATACAGTATGTCTAGGTTTTTTAGCAGTAGAATCAACAACTGAAACATTTCTTGGGCTCTTCTTGGGGATTTTTTAAGTGCTCCTGCACCAGTGTCATGAGGGGCGACACCAGTTTGTAAACGCTGCCATACTGAGAAATACAGTGTTTTGTGGAGCTGATAGGCTTAATCAAGATTGTGTCCAGTGTATGGGGCGCCCTTGGCTCAGTTGGTAGGGCGTCCCCCCCCCATGGGCCTCGGCCAGCAGCGGACCCGGGTTCGATTCCAGCCCGCGGTCGTTCTCTGCATGTCACTCCCCTCTCTGCCCCATTTCAACTCTGTCTCTACACTATCAATAAAGCATAAAAATGCCAAAAAAAATACCTTAAAAAAATATATATCCTATATATTGTGTCCAGTGTTAAGACACAGCCTAGGCTCTGTAAACGGGTCTGTGCAGTCACAGAAATGCCCAGAAAAAGGTAACTTAAGGTTTACGGTAATGAGACGTGGAGCCAGTCTGAGTAATGGATTGTCTGTGAGGGATTTTCAGTGTTTAAGGAAACAGTGGAAACATGTCTAGAAGAGGAAAACAAACTGCCCTCTGTGTGTGTGTGTGTGTGTGTGTGTGTGTGTGTGTGTGTGTGTGTGTGTGTGTGTGTGTGTGTGTGACTGTGTGAGTGTGTGGGACTGCGTTGGAGTCGGATGATGGATTTGCTGTGTGTGTGTGTGTGTGTGTGTGTGTGTGTGTGTGTGTGTGTGTGTGTGTGTGTGTGTGTGTGTGTGTGTGAGTGTGGGAGTCAAACTATGCTTACATAACAACCCTGGATTAAAGACACTGAACCTTAAAGCCCTTTGAAGATCTTTCCTCTCTGCAATATTCCATGTAGTTCAAAATGAAAACAAACAATCTAAACGTTACAAGCAGTTTCTCATCAGACAGTTGTGTTGGTGTAAATGGTAAATAAACGTTTGGATTTGAAGGTTCGCCTCCATTCATCCGTTGTTTAAATTTTGGAAAGGCGGACTGTACTTACTATAAAAAACATAAAAGTTATTGCAACATTAATACAACTAGAACTTTACACATTTCATTGGCATTTTTCTATTTGTTAAATGGGTTACTTACCCAGAACTAATTCACTGGCCCAACTTTATAAAAAAAAATAAAGTTAAAGCTATAATGTGTAACTTTTTTATATTCGTTAAATTGGTTACAATACAAACTCTTTACACTTTAAAAAATAAGAAACTGGATCAACATAAAAAATGTAAGATATCAGAATTTGTATGCATATTTTTTTTTTAAAGTATTTCCAACTTTGGCATTATTGAGTACATCTTAGGAGTCTTTTATAACGAGGAGAAGCAGCTTTTAGTTTTTATGCACCAAATATCTGGAACAAACTCCCAGAAAACTTGAGGTCTGCTGCAACCCTCAGTTCTTTTAAATCGAGTCTGAAGACTGTTCTGTTTCCATTTTAACCTGTACTTTTTATTTAATTTAAATGTTTTACTTCTTTTCATTCGCTTTTAAATGTCTTCTAATGTGTTTTATGTATTTTAATCTTGCCCCTGTAAAGCACTTTGAGTGGCCTTGTGTTTGAATTGTGCTATAGAAATAAACTTGCCTTGCCTTGCCTATAGTCATGTATATCTCCTCTGTGTTATGATCCATGATTTTCAACATGAAACCAAACATGTTATACATAATGACACGTGTTTATGTAAATTCTAAACACTGAGCTAATTGTTGGTCAAAATATTTGGATCTGGAGGTTTATTTGCCTGTTGACGTTTTGTGTCCAACATAATACCATACCATGTAGTGACGCGTGCACACACACACACACACACACACACACACACACACACTAACACACACACGCACTATGTCAAATGTGTTTATATGTTGGCGTTGCTTAAGTTGATACGTTTCTGATGACATTGTTATTGCTTTCAGTTATTTTCTCTGATCTCAAGCCACGCTGGATTTATTTTGGCGGGGTGTTGCAGTTTAGACTAGTTTTGTTTTGAAAGGGTCTCTGGGGATTGCGGTGGGAAAATACGCTGTAATGATCACTTTCTACCAGAGGGGGGCGCAAAATGCACTCTGATAAGCAAGGATTACAAAGTACAGTTTTAAAGGTGCTCTGAGGAACTTTTAAATAGTTCTGAAAACAGTCTCATTTTTCCTCTGATGATCATAAATTAAATGTAACAGCAAACGAGACCATCAGTGTAAAGGAATGTTATTTTTATATAGTTTTTCTTAATGCCTTTGTCATGGGTATACGCTCACCCAGGAACAACAGCTGGCGTAGAAAAAACACTACCGCTTTAGTCCAAAGGGGGCGCAAGAATTAACACAAATTGAAAGTTCCTTGGAGCACCTTTAAGTTAAATTCAAATTAATAGATTTAACGTTATGGTCCATACCTTTCCTAACGCTGTACTTAAAGCTGGGGTATGTGATTTCTGATTGGTCAAAGTTAACATGAGCTGTACGCGAGGCTCTGGTTCTCTGTTCTTATTGGCTGTTGGGACTGTCCATTCACTTTGGCACGACTTTGTTGGTGTAGAGAGCGTGTCAGGGAGGGACCATAAGGGAGGGACCAAAGAGAACAAGTGGAGCGGTTGAGGTATTTGGATTAGAATCTCTATCCCAACTGCCATTTTCTCTCCAAATCATATACCCCGGCTTTAACTTTGTTTAATCTTAAAACTATACTAACTATCTCTATCAGAGAAGCAGCTATGTGGAGTTTATTAGGCCTTGGCATTGGTCCTCATTGTGAGTTAATTCCATAAATGGTCTGAAACCAAAGAACTCTGCCAGAATCCTGCTGTGTTAAGCTGTGTGTGTGTGTGTGTGTGTGTGTGTGTGTGTGTGTGTGTGTGTGTGTGTGTGTGTGTGCGTGCGTGCGTGCGTGCGTGCGTGCGTGCGTGCGTGCGTGCGTGCGTGCGTGCGTGCGTGTGTGTGTGTGTGTGCGCGCGCATGCGTGTTTGTGTGTGTGTGCCTTAGTTTTATCTTCTTTAAAGGTACATTACGACATTTTCTGTGCTCACAAACAAACTGAGGAGAAACATTTGGTAATAAAAGCTCTAATAAACTGCACAGCTGCTTAACATGACCTACTTTCACACACTTAATGTTAAAGGTGCAGTGTGTGGAATTAATATTGTAATATTCAGATATTACACACTGCAACTTTAACTAGTTTCAAATAACTAATTATTTTTCCTCTTTTAACCCATCTATCTCATCGCTTTGGCGTCATATGTTTCTCAGGCCCCTAAGACTGTGTAAAATATTTGGTGTCAAAGAAGAAGTTGATAAATACATAATTTTTTCAGTTCATGCAAATTAGCTCAACATTCTTCCATGCAGACTTCTATGGTCCAAGAGGCTTTTTTGTAGATTACATTGAGCTTGACTTTGACGTTGCCCATTGTAGTTAAAATGTCTCCAAAATTTCACTTTTTCAGTTGTATGTTTTCTTAAAAAAAAAAAATTATAATAAAGTTTTTAGTTTTTTATTCTCCAAAAATGCAGGAAATGAAGTGTTTCACGCATATAATTAAATAACTAAATGTTTTTTTCCTTCTACATTTCTGTAACCTGACAATTAATCTAATCTAATATCCCAATCGGACAGGAACTGAAAAATGGAATCGTTGCAACTCTAGTTCCACATAACTAAATGTGTGTTCCTCTCTTCTACATTTCTGCAGCGCGGGCAAAGAAAGCAGCGGAGAAGGAGGCCAAGGCAAAGAAGCAGAAAGGTCCCAAACCAACCAAGAAACCAAAAGCGCCAAAACCAACGAAAAAACCCAAATCTCCCAAACCTACTAAGAAACCTAAGGCTCCCAAAGCCACCAAGAGACCCAAGGTATGTCAGGAATAGGTTGGATGGATTGGATTTAGTTTATTTAATTTTCATTTAATTTAACCTTTATTTATACTGGAGAGATCAATTGAGGTGTGTAGGTGTGTGTGTGTGTGTGTGTGTGTGTGTGTGTGTGTGTGTGTGTGTGTGTGTGTGTGTGTGTGTGTGTGTAGATACAATTCGTTTTTTGTGTTGTTTTTTAAATACTTACGAATAATTTAAATTAATTTTAAATGAATTCCCAGGTAGCGACCACAGCGCAGCCCGACAGCAGAAACCCTTCTATTGAGGAAGAGGAGGAGAGACTGCTTATGGAGCTCGGCTGGGACACCCGTAAGAACACAGTATTATGAGAGCGAATGACTTGGTTTATTGTTGATATTATATATATTATATTATTATATATTAATGGGAAATATCTTTAACCCTTTGATGCACAACTTGGACTTAATAGTGAATAAAAGTGTATTCTTACTTATTACCTAATACGATTTTTTACTGCCAATTTCTAGTAAGTAAAGTTGGTGTATAGCAGGATGTTAGCCTGGTCCAACCAGACCATCGTACTTCATTTAATTTGTACAGAAGGTCTGGAAGTGCTGTAATAGACAAACGTTCACTCACTTGGAGGCGGGTGTCTGTCGAAGTTTAAAACTATTGGATCTGCCCAGTGCCACTCTGGATCAGCCAACCAATCGCATAACGTTGGTCGTGATGTATGTCATGAGCCGGCTTCTGACGGTGCCTTCCAGTTGGACTGGGAACTCGGAAATTTCCGACTTCACTACATATTGTAGTCTATGAATCTGCCAGTACCTGGCAACAGTAACTTGTTGGAGCCTAACGTTTAGTTATTTGGATGAGAAAGGTTTTAGGCGTCCATACTTTCGCGAGCAGATGCACTGGAACACAAACAGGTCGGAACTCGGAACTACCAAGTCGGAAATCTCCGAGTTCCGAGTATAAAGGAACGCAGCATTCAACTGAAACTGGAGCGTGACTTCGACGTCATCATTCTCAGCCACTCGCTCTGTTCGCTGATTGGACGTTCCGAAATTTTCCTGAGCTAAAAACCAAAAACACATCTCAGCCCCAGACTGACTACTGAAGGGAAAATGAAATTTGAGCGGAAATAGGTAGGCGGGCGGAACCAGGCTAGTAGGACGTAGTACATATAGAATCATTTTGTCAAAATAATTATTTTCACAGTGTTTTGGCCGAAACAATAATTAATTTAATGTTTAAATATGTTTGTTTTGCACCATAACAAACACATTGCTAATAACAAACGTCTCTGATATAAACCGTTTAACTTGATCTTCACAGTGATTCGCCCGGTGGTGACGCCCCCAACCCCTGGAGCAGAAGGAGAGGAGCCAGTCGAACCCGACCTCGGTAAAAACACTATTTAGTGGATAGTCAGATTAGGGTATAATACTGTAAGAAATGTCTATATATTTGTATAAATGTGTATTTGTAGGTACGTGGTAAATGACTAAGGATGTCATGCTGCCTTACTCATCTCTTTCATGAGGTCTCTAAGGAATCGGCATCACAAACTCAAACTGTCGACACTTCTAGGATGTCAGATTAACAGTTTCATCAACATTTATTCACCCAGACGCCAAAACGTTTCATGAAAGTTTTTATGACAAATCTCGAGGGCTACAGCTGTTTATGAGCGCTGTTAAGAGGAGTGAAGCGTCGTCAAAACACACACACACACACACACACACACACACACACACACACTCTCTCTATATACTGGGTCAGAATACATTATCTAGCACTTTTACATAGTCCATTTAATTTTATATTATGGGTATATTTCTGCATATGTATTTTTCATGTGAACTTATGCACTGATTAAAATGGTGTTTTGGAATTTTTTCTTTTAGTTTGATACGATAAACGATATAAATATGATGCTAATAGATTAATAGCTTATAGATCATATTGTTTTTGTTTTTCACAGATCTGATGCGCCGTAATAAACAAGCGACAACCACCGAGACCATCATGTATATACCAGGTACCCTCTGTTATTAATTTAAAAAATACATTATATGACGAGTTTGACACTATAAGTCTATTCTAGATGACTGACAGCTGAGTAACAATTATTTGGATTTATTTTTATTATTTATTATTAATTAATTAATTAAGAAAAAGTTTACATTTTCTCTTTGTTGTTTCAGAGGAAGTCACCACTGTCCCATATGCCGGCGCCTGGTATGAAGAATATGATTATGCAGAATGTACGTCCATCTTTAACGATCGCTTCTTACCAATAAATATACAAGCTTTATATTATTAATATTATGTAAATTGTTTAATGTTGTCTGATTCTGATTCTTGACAGTGGCCGATAAGAAACAACAAGAAGAGGAGGAGAGAGCTCGGAAAGAGAAGGCAGAGAAAGGTATTTTATAAATTGTTACTACACGGCACTGAGAAATGCTGTGTTCTGATCATAAGTTCTGATTGGTCAATCAAGGCATTCTATGGGCAATTATATTTTGATAATGCCCCCTGTTAAGGACAATTCACCATTGCTATGGGCGCTATACATTATCCCTTACCTACATGCTTGATAATTTTTCTTCTAGAGAACAAATCCCAATAAACTTAACCAAAACTAAAATATTTTATTACTGCTCAATGTAGTTTTTCTTTTAAAGTAAAAAAAACCTTTATACAGCTCTGGAAAATATAAAGAGACCACTTCAAAGTATCAGTGTCTCTGGTTTGACTATTTATAGCTTTATGTTTGAGTAAAATGAACAATTTTGTTGTATTCAATAGACTACTGACAACATTTCTACCATGTTCTAACACTGCAAAAAATAAAAAATAAAAAGTGAGGAATGAGGAATGATCCAAATGTCAAGGCTATACTGTCTTCACTAGATTTCTGAGTTAATGTTACGCTTAAAAGTCTTATACAACATATTGGTGTTTCTAGTAAAATAAAATAAAAACTTACAAAATAAGTACTGTGAACACGTCTGAAGATATAAACCTAAACGGACTAATCTGACCCGTATTTCTAAGATTGTAAACACATGGGAAATACACTGTACTTACACACATATGGGAATATTTAGTTTTTGACACACACATTTTAGTAGTAATGCCAGGGACTTGTGTGTGTGTGTGTGTGTGTGTGTGTGTGTGTGTGTGTGTTTATGTCACATGTTGTTTTGTCATTATACAGCGGAGAGACAGAGGAAGGAGTGGGAGCAGGAGGAGGAGGAGAGACTCAAAAAGATGTCTGTGCCAAGTGAACCAAAAAGTAAGAAAAATATACTTTTTTTCCCAATTTTGGAAGTTGAAAACACTTTAAAAATAAAAAAGACTATGTTTGGGTCTTAAAAATGCATAAATTACACAAAGAACAACATATTAACAATCCCTTCTGTATCTGTACTTTACTTTAGTATTTATCAGTCAAATCGTGTATATGTGCGTCTGTCCGTCTGTCTGTCTGTCTGTCTGTCTGTCTGTCTGTCTGTCTGTCTGTCTGTCTGTCTGTCTGTCTGTCTATCAGAATGCCCTCCTCTTGGCCTGGAGTCTCACCGTGTAGATGACGATCAGCTTCTGGCTTCATCTCAGTCTCACTTCGGCTTCTCGGCTCAAAGGGGACGACTCAACATGCAGGTAAACGTCACACAATATGAGGTTAATTAGGTGCATAACACATTTTTAATTGTAGAAAATAGTCACACATGTGTATCAGCTTATTTGTATTCACAGATGTCAGTTTTATTCACCTGCAATTTAATATTTTCGGGGCGGCTGTGGTGAATTGTGTAGGGCTGACGCCACATGTCCAAGTGTCCCTGAGCAAAGAGACACTGAACCCCAAATTGCTCCCAATAGTTAGCCTGCACCCTTTCTCTGTGACTAAAAACTGAACATACGTGTGACTATTTTCTACAACTTAAATGTAGTTATGCAATAAATGAACCTCCTTACTTACAGCATCAGCATCATATCATTTAAATACATGCTACATACTGTATAAGTATAAAATGTTAAGTCTGCTCTCAATAGTAAATAGTAGGATCTGTTTACACATTTGAATTTAATGAAAAACTCAATACAATGTGAAAGAATATAATTGAATGTGTTTCTAAGGTAATGACTCATTGTAAACAAATAATAATAATTGTAAAGAAAATTTAAAAAAATAATAATAATGAAAATAAAATAAAAATGTCTAAAAATAATCAATAAATAAATAAATTAATTAAATAAATCTCTCCCTGTGTGTCTGTAGGGCAGTGGTAATGATGAAAAAAAAAATGTGAAAGAAAAAAAGAACTTGACCTAAATAATGGTAAACAAAAATTAAAAAAAAATACAATTTATTAAATAATTAATTAAATCTCTCCCTGTCTTGCAGGGCAGTGGTAACGATGACGACCTGTATGGAGGCGGCTGGTGTCCTGAGCCAGAGGAGAACCGTCACTGGTTCCAGGTCGACGCTCACAAAGAAGTCGAGTTCAGTGGAGTCATCACACAGGGGAGGAACTCTGAGAATACGTAAGAACTGCACACAGACAGACAGACAGGCAGACAGACAGGCAGACAGACAGACAGACAGACAGACAGACAGACAGACAGACAGACAGACAGACAGACAGACAGACAGACAGACAGACAGACAGACAGACAGACAGGCAGACAGGCAGGCAGACACACATCGCAAATGCATGCGCTGCCGGCACGCACTTGCAAATATCTTTTTAAATAACAGATCTTTTCATCTTTGATCTTGGGGGAAGGTATCCAGTATGTTCAAGAAATCTGCAACGTCTATTTCGATTATGGATTTATCTAATTTTTCTTCCCAGTGAGGATTTCGTCTCTTCCTACTTCGTGGCGTTCAGTAACGACAGTCGTGACTGGACCACACTGCATGACGGCTACGCTGAATGGGTGAGCGGACATTTCCCTCAAACTTAAGAGTTTTAGTTTTAGCCTAAAAACACAAAAGTCTAGTGCAGACAGTCGCCTTAAAAAAATTTACCCTGCGTTCCATACTGTCTACTATTTAGTATGGTAGAAAAAAGATTTAGTATGTCCTGATTCTTGTGGCCAGATTTAGGATGGTTAGAAGTACCCAGATGTGTACTACATCCGGCCAAGATTTTTAGTGTTGAAAACAGCATCCTATTTGGGCGATTCTGACCCACAATCCAGTGCACACCGGAAGTGACGTCACATCGACGAAGCGTCCGTATGATTCATCTTCTGCAGTTGGTTTTGAAAGGTGCTATATATACAGCTCTGGAAAAAATTAAAATATTGTCATTAAGAGCATTTCTATTAAGTAATGTAGAGTTGAAGATTTAAGAAAAATCTCTTACTTTTTTCCAGAGCTGTAGCTATATATAATTATATATATATATAAATAACTTACTATTCTCATTCTGTCTGCAGTTGTTCTACGGGAACGTGGACAAAGACACTCCGGTGAAGAATGACTTTGCGTCTCCGGTTGTCGCTCGTTACATCAGAATTCTTCCTCAGAGCTGGAACGGGTCTCTGTGTCTGAGAGCAGAGATACTGGCCTGTCAACTGCCCAGTTAGTACACACACACACACTCACACGCACACACAGACACACACACACGGACAGACACACACACGGACACACACACACACACATACACACTCATTTATATCACACACACACACACACACACACACACACACACACTCATTTATATCACACACACACACATTTATATCACACACACACACACGCACGCGCACACACACACACACACACACACACACACACACACACACACACACACACACACACACACACAGACAGACAGACAGACAGACAGACAGACAGACAGACAGACACGCATGCGCACGCACGCACGCACGCACAGACAGATAGACAGACACGCACGCACGCACAGACAGACAGACAGACAGACAGACAGACACACACCTTTAGCCAACTTTTATACCCATATATAATAATGACTATAAAATCAATTGATGTTTAGTTAAAGTTAAAGGTGGAGTCAGTGATTCTGGAAAACGCTTGTTGTCAAAATCAGTGAATATCTCCTCACGACCCGCCTGTCTGTACACGTGTCTGCTGAAAAAAATCTGGTTTCACAGCCTAGTCTCTGTAAACTGATATGTAAACAAAGGCGCCATCATAGCATAGAGTACACACAGTACTGACAGGTTAAAGTTTATGATTTTGACAACAAGCGTTCTCCAGAATCGCTGTCTCCACCTTTAATACGGTGATTTAATAAATGTACTTAGTAACTTTCCACCACATCTCCAACATGCATATTAAGTCTGCAGCTAGTTTTCAGCCTTTCACAGCGTTTTAAAGGTTTAACGACCTGATGACTCACTCAGTTTGACTCATTCCTTTAGGGAACATGTCATCGATGGTGGAAGAAAAAAAACATAATTTCTGCCAGATTTAGACTTTAAAATGTTTCACAACATGAACCTCATAACCTCAAAGTGTTAAAGTGTGTGTTCCATGTGTGTGTGTCACAGAACAAGTGTTTCCCGTAACAGGCAGATTGTTATATATATATATTTATTTATTTTACTTTATTTATACAGGTAAATCCCAGTGAGACCAGAGACTCTTTTGTATGGCTAACTATCGACATTCACACTTTAACAGCAGGAATAAATCCAACAGTGTTAGTAACATTATGAAAAAATAAAAAAAATAAAAATCATATGAGGGCTGTTTTTGAAATTGCTTTTATCGATGAAATTAATAAGAAATTTTGGAACTTTTATCTCTGAACCTCTAAAGTTGCAGAAATATTTGGGCTCCGATCGTACCATAGATGGATAGTATATAAAAGGATCGTTCACAACAAAACATTACATGCAAGAATCAACCCTGTTGGCACCAAAACTATAGCAAACCCGTCTTGCCGGTTTAAAAAAGCATATTTTGTTTAAAAAATTGCTAAAAAAAATCTCGCTCATCACAAATACTTTTCAAATATTTGCCAAAAATCAACAATTTTCATGAACAAGATGCTGTAAAAAATATTAAATTGTGCACTCATTAGTTCTCCTTGTTTCTCTCAGGCAGCTACCGCAGTGAGAATGAAGTCAACCCTACGGATGATCTGGACTTCAGACATCACAACTACAAGGAGATGAGACAGGTAGGAAAATAGTAAAGTGCCTTATTAACGAGTCAGAGATTCTGGAGAACGCTTGTTGAAAAAAAAAATCACTTTTTGTCAAAATCAGACACTCGATCCGCTATCAGTCCATGTGTGCAAAAAAAATGGTTTGTATACACAGCCTAGGCTCTGTAAACTGGCATGTTGCTAGCTACAGTGGGCCCCTTTTGTTGACATACCCTTTGTTTACATACCAGGCAGTTTACAGAGCTCAGCTGTGTATTAGCACCAGTTTTTATTCAGTGCACACACACACACAGTACGGAGAGTTACAAATCGTGAGGAGATATTCTCTGATTTTGACAACAAGCGTTCACTGACTCCACCTTTAGATGCCACAAAGAATAATATGCCAAATGCATGACACTCTCTCTCTGTCTCCCTCACCCTGTCTGTCTGTCTCTCCCTCTGTCTGTCTCTCTGTCTCTCCCTCTGTCTGTCTGTCTGTCTCTCTCTATCTTTTCTGTCTGTCTGTCTCTCTCTATGTGTCCCTCACCCTCTCTGTCTGTCTGTCCCTCTGTCTGTCTGTCTCTCTCCCTCTGTCTGTCTGTCTGTCTGTCTGTCTGTCTCTCTCTCTCCCTCTGTCTGTCTGTCTGTCTGTCTGTCTCTCAGATGATGAAGGTGATAAATGAAGAGTGTCCGAACATCACGCGGATTTATAACATCGGTAAAAGTTCTCAGGGTCTGAAGATGTACGCCATGGAGATATCAGACAACCCCGGAGAGCACGAGACAGGTACAAGACAGACAGACAGACACACAGACACACAGACAGACACACATACACACACACACACACACACACACACACACACACACAAAGCAGACAGACAGAGACACACACACAGAAACACACACACAAAATCCCAAGAAGAGCCTATGTTTCAGTTGTTGATTCTACTGCTAAGAAAAAACCTGGACGTATACAGCAGAAGGTGTAAAATCCATGTGCCATCACTGAAGGCTTTACCTCATGTAGATGCACCGACAGTGTTGTTGCATTTACTCATGGGGGTGACAGAAGATACATTTGGCAATGGCTTAAATGTAACCGTCATTTATTTATATGGAAAAGTTATAGTAGTGTTATTGCTAATAAATAAGTTGCCATGCTATTCCATTTCTTCCACTGTTGCTAGGTGAACCTGAGTTCCGGTACACGGCTGGTCTCCACGGTAACGAGGCGTTGGGCCGAGAGCTTCTTCTTCTCTTGATGCAGTTCATGTGTAAAGAATACAACGACGACAATCCCAGAGTGGTCCGCCTGGTGGAGGGAGTGAGAATACACCTGGTGCCTTCACTCAACCCAGACGCATATGAGCTGGCCTATGAAATGGTACGAAAGGGCCATTTACTACTGTATCTTAAAGGTGCAGTGTGTAGAATTTTCTGGCATTTTTCAACAGACTTGCTAGAAATGGAATATAACATTTATAAGTACGTTTGAATTGGTGTAAAACCGCTTGAAAACAAAAGTTTTATAATAGGTAACCCCTACATGGAGCCCGCCATGTTGCACCGCCATGTTTCTACAGACTGCATCTTAACACACACAGTACACACAGTACACACACACACAACTTGCTATCTAACAGTACCCCCTTTCTTGTCCTCCAGGGCTCAGAGATGGGTAACTGGGCGCTGGGACACTGGACAGAAGAAGGTTACGATATATTCCAGAACTTCCCCGATCTGAACAGCATCTTATGGGGCGCGGAGGACAGGGGCTGGGTCCCTCGGGTGGTCCCAAACCACCACATACCCCTACCCGAAAACGCTCTAAATGGATCTGTGAGTTTAATGCAATGTTACCAAGACATAAAAGGCTGTTTAAAACCTTATAGGAGAGACACTGCAGGCAAAAATATCCGTTTCTTTTTCATGCACTGGTCAAATTAGAGATTTTTTTTAAATCTATTTTGCTTCCATAACATGCTTACTTGAATACTAGTATAAATCAAAGGTCCACAATGTACATTTAGGTGATTTATGAGACATTTTGTTCTTAGCAAAATGCATTTCTAAGACATAGTATTCTCTGTAAGAACTTGGAATTCTAATATTTTGTCAAAATTATTTAAATATTTTAACTCTGGATTCATCCAACATCAAGAATTTTAGTTTTTAAAGAGATGCAAATGTACAAAGTATTAGTTAAATATATATATATATTTTTAGCTACATTTGCATAAATATTCAAACATTTATGAAATACACATAATACAAAAAAAATGGTTTTAATGTCAGTAATCAACCGTCAAAGTTTCATGATGATATCTACAAGTTAAAAAAGTTAACCCTATTCACCTGCAGTGTCTCGTCGTAACACTAGACAATGCATTTGCCATTTAAACATTTAATTTAATTTGTTTTCTCCACTGTAGCTTGCGACTGAGACCAGAGCTCTCATCTCCTGGATGCAGCGAACACCGTTTGTTCTCGGAGCAAATTTACAAGGAGGAGAGAAACTGGTGGCGTATCCGTTTGACATGCAACGCCCACCACCATCTGTAAGGCTGTTTTACACACACACTCACTCACTCTTGGAAAGATAACCTTATAATAATTTAGTTTTTTTTAAAGTTAAAGGTGAAGTCAGTGATTCTGTAGAACGCTTGTTGTCAAAATCACTTTGTCAAAATCAGTGAAAATATTCTCACGATCTGCTACCTGTCTGTACTGTGTGTGCGCTCCAAAAACATCATAAGTTAATACACAACCTAGGCTCTGTAAACTGGTATGTAAACCAAGGGAACCAACGTAGCTAGCAACATGCCAGTTTACAGAGCCTAGTCTGTGTACGTTTTTTCCATTGCACACCTAATACGGACAGGTAGAGGATCATGAGGAGATATTCACTGACTTTGACAAAAAAGTGATTTTGACAACAAGCGTTCTCCAGAATCACTGACTACACCTTTGAAATCATGTACAATTATAAAATTATAATGTAACTATAATCAATCTAATGTTTTGTCCAGTTATTAGACGGCCGGCGTTGGAGGACGAACTCAGAGATGAGCGAGGAGACGTGGGCGAGAATCCAGCGTCAGAACGAAGGAGCTCTGAGAGAGACGCCGGATGACGCCATGTTCAGATGGCTGGCCATGTCCTACGCACACAGTCACCTGACCATGACCGAGACATACAGAGGCTCCTGCCACGGAGACGATGTCACTATGGGCCAAGGCATCACTAACAGGGCAGCATGGAAGCCTGTGGTGGGAAGTAAGTAAAGAAACCTTGATAAAAAAAAATTACACATTTTTTTTTTTTTTTTAAGTAAAAAAGTTCAAAAGACAACAAAAAGAAAATTTAAAAAACAAAGGGAAAAATGGGGAAAAAAGTGGTGGTCAAAGTATGATGGTGTATTGGGCCACTGTGCTAGCAAAACAAAAATATGTAGCCGGGAGACAGGGGTATTTTTTTCAAGAAAAAACTTGAAACTTGAAAAAAAATAAGGTATTTCTCTCTGAGAATATCTGATATTAATGCTTCTAATGCATTAATATTGCCGAAATTAGCAATGCTAATGCCAAAAATGTTACGAAAAGATTAGAAAATGTTCAACATTAAAGTGGGATATTGAATAAGGGTGTTGGCAGAAGTATCAGTGTTGAAAATATGGACATATTAAAAACTATCTGCATAGCTACACACCACTGGGTGTTTAATGGGGGGGTCTAAACTGACCCTAAAAAGTAAATCTTTCTGCTCCCCTCTCCCTCAGGTATGAATGACTTCAGCTACCTGCACACCAACTGCTTTGAGCTGTCCCTGTTCCTGGGCTGTGACAAGTTCCCCCATGAGAGTGAGCTTCCTCTGGAGTGGGAGAACAACCGAGAGGCGCTGCTGGGGTTCATAGAGCAAGTGAGGAATAGACCAATAAATATATGAGATCTGTTACTATAACTGTCTTCACTGGGTTATAATTGAAAGCCTTACTGGTACATGTAAACTTTCCAGGTAAACCGAGGTATAAAGGGCGTGGTAAGAGACCAGGAGGGCAACCCGCTGCCTAATGCCACCATATCAGTGGAGGGAATACGCCATGATGTCAGGACAGGTTTGTCTGACACAACACATTATTAAGTTGTGGCCTCGAATTGTCACCAGAGGGGCTCCGTATAATATTCTGTGTTTTGATTCTGTAATTTTAGAGCAACCTTGCAGAAGAATTACCTTCCGAATCCTCCCTCTATTACCCTCTCTTATTTCATTCAAATGTTTTATTTATATTCCTGTTTTGTTTACACAGTGGGTTAGAGTCCCATGGAAATAGTTTAAGTCCTGTTTCATATTTTGAATTCGCTTTTCTAATGTCTATTCTATAATTGATGTATTTTAATCTTGATGTATTTCTTGCCCCTGTAAAATACTTTGAATGGCCTTGTGTCTGAATTGTGCTATAGAGATTAACTTGCCTTGCCTCTAGCTCAAACCGGTGACTACTGGCGCCTGCTGAACCCTGGAGAGTACCGGGTGACGGCCAAAGCGGACGGTTTCACGCCCCAGACGAGGCTGTGTATGGTGGGCTACGACGCCGGAGCATCAGCCTGTAGCTTCACGCTACCCAAGTCCAACTGGGACCGCATCAAACAGATCATGGCTGTGCACGGGAACAGGCCCATTAGACTGGTCCCCAAGGTAAATGTTAATATTTACATGTATTTAGTTTTTAAAGTAATTTTTTTTAAAGATTTTTTTAAGATTTTTTTTTTTTTCATTATTTTTTTTTTTTTTTTACAATTAAACAAAGACAAAATACACTCAGTACACATTTTCGGAATGTTTTAATGAAGAAAATGTCTCATAAATCAGACAGTGAACAACATATGAACAAATTCTTCTGTAATAACCTTCAGAATAGTGCTGAGAATGATTATGGAAAGTTTAGTTGATGTAAGTGATTTAGAAGTTGAGATTATTATTTTTATTTTTTTGGTGAAATAATATTGCAGTTTTATTTTTATTTCTTTATCAATTGACAAACAGAAAAGTAAAACAAATATTTTAAAATAAAATGTATGGTTTGCACACCTTACTAAAACTGTCTTTTTTTATCCATTTCCCCTAGGTAACCGTTGCTAAGACCACCACAGCCAACCCGGCGATGGTTGCTAGCACTACAGAAAGCCACGCCACCTTACAGCAGAGAGAAAGACTCCGGCGTTTACGAATCTTACGTTTACGGAGGCTACGTTTGCAGCGATTGCGACAAAACGGACAAAACGGACTAAACTTGACTCCTGCTACCACAACGACAACCACCGTAGCAACAACAACAACAACAGTTCCCACGACAACAGCTACACCTGAAACCGAGAGCACCACTTCCTGGTATGACTCGTGGTTCCCTGGCGATTGGACGACAGAGAATCCGTTCGACAGCATCAACTTTGACGCAGAATCAGGCCCTACGCAAGACTATCCATTTGAGTACACTATCGATTGAGTGTCTGTACATTAAGTGAGGTCAGATTTAATAGTATGCTTTCATCCACATGTCAATTTGAGTTATGTGAAGTTTGCTAAAAGAAATGAATGTGAATAAAGCAGGTGAAAGTGTAAGTCCAATCAACGGCTTAAAGGAATACTTCACCCATACGGAACCGGCGTTCTATCATTATAATATCGCTATTATAATATAATGAATGAGGTTTTTCTTCCCTCAGTCTTTCCCTTGGCCCAGCTGTCCTGTTAATCCTACATTTCCCCATGTGTGAGTGTGACATCACACATGGTAAAATGTAGGGAAAAGACCCTTGCAGGCTACATGTGGATATATTTTTGTATATGGAATAGATTTCAGATCTGCTAAGATGAAAGCGTACAAACTTTGTGTCCAAATTTGTGAAATGTCATCAAATTTAATTATGGGTGGAAACATACTGTTATACAAACCCCCCTCCTGTATTAACCTATACAGTTTATGGTACTAACCAATTCAGTTTGCTGCAACATCACAGCTTTGAAAATATACAATATAAGGGTTGATTCACTTATTGGAGTGATGGGATTTTTAAGGAAATTAATGAAAGAAAAATGTGTTTTTGGAAAGTTCTTCACAGAGAATTGGTCTGGAATGGGAAGCTTCTGCTAAGCAGAGACTAACAGGATATGAATATGATTATGAAACTGTGTTATTAGAAATGTATGTTTATCCTAATGTTTCTATAACGGCTTTACAGTGTGAACGCTGACTCTGTATCTTCAAATAAAAAAATGGTGATTTTCTAATTTACCTTCGTCTGTGCATTATTTTACAAATTAGTTGAATAACATTTGTCCATAAAGTCTCATTATTAATAGAAAATACATATTTTGCAGTAGGATTGAAACGTTGCAGATATCATAGAAAAGTCGGGAATACTTTTCAATAAGGTACACACAATTGTAGTACCTACTAAATAGTTATGTGTTACCTACTAAATAGTTATGTGTTACC
Source organism: Ammodytes marinus (assembly GCF_949987685.1). Lineage (NCBI taxonomy): Eukaryota > Metazoa > Chordata > Actinopteri > Uranoscopiformes > Ammodytidae > Ammodytes > Ammodytes marinus. The sequence continues at coordinate 1,195,041 of NC_137222.1, forward strand.
TACTAAATAGTTATGTTACCTACTAAATAGGTAACGCAAAAAAAAAAAACTTATCTGGAGAAACGTATGTAGTAGGTAACACATCTGGTACAACAATGTTGTGTATCTTATTAAGTGTTAGTGAAAAATCATAATTCTAATTGTAAAACTGCTAATCTGGCATTCGTGGCAGGGCTGGTTGGATAATTGGTCAAACAGTTTATGGCAAATAACCAACAAACTGACAAACAAAAGTAAAATGTCTACATGTCGTCAGCTTCGTAAATATGACACGAGTAGAACAACAAAAACAAATACTAAATGTTTGGGAAGATTTCATTTTATTTTAATAAACATTTTCAATGATTTTGAAACAGAAGAAATACAAAGACATAACACGGATACACACATATTTTTCCATGTTTGGATTTGAAAAGAAATCCAATTTCAAACTTCTTATTTATTCTCATTTTCTCGCTGTTTTCTTGTTCAACATCAGTCCGCATTTAATGTCCATTTTTCTCCCATGATCCATGAAGAGTCCATACAGTTTATATCCGCCCTACCAAGGGGAAAACTGTAGCTATCAAACTATCGTATAGGTGAGTCTGTGTATAGTTAGAATATCCAGGATCCATCCATCTTTATTTGTACATTTCAGATGCAGTTTTTGATTTTTCCTCATTTTCCTTTCCTGTTCCTTGATCCGCTGTATTTGAAACTCTTCAGTGGATTCTTCCCTCCGACCTTCTACAAGAGAAAAAGTTTAAATGGTAAATGGACTCCACTTATATAGCTCTTTTCCCTGGTTTGTCACAGACTCAAAGCGCTTTACATTGTTTTGTAGACAGACATTCACCCATTCACACACACACACATTCGTACACCGATAGCAGCAGCAGCTACCACGCAGGGTGCAAGCTAACTATCGGGGAAAATTCTGGGTTCAATGTCTCTTTGCCCAGGGACACTTGGACATGTGGCGGGGAGACGGGGGATCCAACCACCAACCCTGTAGCCCAGTGGACGACCGCCCTACACACTAGCCACAGCCGCCCATACAGTACATATAAGAATTGTAGCTGAAATCTAAATATCATTCAAATTAGTTAACATTTCAGTTTTTTTAAGACATCAACACAGTGAGAAAACACAAATGGTTTATTTCCTAATTATTTATTATTCCAATGATCTCTTAATCTACATAAAAGTCAGAAAATAGTTCCCAGATATTCAGTTTATTATCTAAGAAAATCACAGTTAAGCCTGTTACCTACTCTGCAAGAAGAAAGAACAAACTTCTCGTGACAAAATGAAAATGACAGAGCTGCAATAATTTAGTGTGCAATGTCCCTCAAATAAACCAATACATTTTATTTTTTTAATCTTCTAGCAGCTTGTCCGAGAACTTTTGTGTGATTGGTTAATCGGTACTGTACGGCCTGTGTGGTTCGGTGGGAATAGGAATATGTGTATGTGTTACACCCCTAATAACTGTGTTTATACCATAGTCTGTGTGAATACTCTATTCTGATTGGCTGGAGAACATTCCATAGGTGTGGATTAACCCCTGATGTATGGACACCTATGGAACTGTTTACATTCTGTCCACTTTAATGCGTCGCCGGCTCGCCGCTGATTAAACAGTGTTGATAAGGGATTTATAAAGCCTAAAATATCCTGCCGTGCAATCGCCTCTGGACACCACAGGATGGCGCTCGCAACACAAGAGCTGTAGTAACGATAGTAGTAAAATAAAGTGGCTAAACTTAATGTCCTCTGGCTAAACGTCAATGGTTATCTCGTTAAAAAGGTGAGTAAGACTCCTGTTTAATTTGAAAAAGGTTTGTAACTGAGTTTACATGTATTTAGCCACCAAAGCCCGGCTGCACTGTCTATCTGTCCGACGCTTCACCCTTACATAATGGAGATGTGTGTGTGTGTGTTCTGTTCTCACCTTGAAGTTGGTCTTGACGACTCCGTCTGGTTTGGGTTTGATGATCCTCTTCCTCCTGCGGCCGGACAGAGGGTTCAACGAGCCACGCAGGGTTTTAGGAACTGGAGAGGAAAGGGACATTAAGAGTTACATGTCTATATATTTATTTTCATTTAACCTTTATTTATAATGTAGAGATCAATTTCAGGGGTGAACCTCATTTGCAATGATGTCGAGTCAAACTAATGCAAAGCAAAAACAACAATACATACACAGTATACAATGCAAATACACAACAACTGATAAAGAGAAAAAGAAAACAATTGAAACATTACAATGCTTTTTGTCACACAATGAGTACTGGTTCTTTAACAACAGGGGACTACATTGAGAAAGAGAGAGTGATTCATATTTTTAAAAGGCACTTTTTTGTTTGGCTTTTAATGTTATTCTATATATCCAACTTAATTGAAAAACGTTTTATTTTTTGTGTCTTACCGAGATATTCTGGAACGTTCTTGAGATGTGGTTTGATGACAGCGGGGTGAAGATCTTTGTCATGTCGGAGCAGCTGCAGGTCTCTGGGGTTATCGTCAAAATACGTCTGAGAGAAAACACACAAAACATACATATGATTAAAAAATGTCCACACTCTTCCACCTCCACTATATGGGTGTGTAAGAGTGTCAGAGGAACATTCACTCACCTTGAGTTTCTCTGAGTTGAGTAGTTCTTGTTTGATCTCCTTCAGTCTGGCTTCCTTCACCGCCTGCTTTGTTACTGATCGCATGGCGTCCTAAACACACACACACACACACACACACACACACACACACACACACACACACACACACACACACACACACACACACACACACACACACACACACACACACACACACACACACACACACACACACACACACACACACACACACACACACACACACACACACACACACACACACACACACACACACACACACACACACAAAACTAACATTAATATCCTATACATAACATTTATAACATGGTGTGACAGTATAAGTGTTCTTAAAGGAGCTCTGAGGAACTTTTCAATATTTCTGAAACAGTCTAACCTCTGATGATCATAAATGACATGTAACAGCAAACGAGACCATCAGTGCAAAGAATGCTATTTTTATATAGTTTTTCTTAATGCCTTTGTCATGGGTACGCTCACCCAGGAACAACAGCTGGCGTAGTAAAAACACTACCGCTTTTGTCCAAAGGGGGGCGCTAGAATTAACCAAAACTGAAAGTTCCTCGGAGCACCTTTAACTAGCAAAGCTAAATATTACAGTTCTTTTGGGCGTCTTATCTGATCAACCTGTGAAAAGGAAACGGCTGAAGAAAATATGAAATAAAGACAAATGAGACTCACCCTGCACCTGTACCTGAAGCCTTCTATCTCCTCCATCTTAAACTCATACGGTTTCAGGACGGAATCACCCAGATCTGAAAACACAAAACACACATTAATCATATGTTGTAATGTGCGGTAATTACAAAAACAGTACTTGAAATGTAATAAAATATTCATAAGTATGAGCCTAAGAATGAACCTTTTTATATATACACAGGAGATAAACTATCAATACTACACACTGTACCTTTAAGGCTCCCTTCCTTTTTTTCTTTGACTTATCACTGACCTGTCATGCACTAAACGTCTAATAAAATGGCTAAAAAGTCACAAAAACTCACATTAAACTTGGATTAAATCTCTATATAAACAGATTGGAAGCAGTGTAACCCCGGAATTCCACTGGCTGCGGGTGCGGTGTCCAACGGTTTTGCTCCGTGCGCTCACGTCCGGCAATACCCACCGGCTCCGTTTTCAAAGCAGGCACGGCCAGCTCCGCTGAACAGCTGGAGTCGCGAGACCGAGGAGTTCCCGCGGTAATAAAAGTGACGGGCGATCGCTCTTGATAATATGATTCTCCTATATGGTATTTACACAACAACGAACGCACGGAAGGTTATTGTTCCCATCCGAACGAGTAAAAGAGCAGTGGACATGCTCGTATGTGTCTCTGTTTTGAGATTGTTACCTGCAGTGAACACCGAGTGTCTTATTTTGAAAATTAACCGGAGGTTTTATTGTTTTGTCGGCGCTTGTGTTCCTGTCTATCTCGATGTGTTCTGTGCTAAATTGATGCGGTGAGCTCCGGCATCCGGCAGAAATAGAAGCAGTGCATATTTCACCGGAGAGCTGGAGCAGCAGCGGAGCAGAGAGACGGCGCAGCGGCCGTGGTGGAAACTCACCCACTGACTGCTCTTAATTGTATTTTTGTTTCTGCCGTGCTGGAGCGGAGAAGGACCGGAGACGCAGCCGGTGGAATTCGGCCATGATACCTCCAGTGGTAAAATGTAGGGTTAAACAGTGAGACCATAAAACACTCTTTCTGCCTTTTCTCAGGCTAGGATGAACCGATTTCTAAAAATGTTACACCTTTATACTACATAGGATCTCAGAGTTCAATACACCTTCATATTCCCACCGGTGAAGTAGGTCTTTAAGCTTAAACTTGGACTAAAACACATATAAACAGATAGTAGTAGTAGTATTTACCTCCAGTGAGAGCCTCCTCCACCTCCTCTAACACACTGGTCTCTGTGGTAGAGATGAAGGACAGAGCGGTGCCCGGGTTATCTGCTCGAGCCGTTCTACACGAATAAACAAAAATAAAAATATCACATCAGGGTTTGATCACTGCAGAGAAGGCAAACAGAGCCACACATAGGGCCATGCAGCTACCTGTCCGTACTGTGTGTGTGTGTGTGTGTGTGGTGAAAACGCCAGATTTATTAAACAGCCTAGGCTCTGTAAACTGGCATGTTACTAGCTATGGTGGGTCTCTTTGTGAGAGGGAGAGGGAGAGGGAGAGGGAGAGGGAAAGGGAGAGGGAGAGGGAGAGGGAGAGGGAGAGGGAGAGGGAGAGGGAGAGGGAGAGGGAGAGGGAGAGGGAGAGGGAGAGGGAGAGGGAGAGGGAGTGTGTGTGTGTGTGCTGTGATGAAACACCTTTAATACAATAGTGAGTTATTTGAAGCCTCTTACCTTCCGACTCGATGAATATAAGACTCGACTGTCGTGGGGAAATCAAAGTTGATGACATTAGCGACATTTTGGAAATCCACCCCTCTGGAGACGCCGTACTCTTTGTCCTTGGACCTTAAGAACACATTATAGAGATAAATACTGTCAGTATACTCACTACAGAAGGACAATAGACACTTTATAGTGTCGTAAAATGCTGAAAATGCATTTTTAAGATGTACATAGTATTTATTATTTTTTTATAAATTGAAGAAATACTATGTACAGGTCTTAAAAATGCATTTTCAGCACGTTTTTAAACAAGAAATGTCTCATAAATCAGACAGTTAACGACATATGAACAAATCCTTCTGTAATAACCTTCAGAATAGTGCTGAGAATGATTATGGAAAGTTTAGTTGATGTAAGTGCTTTAGAAGTTGAGATTTTTGGTTCAGAGTATTGGAAAATAAATCCTCATATACTCACTTCCCGGCCTTGTCTGCGTTCTTCTTCTTCTTTCCTTTCCCGGTAGCAGCAGCAGCAGGAGGAGCGGTCGGGTCGTTCAGACTCATCTCGTCTGTAGCGATGATGTAATCATAGAAGCCCTGGTTAAACTGGGTGATGATGTGACACCTGCAGAGACACAATAGACATTCTGGTTACTAACAATCTTCAGTAAAGCTACTTTATTAGTCAATGGCTACATTTAAAATTAGTCTTTTCACATAATATCCCATTTTAAAAGATACCACACAATTGAGAATACCACACAATCAATCAATCAATCAATTAATAAATAACCTTTATTTTCATTCGAAAGACACTGAGGTTTCCCTCATACACAATAAAAAAAATCACAAGGATAACATATAACGGACAGAGAAAACAGAAATAAAATAGGATAAAAATTCATTAATTAATAACAATTATTAAGAATCTACAGTATGGATAACTGGGGCTGCAAATCTGTTCAGTTCGACAGCAATTTCTGCTGACATTTTTGCTACTGTGTTGTATGAATTTAAGTATTTCTGCAGTCCCCATTTGGATGTGTATGGATCACTTGGATTTCAATTACTTAAAGGAATACTTCACCCATACGGAACCAGCGTTCTATCATTATAAAATCACTATTATAAGATAATGAATGAGGTTTTTCTTCCCTCAGTCTTCCCTCGGCCCAGCTGTCCTGTTAATCCTAAACCTTACTGTGATGTCACAAGAAGGAAAATGTAGGGTCAGACAGTGAGACCATAGAACACTCTTTCTGCCTTTTCTCAGGCTAGGATGATCTGATTTCAATTTTTTTTGCACATTTATACTAAATAGGATCTCCAAATTCAATACACCTTCATATTCCAACCAGTGAAGTAGGTCTTTAAGCAATAGCTCACGACAGGCTGTGGAATGTGCTCATTATACCACAGTTAGAGGGGCGTTGTTCGGCTGATAAAAGATAAACTTCTAGGAGAAGAAAAAAAAAATCAAAAAACACAACCTACTGCACTGTAAAAAGTCACTGTTCTCACCGTGAGTGTACAGGCAGCTCAGAGTTGAGCACACAGGCAGGAATCCCAAACTGCTCCAGGAACAGTTTGAGTCTGTAGCTGCGGTCGACCGCGCCCACAAACACCAGCGTCTTGCCCTGCACCAGACGCAGCCTGAGGAGAGTGTAGATCAGCAGGAACTTCTCTTCTTCTTCACATTTAATACTGTACTGCTGCAGCTGGCTGCTGTCAGGCAGCTGGGAGCCCTGCAGCTTCAAGATCACCTTTAATTAAATAATAAGAAGAAGAATTAGACAAGTACAAACACAATATAAGGACGACAGAAGTAAGTAAGCAACGCCTATCATTGCAGCATTTCTACCTTTTCTGATTGTGTGTGTATATTTTTCAGGCCATATTTGACCTCTAAATACAAACAGTTAGATGCTTATTATGTCAATAAATGGTTTTAAAATACAACTGTTAAAAAGCATGTTAAAGCTGGGGTGGAGGATTTGGGGAGAAAATGGCAGTTGGGATAGAGATTTGAATCCAAATACCTCAACCGCTCCACTTGTTCTCTTTGGTCCCTCCCCTATGGTCCCTCCCTGACACGCTCTACACCAACAAAGTCGTGCCAAAGTGAATGGACAGTCCCAACAGCCAATAAGAACAGAGAATCTGATTTTTTTTTTTTTGTTTTTATAGAATCGGAGCCTCGCTCTGATTGGTCAAAGTGTACCACTCATGTTAATTTTGACTAATCAGAAATCACATACCCCAGCTTTAGCCGCTAGATGCAGACAAGGATTGTTTGACAGTGCGATGTCAAAAGATTTCACAATTTCCATCTAGCTTTATTTTCAAAGAGATTTAGATTTTAGCGAGGAGGGGCAATAGTCTAGAAACACACATTTTTTTCTATACTTCTATCCAGACCTTGAAATTACATAATTTAAATTCCAAACTTTTTATACTTTTCCAGACTCTGTAGACGCCCTGTGTGTGTGTGTGTGTGTGTGTGTGTGTGAATGTGTAAACGACTTTACCGGGTTGTGTAACAGCAGCTCCTTTAAAGCCTGAACGTCTTCAGTGAACGTAGCCGACATCAGGAAGGACTGGTAGATCTTTGGCAGGTGACTGGGGGAAAACAACAACAAAACATTTAACACAGAACAGGATCATTTTAAGGGAGAATAAACAATAAATGTTGTTGTTGTTTTCCCATCACAAACTGAGCTTTTCTCAGATTGAAATAAGGATAGAGACGGAAGTTTTTTTTGTTAAGAAGTCTTGTGAAAAAAAATAAAAATAAAAAAAAAATGTCTTTGTATTGGCAAAAAATCCTTCACAAACACTTCACTTGATCCTTCACTTTTTTAAAGATATTTTTTGGCATTTTTATGCTTTATTGATAGTGCAGAGAGACAGAGGTGAAATGGGGCAGAGAGGGGAGTGACATGCAGAGAACGACTGCGGGTGGGAATCGAACCCGGGTCTGCTGCTGGGCCCGGCCCGGGAGGGGGACGCCCTACCAACTGAGCTAAAGGCGCCCCCACCATGTTTTATTATTTGTTATGTAGGGCTGGTTGATAAGGGCTAAAAAAATAATATCCTAGTATTCTAAACTGTTATTGCCCACGTTCCCCTTTAACAGTTATCAACTCTGAATGTGGATATACAACTCTGGAAAAAATAAAAAGACCACTTGAATTGTTCAATGTCTCTCTTGGTTTGAGTAGAATGAACATTTTGGTTTTATTCTACAAACTACTGGCAACATCTCTACCAAATTCCAATACATCTTTTGTCATTAAGAGCATTTCTAAATAAGTAATGTAGAGATGAAGATTTGAGAAAAATCCAGACTGGTCTCTTAATGTTTTCCGGAGCTGTTCAGAGAAAATGTTGAAATTTCAAGACATCATTTACAGTAAATCGTTCTCACCACAGAAGGTTTTTGAGATCGGCCTCAAAGCCAAAGGAGAAGAGCAGGTCAGCCTCGTCCACCACCAGCATCTCCAGAGAGCAGCTGAGGCCCAGGTTCCCTGCACTCAGGTGGGCCAGCACCCGCGCCGGGGTCCCCACCACGATGTCTGGCTTCTCCATCAGGATCGGCCTGGAAACACACAATACACAATAAGAAGAAGAAGCGAATAATACATTTCGGGGCGCTCCGGTGGTGTAGTGGATAGAGCGCGTACCATATTGGCTCCGGCCTTCGTTGCAGTGGTCACGGGTTCAAATCCGACCTGTGGACTTTTACTACATGTCATCCCCCCTCTCTCTCTGTCTGTCTCCCCATTTCAACTCTGTACTTCATTGCATGTGTAAAGCATTTACATTAGCATTTTTTTCACTCATAAAACACTGGTCACTTTATCCAGTAACACTTGATCAGGGTGCCATTTCTGAAAAAAAAAACCCAAGCAAGATTGTTTTTTCCTCAATGAACCAAATAGATTCACTGTCTTAGAAATATGCTTTTTTCTTAAGCAAAATATTAGTCTGAAGTGTGTCCTACCTCTGAGCGGAGAGGTCTTGCTTCCCGGAGATATCAGCCACTCTGACGTCTCTGCAGCAGAAAGCCGTTAGCTGTCTGATCATGGCCTGGACCTGCTGCCCCAGCTCTTTGGTCGGGATGAGGATGAGAGCGCGCACGTCCTGCTCGCGCACGGTCTGAGGGAAAGGAAATAACAACAAAATAACACAATAAACACAATGTACAGGGTCACGAGGATGAAAAGGGACAAAGGAACATCTAGGCCAGGGCTATTCAATAGGCGGCCCACGGGCCGTATCCGGAAGGAATATTTACTGGCCCCGCCTTGACTACCAACCGACCCCCCCCCCAAAAAAAATGTGCTGCACAATTAATGTACTAGCATGCGTGATGTGTGCTTGTGCATGGTCATAACGGCCGCAATCTGCAGTAAATAAATGTGCACATGTGTCTCCAAGCGTTTCTCTATCAGCTGCTCTGTGTATGCGGCTTTGCGATTGTACCGCACTGCAAAGCTAGAACAGTTTAAGACTTCACATCACCGTGGCAACACAACCTATCTATCGGCTCAGACAGCGCAGAGAAAAGTTTGATGAATATGTGGCACTGTTTATTAATTATTTATTATTTGCCCCCCCCCCCCCCTTTTTACATTTTAAAGCTACAACAGAGGTTAACTATGGTGTTTAATAATATACCACAAGGTATTTTGAATGGGTATATTTTAATCTAGGCAAACTCGTCTTCGCCAGCAGAGGGCGCTCTATGCCTTGCACTTGGCTGTGCATCGGTGACTGACGGCAGTAGCGCCGAAGTAGTTCTATACAGGAACAATGTACTGAGTGAGATCGCAACTTGAATGTTCACAAAGTATTTTTATATTTCCAACAGGTATGCTAAACACACACCAATGTTCTATTAGAGTTAAGACTTTCTCCTGTGACATTAATAGGAAACATTTAAGTTGACCGGGGCTAAGAGTGTTTATGATTGTGTATGGGGACTTGCCTTGCCCGTGTTTAAGATTGCGGGCGCCGATAGCGATGACACAGCTGAATGTTAAGCTAATCACGTCCTGGCTGTTTGGGGCCAAGACGAGTGTAACGAGTGTAATAACTGTTTGTAGCTATGTAGGGTTGGGCCACGGGAGTGATGACAGACTGTTTGAAGCTTGATGAACCGAGTGAATGTGTCGGTAGACAAAATAAGCAGTGGTTATTGATGAACGGGGCCGAGCTAATCCCCGCTAGCATGCTAATGCTAATAGCCGTTGGGTATTTCCTCCCGGTCACGGTTAAAGGGACAGTTCTTTGTTTGGATAAGAGTGTAATAGAGTCTGTGTTGAAATGCTTTTGTTTTGGTGTCTTTGAGAGTATTGTTAGAATAAAACAGTTGCTGACTGTGGGTTAAAGAAGAGTTATATTAGGCTAAGGCAGTGTATAGTGTAGTTCATAAAGGTTTAACAACAAGAAAGCAGTAATAAGACCAGGTTATACAGTGATTCAGTCTGCAGTAATGTTATTTTAATGCTCGAGGTCATTTGAGTTTATGCATTTATGTTTACCTTTATTTACAGTATGTTTAAAGAGGACCTATTATACTACTTTTCTGGTCTTAATTTCTTGTTTTACACTGCTATAGAGCAACCTGACACGAATCACATCACAAAAAACTATGTAGATTTTCGGGAAGCTCTTTCTCTTATTTTGGCGATCCAGCATGCCTGTGCTTCGGTAATCTCCGCTCCCTCCGCCTGTGCTTCGGCAAGGGAATACGTCGAAATGCATGTAAGTCATTATTTGATAATTTAGTATGGTTAAGCATGACTATGAATCATCATAACAACGTTTATAGGTCATAAAAGTCAAAAAGCATCATAGGTCCTCTTTAAGGAGGGATTTCTACACTTAAAGGAGACAGTATTTTCATAGCTGAGTTTACATACTAATATATATATATATATATGATTTTATTCAGGACACATGAAGATCCATAGTACAATGTATAAAAAATAGAGTCAATACATAAATAACAACAAAAAGCACACCAATGCATGCAGTTAATAGTAACTGTGGGCCATGTAATAGTAAAGTGAACATGTATTTAGGTGCCTAGTATGGGTAGTTAGACTAGTAACTGTAGAAGAGATACTGAGTACTGTGCTAAGAGTAGCAGGTGTATTACAAGTGTATTTGATTAATGCGTATTATAAGGTGTATTGTTATTGAGAGTATGTGTTTTGAGATGTATTAGATTAGGAGACTGACGGCAGTAGCGCCGAAGTAGTTCTATACAGGAACAATGTACTGAGTGAGATCGCAACTTGAATGTTCACAAAGTCTTTTTATATTTCCAACAGGAAATAAATGTGTTGCAGCGGAAACAACTGAGCTTTATTTCTAAACCTGTAACAAATACATGAGAGTGATGGCCCAGCCAAGTTTCAGTAAGTTTAAAGAAGTGTCACACTGTTACTGTCTTTGAAATGCATTTAGTCATTTTAAGGGGAAAACACATTGTATTTATTATTTCAACTTGGTAAATGGTAAATTGACTTATATAGCGCTTTATCTCCGTTATTCACAGACCCAAAGCGCTTTACATTGTTTTGTACACATTCACCCAGTCACACAAACATTCATACACCGATAGCAGCAGCTACCACGCAGGGTAGGCTTAGCACTAGGGTGCTAAGTTAACTAAGCTAACTATCGGGAGCAATTCGGGGTTCAGTGTCTTGCCCAGGGACACTTCGACATGAGACGGGGGATCGAACCTCCGACCTTGCACACCAGAGGCGAACTCCCTACCACTTCGCCACTGCTTAACTATTGAGTTATTTGTAGAACAGCATGCTAGTGTAGGCCAAGAAGATTTATTTTATGAATTTTCAATGCTGCTTTATTTTTATGTTTTAAATTGGGAAATACATGTTTCAAAACGACCAATAACCTCTGTATTTAAAAATAAATCAAGCAAGTAGGCTAATAATAACCATTAATGAAGTATAGCCATCGCATCACAGTAGGCCTATTGTCCACAATAATCGCACAACAGCCCCTCATCCAAAATGGAACTTTAAAAAGTTGAATTTGCACTTTGATGTGCATACACATGTTAAGTGTATGGTTCATTATTTGTATTTAGTGTGTCTGCATAATATTGCACCAGAAGAAGTTTTCTTTGCTTTGTACTGTCTGCATGTTTGCACAAAATGTGTACCTTCACATAGCAAACAAAATTGCACAACTGTAAAGTCAGTGTCTGTTGTTTTTTTGTATTCAAATAAGCAGTTGTTTATTTCTGTACTGTGCATTGGCATCCTTGAGAAAAATACAGCCAACATTTTTGCCTCCCATGACCCTGGACAGTGACCCCTTGACTAAGACATTTTCTGGGGGAAACACTGTAAGCTGTTGCACTCTTAGTAAACCTAGGCCTACCTGTATTTTGATAAGCTGTTGAAGAGTTAACCTATTGTGTTTTCCTGAACTGATAAGATTGTTAAACACTTAAACAACAGGCAGCCTATGTTAATCAAATAGGGATTTTTTTTTATAAGCTGGTGAACTCTATTTGATAAAATAAAGACAATATATGCACTCCTATGTCGTTGTAGTGTTTTACAATATATGTAGCTATTGATGTGATGCTCATCAATTTTAGGCATTTTTTTCTGGCCCCTCATTTTGGATCATTTCCAACAACCGGACCCCATTCAAAACTAATTGAATAGCCCTGATCTAGGCAATACACTGTGAAAGGGAGGACAAGAAAATACACAATAAATACGATGCATGAGGTCAACTATCTTGGCATTACATACAGGGAAAATCTTTGGAAAAATGGAAGCCTCTTCATAACGATACGATTTACACAAAAGGGAAATGTATCTTGTAACTCTGTAAAGGCAATAGTTTTGTTTTTTTGGAGAAAGCTTTATATTTAAACTAGACAGACAACTTTCTCTGTACATCAAAACATTGTTTAATACAACGGCCTCAAGAGCTATTGGCAGATAGACACACATGTTTGAAAAGTCCCAGCATAGCAACATTACGAACGCTCAAAACATCCTTGCGCCCATCAATTGCCCTACCTCTATGTCTCAATCCTAGGGAAAACACTGAAGTAATATGGTAAATGGACTTGACTTATATAGCGCTTTTCTAGCCGATTTTCTCAGCCCCAAAGCGCTTTACATATCTTACCACATTCACCCATTCATACACCGATGGCAGTAGCTGCCATGCAAGGCGCTCTCTGAACCATCGGGAGCAATTTGGGGTTCAGTGTCTTGCCCAGGGACACTTCGACATGTGGCGGGTAGGCGGGGAATCGAACCTCCGACCCTGCACTCCAGAGGCAATCTTCCTACCCACTTCGCCACTGCCGAATATATTTGCTACTGACCTGTTTGGAGTTGAGTATCCTCTGGATAACGGGCACAGCGTACGCAGCCGTCTTCCCTGACCCAGTGCGAGCTCGAGCCAGAAGATCTTTCCCCTCCAGAGCCAGAGGAATGGCTTTCTCCTGGATCAGAGTGGGACTGGACCAGCCCAGGTCTGCTACCGCCTGAAATAATAATAAATTATATATTTATTCCAGTAAATAACTTAATGAACTTAACACACCTTTTTAACAAAGTAAGATCAAATAAAGTAGGAAGGCAGTAGTAGTATTGTTGCAGCTTTGATATAATGTGTATTTTTCATTTTTTCATTCATATAACTTTTATTTATCCTCGAGAGACCAATTGAGGGGTGACCCTCATTTTCAATGACGTCGAGTTCAAACAAATTCAAAGGAAAAACAACAATACATAAACAATATTCAACGCAAATACATCAAATACATAACAACAGGTGAAGAGAAAAACAATTGAAACATTTACACAGTGGTGAAGATTAAGTGGTAGCAATTAAAATGAAATGGGTGAAAGTACAATATAGCCTAATTAAAACAGTTACAGGTAGAGTTTGGCAGATTTAAAATAGTTTGTATGTATGTATATTATATGTATTTCTAATGTGTATAATGTATCATATTGCAGGCGGTTGCAGACCTGGGCTGGTGTCTGCAATATATGATAATAAAGCTTTTATTGCAGACACAGGTCCATATAACACATCATACAGTATACAAAGGAGATACAAAAATACATGGAAATTAATAAATTACATATTGGCCTATAGGATATACAGGCTATTGCACTAATGCCATCTTAACCTAGACATGTATCTATAGCAGCTTCTCGAGGGCCGACTAGGGCTTCAATATGATGACATTATACACATTAGAAATACACATACACATTGTAACAAAATATACTGATTTCACAGCCACACCATTGATCACAAAAAAATCGCCATCTTCATATAGCAAGCAAGATTTATTATACCCCCAAATGCACACAAAAAAATGCCTCAGATCATAAGCAAAATACAAATATCATAACAACAAACCATACACAATACAAACAAGATAAATTACTTAATATATAAAACATGATGAAAATGAATATGATGTGTAAATAGTGTGATACTATAAAATGCATGTGCAAGTGGATGTAAAATTAAACATAAAAATTAATTAAACATAAAAATGATAATCACAGCGACTGATTACATTTTGGGTAACGACAGTGACGTATTAGGACTGAAATGATAAGTTATGTTAAAAGGTAGAAGCAAAGAGGTGTGTTTTTAGTTTGCTTTTACAATAATTGACTGAACTAGCTTCTCAGAGTTATATCGAAGTGATGATCTCATTTCTAAATGTCAAAAAGGAAAACTTAATACAACTTCTTGTTCATCGTACTATACATGAGGAATTAGGGTTGTTGTTACCAAATGTATAAATATTTAAAAATAGGGTTGAACATTTAGATAGATAGATAGATAGATAGATAGATAGATAGATAGATAGATAGATAGATAGATAGATAGATAGATAGATAGATAGATATGAACTTATCTCCTTTTTATCACATTATACAAACTGTCGAACTGCTTTCCCAATTCTTACACACAGAAAAGCATAATATCACTCTGAGAAGAAGGTTACACATTACACACAGAACAAGAGAGTTACATTTCAGTTTAGGTCCGTCTGACTTCATTTTACATCTGTGATAGTTCACGTGTGTTTACGTCGCGTGTCTTTAATTTCCCTTCCGTTTTTAAACCTTTTTAAACTCCAGTTAGGTGTTTGAACGTCTTCTTATTGTTTATTTCATCTATCGTGATAATTGTCAGTGAGTTTTTACCTTTAACAGACGGTCGTCTAAGCCCATCTCATGGAACTGAAGTCTGTCCGCCGCCATGTTTTCCTCTTCTCTGTCCACATGTGCGTCGCCGTCGCAAGCTGCTTACGTCATGAAGCGTTCACAATCCGTGTTTTTAGATTTTTATTTATAACCATAATTTTGTGATAAAATAAAATAAAACATGGTGAAATAGCAAAACAATATTAGTTTTATTATATTTTATTTATCTAAATTAAACCAATCATAATCATACTAAACAAACAATGTCCTTAGAAACCTGTAAAGTAGAGTACGCCTTGTTAGTTGCTTATTTTATTTGGTCTTTTGTTTGTGTTCTCACTTTTTCAGTTGTGTGTTTGTGTTCCTTAAAAAAAATCAAAAATTAAGTATCTAAAAAAAAAATCAGACTAAACAGATAAATACAAATACATTTACAAATAAAATGAAAATGTAATACAGTATAACGAACGCTGATACTAAGGTACAAGATTCATTTGACACCGAATTGTGTATTTTTTTAAATAAATCAAAACAGAGGCTGAGACTTTTTCAAAATAAATATAATTTCATTGAGTAATCAAATCAGTTTTATATAGCGATATGAGATGAGCCTATATATCTTTTAAAACTCTATTTGCATATGAATAAATCCTACCTCTTATGTAATATCAAAATCTGCAGCTGAGCCACTGAAAATAACCTGTAGCGAGGTTGTTTACGTTTTGCAATTTTATATTCATAATTTGTCCAGGAGAGGGCGCCACCATTTGAAACACCAACGTCGCGTCACACACGTACACACACATAGACACAGAGCATCATTAACAATTAAATATAAAAATAAGCCTCAGTCGAGTCCACAACTGGAAAACACCGCGTTCGGGATCCTACAGAGCGCTTTAAATTCTACACATTTTAACATTGTTGTTTTTGTGAAGTCACGTGCGTGTGTAAGTGAGAGTCGCGCGCGTCTCTAAGGAGGAATAAACGAAATACTTGTTGAGAGGATGAGAAGATGTCTGGGGCTCCATCCTCCCAATAACATGGCCGCGGATCAGCTCGCCTTTTAGCCTGGTCGATATACCCACAGAAAGGTAAATATAACACCCTTTTCCCCCACCAAAATTACCACCACATTTTTTTCAATTTTTCATTCACATTTTTACACCATTAGGCTATACGTCCACAGTTTTCAGCAATATAGATATGCAATATGCTGGTGGGTGCAATAGGCTACGAAACATAGTCGTGTGTAACAATAAGTCTGCCGATTAACCCACACACAGGTAAATATAGCCTAAACACCACATTTCTTTATTTTATTTTTTATTTTTTTTATTTACATGTACACCTTAGTTTCCACCTATATAAAGCCATATTATGATGCCTGGTGCAATAGGCTACATCACAGAGTCGTGTGTGTAAAAAAATAAGTCTGGAGCGTTTGGGAGAAACCCACATACAGTTTAATATAGCCTAGAAAACCAAATTTTTTTTTTTTCTGACATAAGCTACATTTTTACACAACCGTATCCATGGTTTCCGCTAAAAACAAAAAAAGCCACAGGTAATATGCTTGTTATGTAATCGGATATTTTGCTGGTGCAGCACAACACGTAGTCGCGCGTAAAGTCTACTTGCTTTTTATATATAATAGGCTTTATTTATTCATATGGCTCTGTTTTATTACGCACAGTTTTTCATTAGGCTATAAAGCGTATTCCTGCCAAGCCCCCTTTTCCTCTGGAATGTTCGTCCCATACAAATCCGTGAAGCTTTTTTTTATTTAAGTTTAATTTTTTCAACCATTATTTTTCCAGATACAACATTATCAATTTATTCAAGCAACACAACTCCAAATATATAGTATCACACAAATATGGTTTTGCAAAATGATATACCCATCACCAGATTGTAACCACCACAACAAAATATATTCCACATTGAGTATAAAATGTTCGGCAAACTCCCCTCACTAATGTGACAGCAAATAACATGTTTTGAATTACATAGGAAAGGAACAAATAAACAGAAAAAATAAAAGGTAAATACAAATCCACACTTAAAAACATATACTAGGTTGTGTATTGGTGAGAGCATGCGGTCCTTCTCTGCGTGTCATTCCCCTCTCTGCCCCATTTCATCTCTGTCTCTCCACACTATCAATAAAAGCTTTGAAAATGCAAATAATAATCATCCCCAAGTCGTTATTACTATGTTTCCCAGAACCAAAAGAACACACTTTATATAAAGAACAAATATCTTCTAAACTAATAAACCAGCAAATACAAACTGAATCAATGATGTAAGAGTCTGCCGCCACTGAGGAGGATGGGTTTTAACCATGGATAGTGGCATCTGGGCTGACCTCAGTTATCCCAACTGCATCCAAACGGGCATTGATGTGACCTGTACCTCCGAGGCAAAGTGAGGGACAACAGGCGGCTATAGCTGTCACTCAAGAGACCGCGCCCCCTAATTATTAATACATTTTAACCTCCAATAAAATAAAAACTATAGCCTGCTAAAAAAAATTCACCCCCCTCAATGTTGACATGGAGATATGAACTAAACATACTGACTAGAACGGTTTTTTTAGGTTAGTAAATAGGTTTAATAAGACTGTGAAAACTAATCTAACAAGTTAGTAAACAAAAAATTGCTCACTTTTGGGTACCACCTCGTAGTGGCCACTCGGTGAATAAAATTTTAGGTCACTTTGCGCATTGGATGCTGGTGCAACTCGCTGTGGTTGGGGCTTGGTACTTTTAACGCATTTTACAGAAAAAATTAAACTTCATCTCATAAGGCTTTCTGAACCATTGGTGTTTTCCCTCTCTGTCCATGGCTCCAGCGAGGCCACAGCTGTTTGTTTCAGTCGCTTCGTCGCTGATCCTGAACCAGAAACCCAGGGTGCAGGTGTAGCGCAGTCCCAGCCAGACGTAGGGAGTGCCGGCCTCTTGGGCTTTCTCTTGGACGTACAGCTGCTCCCCGGGGCTAGTGATGGAGACCAGGTCATAGTAGTTGTCTCTGCAGTAATCTAAGGCTTCCCCCCAGGACATGTTCTGCTTGATCAGGATCACTTTGTCTAGTAGTGGAAGAAAATTGAGACAAACACAGAATAGGAATCATACCAGCAACTTTCATCTGTCAGTTAAAGCTGGGGTATGTGATTTCTGATTGGTCAAAATTAACATGAGCTGTACACTTTGACTAATCAGAGCGAGCGAAAAAAAAAAAAAAAAAAAAAGATTCTCTGTTCTTATTGGCTGTTGGGACTGTCCATTCACTTTGGCACGACATTGTTGGTGTAGAGCGTGTCAGGCATGGACCATAGGGGAGGGACCAAAGAGAACGAGTGGAGTATGAGGTATTTGGATTCGAATCTCTATCCCAACTGCTATTTTCTCCCCAAATCCTCCACCCCAGCTTTAATAGTTGAAAACATTGAGCTCCGATCAAATCAAATCCATTTTATTTGTACCAAAGCTTTTTATGCTCAAGAGTAGCTCAACGTGCCCAACATAGGTTAAAAACAACAACAGAAAAAGAAAAATAGCAAATAAAATCAAGAGAAGACATTTTAAAGAACCCCTCCCCCCCCCCCCCCCCCACACACACACACAGACATGCACAGATACATACACAGAGACATACACAGAGACATACATATACAGTATATATGGATATGGTTTTGGACACTCATGAAAGATGAAACAATGCTGTCTGTGTGTGTGTGTGTGTGTGTGTGTGTGCGTGCGTGCGTGCGTGCGTGCGTGCGTGCGTGCGAGCGTGTGTGTGTGTGTGTGTGTGTGTGTTTCTTCCTATGGAGAGAAAACAGTTGAGATAGATAGAACTTTGCATAACTCACCCTCATAGCAGACGAAGGGTTTTTCACTGGCACAGTCGGCAGAGGCCCATTTTCCAGAGTTCTTTAACACGGTGGCACACTTCTTTTGGCTCTGTCCAGCAGGGATCACCCCATATCCAGGTCCCCCCAGCTCCCAGTTTCTGAAAGAAGAATTACTGCCAGCTGCCCACGTCCAGGTTTCTCTGAAGTTCAGGCCGATCCACGTACTTGTAGCCAGGGTTAAATGCTGGGCTTCCTTTAAAGGTTCAGTAAGTGGAATGGTCAGTTTAGCTAACTTCCTGTCAGTTACTGCAGTTAGCAGTCCCCTCGCTCGTCCCTACGTCACCACATTAATGCAGCGAGTTATCTATCATCATCTCAGATCCATAAGTGTGATAAAACATGATAAAAAACATCGACACAGACATTGGGAAGGATTTTTACCTGCTCCGCCATTGTAGGCGCATAAACATTCACCCATCTGTCGCTCTGCACGTGCACCGGCAGTGAGACGGGTGCCGGTTTGTAGTGTTCTCTCCTCTGATTGGTTATCAGTAGTGGGATCCCCGAAAAGTTTATTTGCCAATTACATGCAGAGCGAGTGACTGAGAGATCGGCTTTATGAAACGCGCACACTTTATAAGTGATCACTGTATGAATAAAGAGCGATTTAACACTTATATTAACATAAATAAAGTCATACCACTGTATAAAACTGGGAACAAGCATCACTTCACCAACTACAGATCTGTCTCTCTACTTCCACAATTCTCCAAAATATTAGAAAAAATCTTCAACAATAGACTGGACACATTCTTAGAAAAGCACAAATTAATTAATGACAGTCAATATGGATTCAGAACCAACAGATCAACATCACTTGCATTAATAGAGTCAGTTGAAGAAATTACAAATGCCATTGAACAGAAAAAATATGCAGTAGGAGTATTTATTGATATCAGAAAAGCTTTCGACACAATCAATCATAACATTTTATTCAATAAACTGGAAAGATATGGAATAAGGGGGATAGTATTGGAGTGGATAAAAAGCTATTTGAGCAAAAGGAAGCAGTTCGTGAAGTTGGGCAACTGTTCGTCGTCATGTTTGGACATTTCTTGTGGCGTACCCCAGGGCTCAGTGCTGGGTCCGAAACTGTTTATCCTGTATATTAATGATATCTGTAATGTTTCCAATGTCTTGAGGTTGGTTCTATTTGCTGATGACACTAATATTTTCTGTTCTGGGGAGAATTTAAAACAACTAGAAGAAATCATCAATAGGGAAATGAGCAAAATAAAAACATGGTTTGATAAAAACAAACTATCATTAAACTTAAGCAAAACAAAAATAATGTTATTTGGTAACTATAGAATGAACACGCAAATAAATATCAATATAAATGGAGTTGAAATTGAAAGAGTTTACGAAAATAAATTTCTTGGGGTTATAATAGATGATAGATTCAGTTGGAAATCACACATTACACACGTACAATCAAAACTATCAAGAAGCATTTATGTATTAAACAAAGTAAAACAGGTTCTAGATCAAAAATCACTCCGTATTCTCTACTGTTCACTAGTCTTACCATACCTCAGTTACTGTACAGAAGTCTGGGGCAACACGTACAAAACGTCATTACATTCACTTACTATTCTCCAAAAAAAAGCTATCCGCATTATTCACAATGTGAGATATCTGGATCATACTAACCCATTATTCATACGGTCAAAATTATTAAAATTCACAGATCTGGTGGAATTTAAAACTGCACAGATAATGTTTAAGGCTAAAATCAACATATTACCCTTAAACATACAAAAATTATTCAGTGATCGTGAGGGGGGCTATAATTTAAGGGGAAAATTTAATTTCAAAGTGAACAGCGTCCGTACGACCAGGAAAACGTTTTGCATTTCAATATGTGGGGTGAGACTATGGAACAGTTTGAGTGGGGAGATCAAGGAATGTCCAAACATTAACCAGTTTAAAATAAAATACAAAGAATTGATTTTCACAAGGTACAGGGATGAAGATTAACATAGTGTATATGTTTACATGTATGTATATTTGTATATATTTATTTTTATTTATTTTATTTAACTTTTATTTATCCTCGAGAGACCAATTGAGGGGTGACCCTCATTTACAATTGCGTCGAGTTCAAACAAATTCAAAGGAAAAACAACAATACATAAACAATATTCAATGCAAATACATCAAATACACAACAACAGGTGAAGAGAAAAACAATTGAAACATTTACACAGTGGTGAAGAGTGGCAGCAATTAAAATGAAATGGGTGAAAGTACAATATAGCCTAATTAAAACAGTTACAGGTAGAGTTTGGCAGATTTAAGATAGTTTGTTTAAATTGGTTAAAGGATATGAAGTTATTTAGTTTAATTTGTTGCTGTAAGTTGTTCCAGGAGTCAGGGGCACTGAAGCTAAAAGCTGTCTTTCCCAGCTCAGACCGGGCTTGTGGGACATAAAGCATAAGCATGTCAGTGGAGCGGGTCTGATAAAGCCCATCTGAAATTTGCAGCATTTCTGTTAAATAACGAGGAAGCTTCCCGGACAAGGCTTTGTAAATAAAAATGTGCCAGTGTGCGTCGCGTCTCTCTTTAAGGGAGGAACACCCAACCTTTTCATATAAAAGACAATGGTGTGTGTCATAAGCATCTCCTGTAATGAACCTTAAAGCAGAGTGAAAAACAGAGTCCAGGAGTTTAAGACATGAATGTGATGCATGCCGGTAAACCACATCACCGTAATCAAGGACAGACATGAAAACTGCCTCAATAATCCTTTTCCTACTAAATAAAGGGAAGGTGGTTTTGTTCCTATAAAAATAGCCAATTTTTTGTCGTAGTCGACAAACAAGATTTTTTATATGAAAATTAAAAGTGAGTTTATCATCTAACCAGATGCCGAGATATTTGTACTCTGTGACTCTTTCAATTAAAAATCCATTATTTGTAAAAATATTAAAATCATTCAAATTTGTAGTTCTTGCTCTGGAGAAACACATATATTTGGTTTTGTCTGTATTTAGAACAAGCCTGAGGTCCACTAGACAGTCCTGCAGGGTGTTAAAAGAGCTTTGTAGGTTCTGAATAGATTGGTGCACCGAATCGGAAATGCAATACAGTACTGTGTCGTCAGCGTATAGATGGGCGTGACAGTTTTTTAGCGATGAAACAATGTTATTTATATAAATTGTGAAAAGAACTGGACCTAAAATTGAGCCCTGTGGGACACCATTTGTAACAGTTAAAAACTCAGATTGGTATCTTCCGAGTTTAACTGACTGCTGTCTATCAGAGAGATAATCCCTAAACCAGCTACATGCAGAATGATCAAAGCCAATGGCATGCAGCCTCTGTAAAAGCAAATGGTGGTCAACAGTATCAAAGGCCTTTGAAAGATCAATAAAAAGTGCTGCACAGTGCTTTTTCTTGTCTAATGCTCTAACAATGTTGTCTACAACCAAAGTCACAGCAGAGACAGTACTGTGACCTGCCCTAAAACCAGATTGGTACGGGCTCAAAATGGAAGCACTAGTTAGAAATGTTTTTAATTGATTATTAATGAGTGATTCTAGAATTTTTGCCAGGCATGGGAGTTTGGAAATTGGCCTGTAGTTATTAAGATTATTTTTGTCACCACCTTTATGTAAAGGAATTACGTGAGCTTTTTTCCAAATTTTAGGAACTATTCCAGAGGAGATGGAAAGATTAAAAATATGGGTTATTTGTTTTGATATTATATGTGTCGAAAGCTTGATTGAAAACGGGTCCAAATTGTCCTCTCCCATGTACTTCTTGGGGTTGATGGCGAGGAGCGCATCTACAACAACACTTGTGGGAAGAAGATCAAGGCTGAAAATAGGAGTTTGAGAGACAGGCGGTACGTTACTACTGGTGGTAGAAGGTGTACATCCTCCATTCTGAAAGAGTTGACCAGCAGCTATAAAATGTTTATTAAAAGCTAAGCCAATCTCTTTTTGATCATTGAGAGTGTGATCAATTAATTTGATCTGAGTGGGAACTGTGCTAGAATTGTTTTTATTATAGTTCACAGCTTTCCAAAATAGTGCAGGGTTAGAGTAGCAGTCGGAGATTAATTCAAGGTAATATTCGGATTTGGCTTTCCTGACCATGGCTGTGCACTTATTCCTAAATTGTCTAAAAATAGTCCAATTTGAATTATCTCCAGAGCGTCTAGCTAGAGACCATGCTTTATTTCTTTCGGAAAATAAATCAGAAAGTTCACTTGTAAACCAGGGGTTTGATCTACTTTTTACTCTATGCTTTTTAAGGGGCGCATGCTTGTTTATAATTGAGGTGAAAGTATTGATGAAATAGTCTAAGGCTAACTCAACATCCGAAATTTCCGTAGTGAGTTGAATGTCACTATGACGGAGATCACTTAAAAAGGCTTGCTCATTAAAACCTTTAAAATTACGCTTAATTATGATTTTAGGTTGAGATCTTTTTAAATGAATACTTCTGATACAGGCCACTGGGCAGTGATCACTAATCCCAAGATCAAAAACACCAGCTGAGACTATTTTATTTATTTTATTTGATAGGATTAAATCGATTAAAGTTGATTTTGCTGGGTTTTTTAGATTGGGTCTTGTGGGCTCAGTTATTAATTGTGTAAGATTAACGTTGCTACAGATTTCTTTGAAAGGTTCAGAGGCACCAGAAAGCCAATCAACGTTAAAATCACCCATCACAATTACCTCTCTATTTACATAACTGGAGAGCATATGTGTTAGATCGTTTAAGGAGCTAGTTACAGCTGAAGGGGGCCTATACACACCAATTACAACAAAAGAATCATTTGACGATAAAGATAATTCTAGCGCGATGAATTCAAAGCAATTTGGAACAGAGACAGCATGTAAAAGTGTTACAGAATAACAGGATTTAACATAGACAGCCACTCCCCCACCCCTTGCGTTTCTGTCTATTCTGAATAAGTTATAATCATTAATTGCCACAATAGAGTCATCTGTACTCTTCTTTAACCAGGATTCAGTCAGAATCAAAACATCTGGGTCTGCCTGGGACACTAAAATCTTTACGTGGTACCGTGGTTGACGGTATTTATATAATATTGAATGTTTAATCAGATATTATTATTATTATAAGATTACTTGACAATATTATTAGATAAATACGACGATATTATTAGATAAATATGCAATTGGTAACACATTGTATCATATTGAAAACTAATATATATTAATATGTATTATTATTTTTGAAATATTATTATATCACTAATAAGGAAGCCAATAGTCATTATAGATATATAAATCAGGGAGAAGGGGTGAGATTAAATAAGTTTTCTTCTTCTCACCCCTTTTCGAACAGGTAAAGCAAGTGTGAGACAGTTTATTTTCATTTGTGGTTTTCATTGTGTGTAAATATTACTTTATTGTAACTGTCCACTTGTTTAATTTATTTTATTGTTTATTATTGCTTTTTTGTCTTTTATTGTTTACTTGTTCGAAATAAAAACATTTTCAATTCAATTCAATTCAATTTAAATAAATCGCTTACTTCACCTTTAACTGACTGTGTCCACTGATGAGGTCGGTGTGATGCTCCCTGCAGTATTTCTGAGCCTTGAACCAGTTCATTGGTGTGGTAATCAATTGAAATCTAGAAGGTCCTGGATATTTTGCTGTGGAGTAAACCAAAACAAACTTCCATCACCCTACGTATCTTGAAGTAGAGGTAAAAATTAGACTTTTCTCACCGAGAGCAGCACAAAAATAGCCTGGAAATCCAGACCCATATCTATAACGATAGAGGGTCTGGCCACGATCAATAGACCTCCCCAAAATGAAGGGGCGGCTCCTACGCGGGCATTTCAAATGCCACTGCACCCAATTGGATAGCACTCCGACTAATCAGAGCAATGAACAACGTGGCGTATTAAGCCCCGTTCGTTTAGCCAACAGCGGGATTAACTGTTAAATTAAACTTTTGGCGTTGTCGGTCGGCCAAACAGAACATTCCTCTTACTTGCTAATGAAAGATTTGAGTGCCGTCTTCCAAATCATAAAGGGTTTAGGCTAAAGCCGTCTCAAACTCAAACAACATATCCGCAGCTATCTTTGATGTTTACTATAACGGCTTCGACGGCGCACTG
The DNA here is from genome assembly GCF_949987685.1 of Ammodytes marinus. Lineage (NCBI taxonomy): Eukaryota > Metazoa > Chordata > Actinopteri > Uranoscopiformes > Ammodytidae > Ammodytes > Ammodytes marinus. The sequence goes on from NC_137222.1 coordinate 1,220,303, forward strand.
TCGTCATCCAGTTACGTCCGCCCCAGAGCACCATACAAAGGGCTCTGGCCCGCCCATATTACAAAGAACGATTTGATTGGTAGCTCAGGACTTGACATATTTAATGAGCTTCAATAGAGAGTGTCCAGACCAACAGGCGCAGCACATTTAATTAGCCAGCGCCTAGTGGCAGGTCTGGATTTCCAGGCTACAGAAAAAGCAGTATTAGCTAAACATTCTTACCATTGTAGCAGATAAATGGGCGAGTTACATCACATGGGATGTTAGCCCATTGTTTATCGGTTCGTATCGTCACACAGTTCTCGATACCTAGATTATTGGGTTCTTCAGGGTGCCACTGACTCTCATCATCTGCATCGTACTCCTCCCCTGGCAGGGACCAGTGCCACAAGGGCTTGGAGCAAAAAGGGCGTTAGTGACATTTCAGAATTTTACAGGAGAGCAAAAACAAACTTTTTATTGATAGTACTTTTTTTTTTTAAACAACCACATATGGAGCAATCTCTTCTTTAATAGAGATTAGGCTTCAAGGAATTCATATTTAAAAAATAAAATAAAAATATGATTATATTAATTGAAATACAATTAAAAATTAAATGTTTATTTTGGTGTCCATATTTTCTCCAGCATATGTAGGTATATCAAATTCTCCAAACATATTTGATAACTCTTTTTCTGTAGTATAAATGTTGGTCTTATCTCTAACCCCTCCATATTGCAGCTCTTTTAGCCTATTTTTAACGCACTTACGCCTTTTGTGCACAAAGCTCAACTGAAGGTTTTCACTTACGCCTTTATGTTTTCAGCCTTTATTTCAAAAAGTAAAATGTTTAGTGACGTTATTCTTTTACCATTTGATAGAACTTATCAAGACCTTTAAAATGATATATAAAGGGGGCGCCCTTAGCACAGTTGGTAGGGCATCCCCCCCATGGGCCTCGGCCAGCAGCGGACCCGGGTTCGATTCCAGCCCGCGGTCGTTCTTTGCATGTCACTCCCCTCTCTGCCCCATTTCAACTCTGTCTCTACACTATCAATAAAGCATAAAAATAATGCCACCAAAAAAAAATCTTTAAAAAATGATATATAAAAGTCATTTTCGTCAAAAATTTCACTTACGTTGTGCAGACCAATCCAGGCTTCTTCTTTATGCTCCGTAGCATAGAGTCCCTCTGTGTTGTTATACACTGTGGCCAGGTCTGTGTGATGTTCCTTACAATACTCTCGGGCATCAGTCCAGTTCTTGGGCCCTTCAACAAAGTGGTACTCGTAGAGTTGACATGTGACGAAAGAACACTGAGCTAAAAACCAGAGAAAATACTGTTTAGTGTTTAGGTCTGATATAGCATGAAAAAAAAAAACTACATTTTCCCATGTGTGACATCACACTAGTAAAAATGTAGGGTTAGGATTAACAGGACAGCTGGGCCAAGGGAAGACTGAGGGAAGAAAAACCTAATTAGTTTAGTTTAGTTTTATTTGTGCAAATAAACAAGATAAAAAAAAATGGCAAGAAGATGCGCATAGACATACATAAATGCACGGGTGGGACAAAAGAAACCCCGAAGGGCTTATGAAGGATGTCCACCTGACATTAAAATACAATAAAGAAATGAAGTAAAATTAAAAAAATAAAAGACAAACAAAAATAAAAGACAAACAAAAATTAAATTAAAGAGATAAAACTACAAAGTCATGTCACAAAAATGAAAATACATCTAAGTACATGTAAAAAAGCAATGTAAAGATGTAACTAACAAGCAAAAAGACATTATAACATACAATCAGTTTAACACATTATCGTAAGCTTTTAAAATTAGGTACATTTTAAGATGTTTTTTGAAAGTAACTAAAGATGAGTGTTTACGTAGAGCAGGGGTCCCCAAACTACGGCCCGCGGGCCAAATGCGGCCCGCGGCCCGCTTTTTATTGGCCCGCGGCCGATTTTAAAAAGATAATGTAATATTTTTTTTTTTTTTTTTTTTTTTTTTTTGCATTTCTTAGTTAACCCACTAGTGCAGGGGTGTCAAACACTGATTGATTGGCCCGTGGCACATTTTAAAAATATAATGTAATATGGCGCTTTTAAATAATTTAAATGCACTCATTATATTACAGACAAATATGTCCCATAAAAGAAAATGAGCAACAAGCCCAACCCAGAGGACCCTGCATAATATTTTATTTTAAATTAATATTATTATGGAAAATCCATGTGTCCTTCTCCAATAGCTTCTAATTCATCTGACACAGTGTCTCCATTTTTTTTTCATACAAAATTCTTCAGATTTAGCCTCTTAATTTCCCTCTCAAAGTGCACCAAATTCATGCATTTCGCTTTAAAAACTTAAAAAAATCTCCCGGGGGGGCATACCCCCGGACCCCCCTAGGAGGGTCGGGACCTCGGCTGGATACTATTTTCACCCTGCTGGACATTGGACGCAAAGGCAGAAAACACTGGGTGTATCATTGGCATATAAACAAGAGGGGGAATGTGTCTGTTTAATGTGCAAGGAAAGTGTTGCCGTGAAGAAGGATTACAATTTACGAAGACACTATGAAACTAAACATCTGAGCAGCTACATGTCCTGATAAATGTGTTATTTTTGCAAAGTGGCCCGGCCCTTCGTAGATTTTTCTGTATGTGGCCCTCAGTGAAAAAAGTTTGGGGACCCCTGACGTAGAGTAACAGGAAAACTGTTCCAAATGACTGGACCTCTATCCCTAATTGAAAACTGTCCAAGATTTGTTCTGTAAAACTGACGGTGAAGGAGATCTACAGATCTGGTCTGATGACTATGGATCTGTGACCTGGTTATAAAAAAACTGTTGAAAGAAGAAGGAAGTAAATTATTGAGAAACTGGAAAACAAAAGTGCCGATCTGAAGAGTATTCACATCATATATGCTTAACAACTTCAGACTTAGAAATAACGGAGCACTATGAGCGTCCCAACTGGAGTTGGTTACAGTTCTAACAAATTTTTTCTGTAACATAAAAATCGAATCTAGACTGGTTTTGTATGTGCTTGCCCATACTATATTGCCATAGGATATAAAGGAATAAATAAAATTCATTATATTATAATAGCTATTTTATTGGGGTGCTCCGGTGGCGGGTTCAAATCCGACCCGTGGACCTTTAATGCAGGTCATCCCTCCTCTCTCTCTCTGTCTCCCCATTTCAACTCTGTACTGTCTAATAAAGCTTAAAAATGCCAAAAAATTATATTAAAAAAAATAAAAATAAAAAAAATGTATAATGATAGAACGCCGGTTTCGTATGGGTGAAGTATTCCTTTAATATGAAGCTGTAGAAATGTTTTTTAACTTGGGAGCTGTGGTGCTGCCTAGAGCTGATAAGATGATCCACTTACCCATCAGAATGAGCAGAACCTGACTCCGCTGCATCTTGGCTCTGTCAGATGAAACTGAATTTAAGGCAAGGCAAGGCAAGTTTATTTCTATAGCACAATTCAGACACAAGGCCATTCAAAATGCTTTACAGGGGCATGAAATACATCAAACACATTAGAAAAGCGAATGAATAGAAATCAAACATTTACAGGTGAAAAGAGAAACAGAAAAGTCTTCAGACTTGATTTAAAGGAGCTGAGAGTTGCAGCAGACCTCAAGTTTTCTGGGAGTTTGTTCCAGATATGTGGAGCATAAAAACTGAAAGCTAGTGTTAGTGAAACAGAATACATATACAGCTCCGGAAAAAATGACGAGACCACTCCAAATATTCAGTGTCTCTCGTTTTACTCTTTATAGGCATATGTTTGAGTAGAATGAACATTTTGGTTTTATTCTATATAAACTACTGACAACAAGATCATTTTCAATAAGTTCTGTACAGATGAAGATTTAAAACAAAATCCAGACTGGTCTCTTCATTTTTTAGCTTTATATAGACGGTTGAATTAATAAAGTTAAATGATAAGTTAGTTAAAAAGCCATCTCAAATAATACAGGAGAGTTACAAACTTACATCTTGTGATTCCAGCTCTGCTCAAGTTGACGCTGCTCTGATGACTGCTCACAACTGTCTATTGACCCTGTTTATGTAACCTACAGGTTGCCACATTGACGTCAGCATTTGAATATTGAAATTAGGGATGAAATATTAGATTTTATTATCCCCAGGAAAATATCCGTACCTGACAAACAAGTCCATGTTCTTTAGCACGCCTTTTTTAAAGATTTTATTTTTTTATTTCTTTGTTTAGAAGGGACAGCGCACATTAAACACATGAAACAAGTAGCAAACAAACACAGATAAAAATGCATTAACATACAGCTCTGGGGAGACCAGTCTGTATTTTTCTAAAATCTTTATCTCTATATTACTTATTGAAAATTCTCTAAATGACAATATTTTTATTGTGAATTTGGTAGAAATGTTGTCAGTAGTTTTTATTATAAAATCGAAATGTTCATTCTACTCAAACATATTCCTATAAATAGTAAAACGAGAGACACTGAATATTTGGAGTGGTCTCTGCTGTATAAGATACATGAAAAAAAAGGGAAGAGTGTCAAAGTCTCAACTTTTGTTGAAGGCCAATGCAAAAAAAAAGTGAGTCTTCAGCAACGTTTTGAAGGGTAACTGCACCCCATGTCTCAGCATACTGCACGATTTAGAAAAATGCGCATGATCTGTTGACATGGTTACCTGTGTTTGAAAATACCTTATCCAATCATTTATTATTAACCTATGTTAAAGGTGCAGTGTGTAATATGACATCATCAAGAAAGTTCTACAAAGTTCTAGAATGCAACACTCCCTGGGTAACCCCACCCCTTTAGAATAATAACAGAAGCTACAGTGGCCTTCAAGGACAAGAACAATTCTAAATTTTAAACAATGCACCTGATGACATTCCAAAAACATGGATTCCTCCATAAGACTTGCCTGCTCAATGCACAAAATGTAATAGTAATATTTGTAATTCTCTGCTCAGGAGGATAATTCAGATTATTGGCAGAGGTGATTTTACACCAATGAGGACATATTTATGAATGAGGATATTGATTGTAGCTAATGAATTACTTAAAATGTTACACAGTGTCCCTTTAATGTCGTTGGCTCTGGAATCGACATGATCTCTATTCTATAGTGTTGCTGCTTTCTTCTATTTTACTTGTCTATTGTAGGGGAGAACGGGGGAATCTGAGGCATCGGGTAATGTGAGCCACCCCCTGTATCTAGGCAATGGAAAACATTTGTGGTCATGTGAGATATATGTTTTCAAGCCCCTCTCATTTCCCCATGGCCCTGAAAGAGAGGACCCCATGGTGCTGTGGTAAGCATGTGAAAGTAAATTTTCTTGCCAACTTAATCAACTGTTGTGCCAAAGCAAATGTATTCACGTAGAAAAACTTCTATCATACGTGTTGATGAACTACCAACATATGAAACCATGTGATGCTGATAACTGAAGATTAGCCTGAAATGCTAAGAGATGTAGTTTTTTCTCAAATGGTGGTGGTGGGGGAAAGTGAGCCAAATGCTGTGGGGGAAAGTGAGCCACTGTCTCACTTTCCCCCACCATGAGGCACAAGTTAAGTTTAGTCTTAAACCTATTTTAATGTAATTTTACATGACATATGTTTTATTTTAATGTCATACACATTGTAGAAAAGCCATCATGCCAAGGAAATACACCAGGAAGACGACCTGGGGCAACCACACGGAAAGAGCACTTTCTCATCTTTCCCTGTAACCTTCAGGGCTGGAATGTAGAGTAGGCCTAGTTGTAGAGGCTGATGTTATAATCCAGTTGGGTCTTCTCCTGTGTTCTGAGTCCCAGGCTGTTCTCGCTGGTTCTGATTTTCCTATGCTTTGACCCCCAGACACTAGCTGGCTCTAAGGGTCCTGTGTTCTGACCCCCAGACTGTGTTCTAATCTAACTGGTTCTATCTTTCATTTGAATCTTATTAAAACCTTTTTTTACACATGTTTTATGTTTCACCATTTGAGAAAAACTACATCTCTTAGCATTTCAGGATAATCTTCAGTTATTAGCATCACATGGTTTCATATGTTGGTAGTTCATCAACACGTATGATAGAAGTTTTTCTACGTGAATACATTTGCTTTGGCACAACAGTTGATTAAGTTGACAGCAAGAAAATGTACTTTTACATGCAAAATACCTATTTTGGTGAAAAAAACATGCTTACCACAGCACCATGAGGTCGTCTCTTTCAGGGCCATGGGGAAATGAGAGGGGCTTGAAAACATATACCTCACATGACCACAAATGTTTTCCGTTGCCTAGATACAGGGGGTGGCTCACATTACCCGATGCCTCAGATTCCCCCGTTCTCCCCTACTAATGGATATTATAATTATTTTCTATAAAGTCTGCTATGAAAGATAACACAAAATTCTACGCACTGCAGGTTTAAAGCTTTTACGCTGTGCACACATTTTCTGTATGTTCAGATTTGATCAAGTTTATTAACCCACAACCCCTCAGCACATCTCGCACCCTGAACAAATATTAAACCTAACTCCGGAAAATATTCAGAGAACACTCCAAATTTTCAGTCTCTCTTGTTTTACTCTTTAGGGGCATACGTTTGAGTAAAATGAACATTTTGGTTTTATTATATAAACTACTAGCAACATTTCTATCAAATTCACAATAGAAATATTGTCATATAGAGCATTTTCAATAAGTAATGTAGAGATAAAGATTTAAGAAAAATCCAGACTCTTAATTGGTCTCTAAATTTATTCCGGGGCTGTATATCCTCAGAAATTTTCCCCTATGTTCACAGGGCATTTTTTTTCTACCATCTGTGACACATCAATGTTCCTGGAAAAACAACACATTTGCATGAACACAAAATAGCACAAGGAGAACAAACGCTGCCATTACTTGACCTGAGGAGGAAATATAGCTCTAGTCAAAACTAGTGCACACTGTGGACATGAGTGTTCATCTCTGGAGGTTTAAATATACAGGTGAAACTCGAAAAATTTGAATATCGTGCAAAAGTTCATTCATTTCAGTATTTCAACTTAAAAGGTGAAACTAAAATATTATATAGACTCATTACATGCAAAGTGAGATATTTCAAGCCTTCATTTGTTATAATTGTATTTATTATGGCTTACAGCTTATAAAAATCCTACACTCAAAATCTCTGAAAAGTTTAATATTACATAAAAATCAATAAAAAAGGGAATTTAAATACAGAAATGTCAGCCCTATATAAAGTATAATCATCGATATGTACTCAGTACTTGGTTTGGGCCCCTTTTGCATGAATTCTTGCCTCAATTCCAATTAATTTTCCAAGATATTCTAATAATATGAGTATCACCTGTACAGCTCCTGAAAAGATGAAGAGACCAGTCCAAATGTTCAGTGTCTCTCGTTTTACTATTTAAAGGCATATGTTTGAGTAGAATGAACATTTTGATTTTATACTATAAACTACTGACAACATTTCTACCAAATTCACAATAAAAATATTGTCATTAAGAGCATTTTCAGTAAGTAATGTAGAGATGAAGATTTAAGAAAAATACAGAAATAATAATAAAATAAAAATATATATTAATTAATTGAAATACAATTAAAATTAAATGTTTATTTTGGTGTCCATATTTTCTCCAGCATATGTAGGGTATATCAAATTCTCCAAACATATTCAATAACTCTTTTTCTCTAACCCCTCCATAATGTCAGCTCTTTTAGCCTATTTTTAACGCACTTACGCCTTTTGTGCACAAAGCCCAACTGAATAATCTTAAAAAAAAAATGTAAGTGACAAAAAAAGGTTGTTCGTTGTCTGCCTTTGTTTACATGGCTTTTATAAGATAGTTTTTTCAACATATTGATCATATTGATAATATTGTAATGAAGTAGGGGAGAACGGGGTAATTTGTCACACGGGTTGGTTGTCACAATCGTTATATCTCGGAACCAGAAGGTGCTGTCTGTGAAATTTTGGTATGTAAACATCCAGAATTGGGATCAGAGGTCACCTACATAGTCTTCCTTGGAGTTAGACTGCTGAATTTGAGGTGAGACGACTGTTTGTGTTTTTCATGTCAAATTGAAAATATTTAGCTCCTCAGTATTTTTCTTCTAGGCATTTACACAATGGGTTTATAACAAAACACTTGTTACCCATACAAAGTGTGAAGGGTAAACTATTGTTTAGATTGTGGTTAGCAAGCTAATTAGTTGTCAGATGGTTGTTGGCCTTGATGCTAGCAAGAAATTCAAGTTGGGGTTGGTCGTCACATTTTTTGGGGGGTTGGTTGTCACATGTTATCTCAAGGCTGCAGCCAGAAAAGGAACCCAATAACGAAATAAATTGTCAAGCTGTATCCTCACTGACACCCCAGAGAAGGAAAGAATAGAGCAGGAAAAGGCAGCTTGCATGCAAAAGAAAAAAGGGCAACAAAATCAAAACAACCCAGTGCATCCCAAACTAGACCAGCTGCCAAGGCTACAGTAAGTTATGTAGGCCTATTTGTCAACATGACAATGCAATTAAACTTTCAAATTTAGTTCTACTTTCTTGCCTTCTTTTTAAGATTATTCCCATTAAGATAACATTGAGACAAACAACCCCATAGTGTTTGACAACCGACCCCTTGATGGGGTTGGTTGTCACAATGTGTAAGGGTGTCTTTGATGATTAATTTCTTCTTTATTACAATAAGATAGAAAAAGTGAGGGGTACACATTTCAAGCCAACACCTTAAGCTTCAATTTAATGTAGGAATGACTTTTGAAAGATGTTAAGGTGATAAGCAATTCTCACTAGAGTAAAAAGTGTGCCTACTTACCCCGTTCTCCCCTATTTCTTCCACAACTGTCAATCATAAAATAGAAAAGAAAATACAAACACTAAATTAACTTGAATATGAAGTTGTTTACAAATCTTGAGTTGCGCGCGTCTCTAAGGAGGAGAAACGAAAGACTTGTTGAGAGGATGAGAAGATGTCTGGGGCTCCATCCTCCCAATAACTGTCTCAGGTGGTAGAGCGGGTTGGCCGATGATCAAAGGGTTGGAGGTTCGATCCCCGCCCTGCCACCTGTATCATAGTTGTTGTGTCCTTGGGCAAGACACTTAACCCACCTTGCCTTGTGTGAATGCCAATAGTTAGCCTGCTATCGGTGTACGAATGTGTGTGTGAATGGTAACGTGGGAAAGGAAAACAGGTCTCCCTTGTAAGAGTCTTCGGTCTCAATGGGATTTACCTGTATAAATAAAGGTTCAAAAAAAATAAAAACATGGCCGCGGATCAGCTCGCCTTTTAGCCTGGTCGATATACCCACAGAAAGGTAAATATAACACCAAAATTACCACCAATTTTTTTTTCAATTTTTCATTCACATTTTTACACCATTAGGCTATACGTCCACAGTTTTCAGCAATATAGATATGCTGTATGCTGGTGGGTGCAATAGGCTACGAAACATAGTCGTGTGTAAAAATAAGTCTGCCGATTAACCCACACACAGGTAAATAAAGCCTAAACACCACATTTCTTTACTTGATTTTTTATATTTTTTATTCACATTTTGTAGCTACACCTTAGTTTCCACCTATATAAAGCCATATTATGATGCCTGGTGCAATAGGGGAGCCTGGGGGCAATTGTAACACTTTTTGGTTTTAGTGTCATTACTCAAAAACCTCTTGAACTATTTAGATAATTAGTTTTAATTAGGCAATTTGTATCAGTACTTTAATTGTGAACATTAATAATTTTCTTTTACAGGCAATGTTAGATTCACAATATCGATCTAGAAATTGCAAGTCAAACGTTACAATCGCCCCCTGGTACGGGGGCAATTGTAACAGTGTGTGGGGGCAATTGTAACAACAGATCTCATAGCTTCATTTAACAATTAAGGACCACAATAATCTTCCTATTAATGCAGGGAAATATAGGGGAAACTATTTAATATCAATTGGAAAATTGATTTCATATCAAAACAATAAATATTAGACATCGACAAAGTGCGTTTAAAGAATTAACATTACTGGAAATGCTTATTTCATTATATTCGTAATACATGCTTAAAAAAAACAGTTAAAAACAAACCAATTTCAAACCATAACTTCAAAAACTAACAATCAGATAGCTTTCCTATTACAATATAATTTTTTTTTTTTTTTTGTATTTTAAAGGTCCCATATTATGCTAAATGCACTTTTTAAATGTGTTCCAACATATCCATGCGTCCACGGTGTGCCTAGAGACTGCCAAAATATCAAAAAAAATAACAATCTCTCCTTTTCTCACTCTCCCCTTTTCTGAAACCCCCACCCCTCCCCCCAAAAACACTCCAGTCAGAATTATCCCCTTTTCTGACCTCACAAACCGTAAAGCCAGAAGCTTCCACTGTGCAGCCCACACCCCTATTTCTTATTGGTCCACGGCCCTGACAGACAGAGGGCGAGGCGTATCTGGCTTCGCTTCCGGACAGGGGGCGGGGGGAGCTCAAAGATTGTATATTTACGAGGGGACCTGCAACTCTTTTTTAAAAAATAGGCCATTGTGAGATTAGCTGAACATCAGCATAGTACAATAAATTATCTGAAAGTTTTTTTCAGCAAACAATTAAAGAAAAACGTATTAGGGACCACTAAGACCATATAATATGGTGTATAATAGAACCGAAAAGTGTATAATATGGGAGCTTTAATGTATAGGGTCGGGGGCAATTGTAACACAGTGTTACAATTGCCCCCGACCATAACAACTTGACACAAACTACCCTGATGGCTAGAAACAATGAAGCTAATGTTTAACAAATATGTCATATCTTACACAACAGTAATGTCATCAAAACAAAACAGAATTCATTTAATTGAAATTAAATATTAAGACTTTATGAGAAAAATACTGTAGATTTTATTTTTTACTTTCGTACCTCAGAAACGTGTTTTTTCTGAAAAAATACTTTAAAAAGGGAATATCAATTTTCCCTTTGGTATGCAGAGAGACATCATCAAAATACATGTGCAAAATAAATTTTGTGTATCTACTTTATTTCTTATTGGTGCAATTTGATTTGTTACAATTGCCCCCTGTTACAATTGCCTCCCCTAGTCTACATCACAGAGTCGTGTGTGTAAAAAAAATAAGTCTGGAGCGTTTGGGAGAAACCCACATACAGTTTAATATAGCCTCGGAAAATGTTTTTTATTTTTATTTCTGAAATAGGCTACATTTTTACACAACCGTATCCATGGTTTCCGCAACAAAAAAAAGCCACAGGTAAAATGCTTGTTATGTAATCGGATATTTTGCTGGTGCAGCGAATCACGTAGTCGCGCGTAAACCTAAGTCTACTTGCTTTTTATATATAATAGGCTTTATTTATTCATAGGGCTCTGTTTTATTACACACAGTGTTTCATTAGGCTATAAAGCGTATTCCTGCCAAGCCCCCTTTTCCTCTGGAATGTTCGTCCCATACAAATCCGTGAAGCTTTTTTTTAGTAACTGAACCCCCTGTTTGAGCTACTGCACGATTTTGAAAAATGCTTTCAGACCATGGATTCTGAATTCCGTTTGAGAACCATTGTTTTTAAACATTCCGACATCAGCCGGCCGACTTTCGGGAGGGAGGGGGGCGCGCGGTGTCAGTGAAGGAGGGGGCTAGCTGCTAGTAGCTGTCACTCAGGAAGATCTGAATGACATGACTTCATTGAAATATCGAGTGACACAAAGTCTAACGGCACTATCGCTACACAGTGAGCTCATATGCCACACAGATGGGTCGTCTGAGGTGGAGGACTTTCTTATTCTAAATTGTTGGCGGGTGTTTCTATCGTAGTGTTAGGAGACCGAGTAGCGCAAGTGAACGAGCGGCAGTCTGTGTGTGTCTGTGTGTGAGCGAGGAGAGCGAGCGAGCGGTAGCGTGTGTCAATCAAGTGAAGTAATGAACAAGTCCGGGTCCGTGTGTGTGTTATACAGTGTGAGATAATGCAGACACACTGCCGATAGAAGTGAAGTGTGTTAACCCCCGAAATAACATCCTTGGAGGGACAGTATTATATATTATTATATTAGTAGTAGCTCATGGATCAGCCATGGACCTGTGAAGAGCGTGACCGGCTTTGCGGCGACGTGATGACGTACATTAAGTCAACATGTACGTCATTTTTCGAACCCAAAGGAAAAAGTTTTTTTCAAATCTTAGTAAAGTTCTAAAATGATTTACAATACAAAACATTTCTTAAACCTGCAGTGTGTAGAATTTTGGGTTTTATTTACAGGCAGATTTTGTAGAAAGTAATTATAATATCCATAAGTACATTTAATTTAGTGCATAATAGCTGAACATTTTGTTTTGAATTATTATTTTTTTCCTTAGAAAGGGTCTCATATATGTCCATATTTCTGCATATTTTGGACCAAGGCCTAGTGCCGCCATCTTGAAAGTGTCATAGTTGGAATGTCATCAGGTGCATTGTTTAAAATTTAGAATTGTTCTTGTCCTTGAAGGCCACTGTAGCTTCTGTTATTATTCGAAAGGGGTGGGGTTACCCAGGGAGCGTTGCATTCTAGAAATTTCTTGATGATGTCATATTACACACTGCACCTTTAAATTGCCGATATTTAACATATTGCAATTTTTTTCAATATCAACACCAGAATATAAGTGTTCCTTAACAACATAGTGATTTAATTCAGCTTCTATCTCAAAAAACAAGTAAAAGGGTGCAGTTACACTTTTTAAGTTTAATTTTTTCAACCATTATTTTTCCAGATACAACATTATCAATGTATTCAAGCAACACAACTCCAAATATATAGTATCACACAAATATGGTTTTGCAAAATGATATACCCATCACCAGATTGTAACCACCACAACAAAATATATTCCACATTGAGTATAAAGTGTAGCCTAATATCGGCGAATGCATTCCTATTTCATCTTGCCGGGAAACTCCCCTCACTAATGTGACAGCAAATAACATGTTTTGAATGACATAGGAAAGGAACAAATAAACTTAAAAAATAAAAGGTAAATACAAATCCACACTTAAAAATATACTAGGATGTGTATTGGTGAGAGCATGCGGTCCTTCTCTGCGTGTCATTCCCCTCTCTGCCCCATTTCATCTCTGTCTCTCCACACTATCAATAAAAGCTTTGAAAATGCAAATAATAATCATCCCCAAGTCGTTATTACTACGTTTCCCAGAACCAAAAGAACACACTTTATATAAAGAACAAATATCTTCTAAACTAATAAACCAGCAAATACAAACTGAATCAATGATGTAAGAGTCTGCCGCCAGTGAGGAGGATGGGTTTTAACCATAGATAGTGGCATCTGGGCTGACCTCAGTTATCCCAACTGCATCCAAACGGGCATTGATGTGACCTGTACCTCCGAGGCAAAGTGAGGGACAACGGGCGGGTAGCTGTCACTCAAGAGACCGCGCCCCCTAATTATTAATACATTTTAACCTCCAATAAAATAAAAACTAGCCTGCTAAAAAAAATTCACCCCCCTCAATGTTGACATGGAGATATGAACTAAACATACTGACTAGAACGTTTTTTTTTTAACCAGGCCGTAAATAGGTTTAATAAGACTGTGAAAACGGCCTATCTAACAAGTTAGTAAACTAAAAATTGCTCACTTTTGGGTACCACCTCGTAGTGGCCACTCGGTGAATTAAATTTTTTCACTTCCGCATTGGATGCTGGTACAACTCGCTGTGGTTGGGGCTTGGTACTTTTAACACATTGTACAGATAAAATTAAACTTCATCTCATCAGGCTTTTTGAACCACTGGTGTTTTCCCTCTCTGTCCATGGCTCCAGAATGGTCACAGCTGTCTGTTTCAGACCCGTTCCATTTCTTATATTCGACCACTTCGTCGCTGATCCAGAACCAGAAACCCAGGGTGCAGGTGTAGCGCAGTCCCAGCCAGACGAAGGGAGTGCCGGCCTCTTGGGCTTTCTCTTGGACGTATTGCTGCTCCCCGGGGCTAGTGATGGAGACCAGGTCATAGTAGTTCTCTCTGCAGTAATCTAAGGCTTCCCCCCAGGACATGTCCTCCTTGATCAGGATCACTTTGTCTAGTAGTGGAAGAAAATTGAGACAAATATAGAATAGGAATCATACCAGCAACTTTCATCTGTCAGTTTAAGCTGGGGTATGTGATTTCTGATTGGTCAAAATTAACATGAGCTGTACACTTTGACCAATCAGAGCGAGGCTTTTCTATAAAAAAAATAAAAAAAAGATTCTCTGTTCTTATTGGCTGTTGGGACTGTCCATTCACTTTGGCACTTTGTTGGTGTAGAGCGTGTCAGGGAGGGACCAAAGAGAACAAGTGGAGTGGTTGAGGTATTTGGATTCGAATCTCTATCCCAACCGCCATTTTCTCCCCAAATCCTCCACCCCAGCTTTAATAGTTGAAAACATTGAGCTCAGATCAAATCAAATCCATTTTATTTGTATCAAAGCTTTTTATACTCAAGAGTAGCTCAACGTGCCCAAAAGAGGTTAAAAACAACAACAGAAAAAGAAAAATAGCAAATAAAATCGAGAGAAACATTTTTAAAGAACCCCCCCCCCCCACACACACACACACACACACACACACAGACATGCACAGAGACATACGGATATGGATTTTTAACACTCCTGAAAGATGAAACAATGCAATGTGTGTGTGTGTGTGTGTGTGCGTGCGTGCGTGCGTGCGTGCGTGCGTGCGTGCGTGCGTGCGTGTGTGTGTGTGCGTGCGTGTGTGTGCGTTTCTTCCTATGGAGAGAAAACAGTTGAGATAGATACAGTAGAACTTTTGCATAACTCACCCTCATAGCAGACGAAGGGTTTTTCACTGGTACAGTCGGCCAAGGCCCATTTGCCAGAGTTCTTTAACACGGCACACTTCTTTTGTCTCAGTCCAGCAGGGTTCAGCGCCCCATATCCAGGTCTCCCCTGCTCCCAGTTTCTGAAAGAAGAATCACTGCCAGCTGCCCACGTCCAGGTGTCACTGAACAGGCCGATCCACGTACTTGTAGCCACGGTTAAATTCTGGACTTCCTTTAAAGGTTCAGTAAGTGGAATGGTCAGTTTAGCTAACTTCCTGTCAGTTACTGCAGTTAGCAGTCCCCTCGCTCGTCCTTACGTCACCACATTAATGCACTGCGGTCTTCAAACAGCGAGTTATCTAGCATCATCTCAGATCCATAATTGTGATAAAACATGATAAAAACCATCAAAACAGACATTGGGAAGCATTTTGACCTGCTCCGCCATTGTAGGCGCATAAACATTCACCCATCTGTTGCTCTGCACGTGCACCGGCAGTGAGACGGGTGCCGGTGTGAGTACCAAATATGCTCGGCTGCCAGATTGGCTCGGGTTGCACAATGATGACGCACTTCCTGTACTACGCGAGATCCACTTCTTTCTTACTATTGCAAACTGCAATCTATTATAATATTATCATTCACAATATAAACATTACAATAAAGATACATGTAGAAAGAAAGTACGTGTAGTTTTCGGAAAAAATAGATAAGATATCGTTCAGAATATTGTGGAATACGTAATTATTGTCCCCAAGATCACGCGGCGTTACAAGAGATCTCGCGAGAGCGTTCAATACAGCCTGAAACTTTTTTCTCTGTTTTATTTAATAAAAGGAGAATGCCAAACTTGTAAGCTTAATGTTGGTTTTAATACAGTAAATACATGTTCGCTTCAGGAAAAGGGAAAACTGTTTTTTTGAAGTTTATTTGAATATAATTTACAGGAAGTGCGTCATCATTGTGCAACCCGAGCTTATCTGGCAGCCGAGCATATCTGGTACTCACACCGGTTTGTAGTGTTCTCTCTTCTGATTGGTTATCAGTAGTGGGATCCCCGAAAAGTTTATTTACCGATTACATGCAGAGCGAGTGACTGAGAGATTGGCTTTATGAAACGCGCACACTATATAAGTGATCGCTGCATGAATAAAGAGCGATTTAACACTTATATTAACATAAATAAATCGCTTACTTCACCTTTAACTGACTGTGTCCACTGATGAGGTCGGTGTGATGTTCCCTGCAGTATGTCTGAGCCTCGGCCCAGGTCTTTGGGTCATTATTCAAATGAAATCTAGAAGGTCTTGGATTCTTTGCTGTGGAGGAAACCAAAACAAACTTCCATCACCCTACATATCTTGAAGTAGAGGTGAAAATGTACCTTTTCTCACAAAAATAGCCTGGAAATCCAGACCCATATCTATAACGATAGAGGGTCTGGCCACGATCAATAGACCTCCCCAACTCAAGGGGCGGCTCCTACGCGGGCATTTGAAATGCCACTGCACGCAGTTGGATAGCACTACAACCAATCAGAGCGATGCACAACGTGACGTATTAAGCCCCGTTCGTTTAGCGAACAGCGGGATTAACTGTTAAATTAAACTTTTGCCTTCGTCGGTCGGCCAAACAGAACATTCCTCTTTCTTGCTAATGAAAGATTTGAGTGCCGTCTTCCAAATCGTAAAGGGTCGAGGCCAAAGCAGTCTCAAACTCAAACAACATATCCGCAGCTATCTTTGATGTTTACTATCACGGCTTCGATGGCGCATGCACGTCACTGTCGTCATCCGGTTACATCCGCCCCAGAGCACCATACATAGGGCTCTGGCCCGCCCATATCAGAAAGAACGATTTGATTGGTAGCTCAGGATTTCTTGACATATTTAATGAGCTTCAATAGAGAGTGTCCAGACCATCAGGCGCAGCAAATTTAATTAGCCAGCGCCTAGTGGCAGGTATGGATTTCCAGGCTACAGAAAAAGCAGTGTTAGCTAAACATTCTTACCATTGTAGCAGATAAATGGGCGAGTCCAACCACATGGGGAGTTACCCCATCGTTTATGTGTTTCTATCGTTGCACAGTGCTCAGAATGTAGATTATTGGGTTCGCCAGGGTTCCACGGACTCTCATCTGCATCGTACTCCTCCCCTGGCAGGGACCAGTGCCACACCCAGTTTTCCTCTCTGTTCGAGAGCTTGGAGCAAAAAGGGCGTTAGTGACATTTTCAGAATTTTACAGGAGAGCAAAAACAAACTTTTTATTGATAGTACTTTTTTTTTTGTTAAACAACCACATATGGAAGCAATCTCTTCTTTAATAGAGATTAGGTTTCAAGGAATTCATATTTAAAAAATAAAATAAAAATATATATTAATTAATTGAAATACAATTAAAAATGAAATGTTTATTTTGATGTCCATATTTTCTCCAGCATATGTAGGTATATCAAATTCTCCAAACATATTTGATAACTCTTTTTCTGTAGTATAAATGTTGGTCTTATCTCTAACCCCTCCATATTGCAGCTCTTTTAGCCTATTTTTAACGCACTTACGCCTTTTGTGCACAACGCTCAACTGAAGGTTTTCACTTACGCCCAGTGGTGTAGTCTATCTTTTTGTAGTGGGTATACTGTGATGATTCCCTCCTAGACTCTTCTTGAATATGCAGCATAGCATTTACACATTAAACATACCGTGGTTAGTTTACAATTTTGTTGTTTCTGCATTAGGTGCAGCAAAGGCAAAAACATTTTACACCTTAGCCTGCCTTGAGAAACACAAAGTTTAGGATTTCTATTCCCAAATGAAATTGGTCTCCCCCAGATTTTTTTTTATATTAAAATACATTGTTTCCCACCTTCTGGTGACTCTACAATAGATAAACACAAGTCTGTTCTAGATCCCGGCCCTTCTAGGGGGGTCCGGGGGTTAGCCCCCCCCCCCCCCCCCCCCACCGGGAGATCCTTTTTAACCTTTTTTAAGTGAAATGCATGAATCTGGTGCACTTTGAGAGGAAAACTAAGAGGCTTAATCTGAAGAATCGTGTGAACAAAGAACTTGGAGACGCTGGGTCGGGTGAATTAGAAGCTATTGAAGAAAGACACTTGGATTTTCCATAAAAATATTAATTTAAAATAAAATATTATGCAGGGTCCTCTGGGTTGGGCTTGGAGCTCTTTTTCTTTTATGGAAATATTTCTCTGTAATATAGTGAATGCATTTAAATGCAGTGAGAGGAACGAAGCAGAAGAACTCTGTTGTCCAGCTATCTTTTTTCCCACAGACGAGGCTGAAATAGGGTATAGACTATACACAGTGCATGGGAAACTGAAGACAGCCCCATTTCCATTTAAATAAACTCAATACACACTGTGCTTGGACGTGAACGTGACGTGATCAATTAACCTCAGATTACCTCCCAGATGATCTGATTCAATTATTAGACTATTAATTATAGACCAACACATTGTATTCCAAATGTTTTTGTATGATACATTACGTTTGCATAATATGATGTTAATATCAAACACACAAACTCAAAAAACTAAAAACTAAAATCGGGGGGGAGGCCCTAAGCAACCGCTTGGTTCGCTTATGCCTCGGGCCGGCTCTGGTTTTCTTTCATGTTCAGTGCATGAGTTGACGGGGTGAATCAATCGCCACCTAAGCCAATGAAAACTGCACTGATGATCCGATATTGAAGTGCTCGCAAAAGTTAATATGAATTTCAGACCGGTTATGCAAGCTGAGAATATAACTTTTTCCTCATTGGGAGAAAATAAGTCCCTGCGCGCTTTTGGTGTGCTCCGACAGCACCGTGCGCGTCTTCCGAGGGGACTACTGAGCTGAATGTTGCGTCGCGCTGCCAGTATTTTCGGGTTGGACATCGCCCTTTCTTTTACCCAACAGTCCGCAATGAAAAGGTCCGTGGGTAATGCCTGGTACCGCATCTATTATTAGTCCGTTGCGACTTCCACAGGGACACAGCGCACAGGTTGAATTTATGAATGAAAGTATGACAGTTGAGGTCTGTCACTATCGAACTTGTTACGTATCATTTCGCATTTCTTAGTGGGCATACGGAAATGCTGGAGCTTTCTTAGTGGGTATACTGCGGATACCTGCGTATCACGTAGACTACACCACTGCTTACGCCTTTATGTTTTCAGCCTTTATTTCAAAAAGTAAAATGTTTAGTGACGTTATTCTTTTACCATTTGATAGAACTTATCAAGACCTTTAAAATGATATAGGTATAAAAGTCATTTTCACCAAAAATTTCACTTACGTTGTGCAGCCCAATCCAGGCTTCTTCTTTATGCTCCGTAGCATAGAGTCCCTCTGTGTTGTCATACACTGTGGCCAGGTCTTTGTGATGTTCATTACAATACTTTTGGGCTTCAGTCCAGCTCTTGTTCTCTTTAACAAAGTGGTACTCGTAGAGTTGACATGTGAGGAAAGAAAACTGACCTAAAAACCAGAGAAAATACTGTTTAGTGTTTAGGTCTGATAGCATGAGAAAAAAACACGTACATGTTCCCATGTGTGACATCACACTAGTAAAAATGTAGGGTTAGGATTAACAGGACAGCTGGGCCAAGGGAAGACTGAGGGATGAAAAACCTCAATCATTATATTATAATAGCTATTTTATTGGGGCGCTCCGGTGGCGGGTTCAAATCCGACCCGTGGACCTTTACTGCAGGTCATCCCCCCTCTCTCTCTGTTTCCCCATTTCAACTCTGTACTGTCTAATAAAGCTTGAAAATGCCCAAAAATTATCTTAAAAAAAAAAAAAAAATGCTATTTTATAATGATAGAACGCCGGTTCCATATGGGTGAAGTATTCCTTTAGTATGAAGCTGTAGAAATGTTTTTTAACTTGGGAGCTGTGGTGCTGCCTAGAGCTGATACGATGATCCACTTACCCATCAGAATGAGCAGAACCTGACTCCACTGCATCTTGGCTCTGTCAGATGAAACTGAATTTAAGGCAAGGCAAGGCAAGTTTATTTCTATAGCACAATTCAGACACAAGGCCATTCAAAGTGCTTTACAGGGGCATGAAATACATAATACACATTAGAAAAAGCAAATGAATAGAAATCAAACATTTACAGGTGAAAAGAGAAACAGAAAAGTCTTCAGACTTGATTTAAAGGAGCTGAGAGTTGCGGCAGACCTCAAGTTTTCTGTGAGTTTGTTCCAGATATGTGGAGCATAAAAACTGAAAGCTAGTGTTAGTGAAACAGAATACATATACAGCTCCGGAAAAAATGACGAGACCACTCCAAATATTCAGTGTCTCTCGTTTTACTATTTATAGGCATATGTTTGAGTAGAATGAACATTTTGGTTTTATTCTATATAAACTCCTGACAACAAGATCATTTTCAATAAGTTCTGTACAGATGAAGATTTAAAACAAAATCCAGACTGGTCTCTTCATTTTTTAGCTTTATATAGACGGTTGAATTAATAAAGTTAGATGATAAGTTAGTTAAAAAGCTATCTCAAATAGATAAATAGATATATAGACAGATAGACAGACAGACAGACAGATAGAAACAGTCACACAGACAGTTACAAACTTACATCTTGTGATTCCAGCTCTGCTCAAGTTGACGCTGCTCTGATGACTGCTCACAACCGTCTATTGACCCTGTTTATGTTATCTACAGGTTGCCACATCGACGTCAGCATTTGAATATGGAAATATTAGATTTTTATCATTCCCAGGAAAATATCCGTACCTGACAAACAAGTCCATGTTCTTTAGCACGCCTTTTTTAAAGATTTTATTTTTTTATTTCTTTGTATAGAAGGGACAGCGCACATTAAACACATGAAACAAGTAGCAAACAAACACAGATAAAAATGCATTAACATACAGCTCTGGAGAGACCAGTCTGTATTTTTCTAAAATCTTTATCTCTATATTACTTATTGAAAATTCTCTAAATGACAATATTTTTATTGTGAATTTGGTAGAAATGTTGTCGGTAGTTTTTATTATAAAATCAAAATGTTCATTCTACTCAAACATATTCCTATAAATAGTCAAACGAGAGACACTGAACATTTGGAGTGGTCTCTGCTGTATAAGATACATGAAAAAAAAGGGAAGAGTGTCAACGTCTCAACTTTTGTTGAAGGCCAATGCAAAAAAAAAAGTGAGTCTTCAGCAACGTTTTGAAGGGTAACTGCACCCCATGTCTCAGCATACTGCACGATTTAGAAAAATGCGCATGATCTGTTGACATGGTTACCTGTGTTTGAAAATACCTTATCCAATCATTTATTATTAACCTATGTTAATTTCATTTATTTTCATTTAACTTTTATTTATCCTCGAGAGACCAATTGAGGGGTGACCCTCATTTACAATGACGTCGAGTTCAAAGCAAATTCAAAGGAAAAACAACAATACATAAACAATATTCAATGCAAAAACATCAAATACACAACAACAGGTGAAGAGAAAAAAAAATTGAAACATTTACATAGTGGTGAAGAGTGGCAGCAATTAAAATTAAATGGGTGAAAGTATAATATAGTCTAATTAAAACAGTTACAGGTAATGTCGTTGGCTCTGGAATCGACATGATCTGATCTATTCTATATTGTTGCTGCTTTCTTCTATTTTACTTGTCTATTGTAGGGGAGAACGGGGGAATCTGAGGCATCGGGTAATGTGAGCCACCCCCTGTATCTAAGCAATGGAAAACATTTGTGGTCATGTGAGATATATGTTTTCAAGCCCCTCTCATTTCCCCATGGCCCTGAAAGAGACGACCTCATGGTGCTGTGGTAAGCATGTTTTTTTCACCAAAATAGGTATTTTGCATGTAAAAGTACATTTTCTTGCTGTCAACTTAATCAACTGTTGTGCCAAAGCAAATGTATTAACGTAGAAAAACTTCTATCATACGTGTTGATGAACTACCAACATATGAAATCATGTGATGCTGATAACTGAAGATTAGTCTGAAATGCTAAGAGAGGTAGTTTTTTCTCAAATTGTGGTGATGGGGGAAAGTGAGCCAAATGCTGTGGGGGAAAGTGAGCCACTGTCTCACTTTCCCCCACCATGAGGCACAAGTTAAGTTTAGTCTTAAACATATTTTAATGTAATATTACATATCATATGTTTTAATTTAATGTCATACACATTGTAGAAAAGCCATCATGCCAAGGAAATACACCAGGAAGACGACCTGGGGCAACCACACGGAAAGAGCACCTTCTCATCTTTCCCTGTAACCTTCAGGGCTGGAATGTAGAGTAGGCCTAGTTGTAGAGTATGACGGGCTGATGTTATAATCCAGTTGGACCTTCTCCTGTGTTGTGAGTCCCAGGCTGTTCTCGCTGGTTCTGATTTTCCTATGCTTTGACCCCCAGACACTAGCTCTAAAGCCCAGTTCAGACCAAAGATTCACCTTGCAACTGCTTGCGACGAGACGGTTTTAGAACGTCGCAAGGGGGAAATCGCAGCAGTGTGAACTGCTCGTCGCAGCGCGTTGCAAGCCGTTGCAAGGCGTCGCAGAAGATTTAACATGTCAAATCGCAAGGTCCAGTTTTAGAACGTTTCGGCGGTCTCGTCGCAAGGAGTTGCAGTTGCAAGCAGTTGCAAGGCGAATCTTTGGTCTGAACTGGGCTTAAGGGTCCTGTGTTCTGACCCCCAGACTGTGTTCTAATCTAACTGGTTCTATCTTTCATTTGAATCTTATTGACCTTTTGAATTATAATATGTTGTATTTGATTTTGTTCAGAGTTACTTTCAAGTGTTTAGAAAATTTGCTTTGCTTAAAGCGGCTACGAGTAACATTTAAATATCTTTTAAACAGCCTCATGTTTCCTCTGATAATCATAAATTACCTTTAACAGCAAACGAGACCATCAGTGCAAAGAAAGACGTTTTCAAATAGTTTTTATTACTGCTTTTGGTCTGGTCGCACACCCAGTCCGATTTTCGGTTCGCTCGTGCATGCTCTATGGTCACATATCCGTATTGGTCGCAGATTTCAGTGTGGTGCAGCAACGTGAATTGAGAAGCCTATCCCTCCAGGTGAGGGAAGGGGAGCGGGAGCCTTGTTTGAGACAGTTATTTGTCGTCATAATGACTGATAACGGGGCTGAACCATCAAAGAAAAAATGCAATGAAGAAAAGCTAAAAGGGAGAGTGATATAGGCTACGGGCGGCGGGACCAGGGCGTTGCCAACGTGTATACAATTTCACGAGAGCAAAACTAGACTGCAGTGTTTACTCCTAAATGAATGAACGGTTGGTACTAACACAAAGTTTGCTTTGCTTCACCATCATCAGATAACCATTATCTGAAATAGTCATTATTTACAACAACATAAACACATTACCTCATCGCGATCCATACTATCTGCCGTCTCTCGTTCATTCGCTTTCTGTGAGGAGTCGGACACGGTCGGACACGTAATCTTTCAGCTCCGTGAGAGAGTAGTTAGGTGACACTGCTCCATCAACTCATTGCAATCAGGTGTGTGTGGCAGTGACTGGCATTAGTTGATGCAGTGTCAAAACCACTCTCACGGAGCCGAAAAGAGTCCTCACACTTTCAACACACGGACATGCACTATATTGCGCCCTTCTCAGTTCACACTCGCGCGCCTGGCACGCGCTAGGAAACAGCTTTGCGACAGCGGGCGTCGTAAAAATACTACCGCTTTTGTCCCAAGGGGACGCCAACGTGCCATGTTACTCGTAGTGGCTTTAATTGACCAAACCCCATCATTCTTTTACTATAGTCCGACATTAGTTCTGGAATGTGTGGCTAGCTTTCAGGATTCTTACTGTTACAATATGTGTTGTGGTAGTTTCAGAGTGGAAAATATGATTGTTTTAAAAAAAGTTGTCATGTGGCTCACTTTACCCCAGCTGTGGGGTAAACTGATCCTCTTACTTTTTCCACTCTGAAACTACCATAACAACACATATTGTAACAGTAAGAATCCTGAAAGCTAGCCACACATTCCAGAACTAATGTCGGACTAGTAAAAGAATGATGGGGTTTGGTCAATTAAGCAAAGCAAATTTTCTAAACACTTGAAAGTAACTCTGAACAAAATCAAATACAGGTCCTTCTCATATAATTAGCATATTGTGATAAAGTTTCATATATTTTCGATTAATTGCACACCAACTGAAATATTTCAGGTCTTTTGTTGTTTTAATACTGATGATTTTGGCATACAGCTCATGAAAACCCCAAATTCCTATCTCAAAAAATTAGCATATCATGAAAAGGTACTCTAAAGGAGCTCTTAACCTAATCATCTGAATCAACTAATTAACTCTAAACACCTGCAAAAGATTCCTGAGGCTTTTAAAAACTCCCAGCCTGGTTCATTACTCAAAACCGCAATCATGGGTAAGACTGCCGACCTGACTGCTGTCCAGAAGGCCATCATTGACACCCTCAAGCAAGAGGGTAAGACACAGAAAGAAATTTCTGAGCGAATAGGCTGTTCCCAGAGTGCTGTATCAAGGCACCTCAGTGGGAAGTCTTGGGAAGGAAAAAGTGTGGCAGAAAACGCTGCACAACCAGAAGAGGTGACCGGACCCTGAGGAGGATTGTGGAGAAGGGCCGATTCCAGACCTTGGGGGACCTGCGGAAGCAGTGGACTGAGTCTGGAGTAGAAACATCCAGAGCCACCGTGCACAGGCGTGTGCAGGAAATGGGCAACAGGTGCCGCATTCCCCAGGTCAAGCCACTTTTGAACCAGAAACAGCGGCAGAAGCGCCTGACCTGGGCTACAGAGAAGCAGCACTGGACTGTTGTTCAGTGGTCCAAAGTACTTTTTTCGGATGAAAGCAAATTTTGCATGTCATTCGGAAATCAAGGTGCCAGAGTCTGGAGGAAGACTGGGGAGAAGGAAATGCCAAAATGCCTGAAGTCCAGTGTCAAGTACCCACAGTCAGTGATGGTCTGGGGTGCCATGTCAGCTGCTGGTGTTGGTCCACTGTGTTTTATCAAAGGCAGGGTCAATGCAGCTAGCTATCAGGAGATTTTGGAGCACTTCATGCTTCCATCTGCTGAAAAGCTTTATGGAGATGAAGATTTCATTTTTCAACAAGACCTGGCACCTGCTCACAGTGCCAAAACCACTGGTAAATGGTTTACTGACCATGGTATTACTGTGCTCAATTGGCCTGCCAACTCTCCTGACCTGAACCCCATCGAGAATCTGTGGGATATTGTGAAGAGGAAGTTGAGAGACACCAGACCCAACACTGTGGATGAGCTTAAGGCCGCTATCGAAGCATCCTGGGCCGCCATAACACCTCAGCAGTGCCACAGGCTGATTGCCTCCATGCCACGCCGCATTGAAGCAGTCATTTCTGCGAAAGGACCAACTATTGAGTGCATAACTGAACATAATTATTTGAAGGTTGACTTTTTTGTATTAAAAACACTTTTCTTTTATTGGTCGGATGAAATATGCTAATTTTTTGAGATAGGGATTTTTGGTTTTTCTTTACTTTTTTGCCAAAATCATCAATATTAAAACAATAAAAGGCTTGAACTACTTCAGTTGTGTGTAATGAATCTAAAATATATGAAAGTCTAATGTTTATCAGTACATTACAGAAAATATTGAACTTTATCACAATATGCTAATTATATGAGAAGGACCTGTATATATTACATAAAACATAAAACATGTGTAAAAAAAGGTTTTAATAAGATTCAAATGAAAGATAGAACCAGTTAGATTAGAACACAGTCTGGGGGTCAGAACACAGGACCCTTAGAGCCAGCTAGTGTCTGGGGGTCAAAGCATAGGAAAATCAGAACCAGCGAGAACAGCCTGGGACTCAGAACACAGGAGAAGACCCACTGGATTATAACATCAGCCTGTCATACTCTACAACTAGGCCTACTCTACATTCCAGCCCTGAAGGTTACAGGGAAAGATGAGAAGGTGCTCTTTCCGTGTGGTTGCCCCAGGTCGTCTTCCTGGTGTATTTCCTTGGCATGATGGCTTTTCTACAATGTGTATGACATTAAAATAAAACATATGTCATGTAATATTACATTAAAATAGGTTTAAGACTAAACTTAACTTGTGCCTCATGGTGGGGGAAAGTGAGACAGTGCCTCACTTTCCCCCACAGCATTTGGCTCACTTTCCCCCACCACCACAATTTGAGAAAAAACATCTCTTAGCATTTCAGGCTAATCTTCAGTTATCAGCATCACATGGTTTCATATGTTGGTAGTTCATCAACACGTATGATAGAAGTTTTTCTACGTGAATACATTTGCTTTGGCACAACAGTTGATTAAGTTGACGGCAAGAAAATTGACTTTTACATGCAAAATACCTATTTTGGTGAAAAAAACATGCTTACCACAGCACCATGAGGTCGTCTCTTTCAGGGCCATGGGGAAATGAGAGGGGCTTGAAAACATATACCTCACATGACCACAAATGTTTTCCGTTGCCTAGATACAGGGGGTGGCTCACATTACCCGATGCCTCAGATTCCCCCGTTCTCCCCTACTAATGGATATTATAATTATTTTCTATAAAGTCTGCTATGAAAGATAAATTCTACACACTGCAGGTTTAAAGCTTTTACGCTGTGCACACATTTTCTGTATGTTCAGATTTGATCAAGTTTATTAACCCACAACCCCTCAGCACATCTCGCACCCTGAACAAATATTAAACCTAACTCCGGAAAATATTCAGAGACCACTCCAAATTTTCAGTGTCTCTTGTTTTACTCTTTAGGGGCATACGTTTGAGTAAAATGAACATTTTGGTTTTATTATATAAACTACTAACAACATTTCTACCAAATTCACAATAGAAATATTGTCATATAGAGCATTTTCAATAAGTAATGTAGAGATAAAGATTTAAGAAAAATCCAGACTCTTAATTGGTCTCTAAATTTATTCCGGGGCTGTATATCCTCAGAAATTTTCCCCTATGTTCACAGGGCATTTTTTTTTCTACCATCTGTGGCACATCAATGTTCCTGGAAAAACAACACATTTGCATGAACACAAAATAGCACAAGGAGAACAAACGCTGCCATTACTTGACCTGAGGCGGAAATATAGCTCTAGTCAAAACTAGTGCACACTGTGGACATGAGTGTTCATCTCTGGAGGTTTAAATATACAGGTGAAACTCGAATTTCGAATTTGAATATCGTGCAAAAGTTCATTCATTTCAGTATTTCAACTTAAAAGGTGAAACTAAAATATTATATAGACTCATGACATGCAAAGTGAGATATTTCAAGCCTTCATTTGTTATAATTGTA
This sequence comes from Ammodytes marinus, assembly GCF_949987685.1. NCBI lineage: Eukaryota > Metazoa > Chordata > Actinopteri > Uranoscopiformes > Ammodytidae > Ammodytes > Ammodytes marinus. The sequence goes on from NC_137222.1 coordinate 1,247,459, forward strand.
TTTATTATGGCTTACAGTTTATAAAAACCTACATTCAAAATCTCTGAAAAGTTTAATATTACATAAAAATCAATAAAAAAGGGAATTTAAATACAAAAATGTCGGCCCTATATAAAGTATAATCATCGATATGTACTCAGTACTTGGTTTGGGCCCCTTTTGCATGAATTCTTGCCTCAATTCCAATTAATTTTCCATGATATTCTAATAATATGAGTATCACCTGTACAGCTCCTGAAAAGATGAAGAGACCACTCCAAATGTTCAGTGTCTCTCGTTTTACTATTTAAAGGCATATGTTTGAGTAGAATGAACATTTTGGTTTTATACTATAATCTACTGACAACATTTCTACCAAATTCACAATAAGAATATTGTCATTAAAAGCATTTTCAATAAGTAATGTAGAGATGAAGATTTAAGAAAAATACAGACCGGTCTCTTCATTTTTTCCAGGGCCGTTTCTTTGCATTTGGAACCCACTTTATAAAACCAAGTAAATGTCTCCAGGTCATACGAATAGATACGTTAATTTGAAATTTCAGTTTTTTTTGGGCTGCGGTGCATTTGTTTTATTTTAACCAACATTGTATATATTTATAGCATGTACTGACCCATTTCAGTTCTGTCTCTCCAAACTGGCTGATAAAAATGCCAACAGATAATCTTAAAAAAAAAATGTAAGTGACAAAAAAAAGTTGTTCGTTGTCTGCCTTTGTTTACATGGCTTTTATAAGATAGTTTTTTCAACATATTGATGATATTGACAATATTGTAATGAAGTATTTCTTCCACAACTGTCAATCATAAAATAGAAAAGAAAATACGAACATTAAATTAACTTGAATATGAAGTTGTTTACAAATCTTGAGCTGCGCGCGACTCTAAGGAGGAGAAACGAAAGACTTGTTGAGAGGATGAGAAGATGTCTGGGGCTCCATCCTCCCAATAACTGTGTCTCAGGTGGTAGAGCGGGTTGGCCGATGATCAAAGGGTTGAAGGTTCGATCCCTGCCCTGCCACCTGTATCATAGTTGTTGTGTCCTTGGGCAAGACACTTAACCCACCTTGCCTTGTGTGAATGCCAATAGTTAGCCTGCTATCGGTGTACGAATGTGTGTGTGAATGGTAACGTGGGAAAGGAAAACAGGTCTCCCTTGTAAGAGTCTTCGGTCTCAATGGGATTTACCTGTAGAAATAAAGGTTCAAAAAAAATAAAAACATGGCCGCGGATCAGCTCGCCTTTTAGCCTGGTCGATATACCCACAGAAAGTTAAATATAACACCCTTTTCCCCACCAAAATTACCACCACATTTTTTTTCAATTTTTCATTCACATTTTTACACCATTAGGCTATACGTCCACAGTTTTCAGCAATATAGATATAGGGGAGAACGGGGTAAGTAGGCACACTTTTTACTCTAGTGAGAATTGCTCATCACCAAAACATCTGTCAATAGCCATTCCTACATTAAATTGAAGCTTAAGGTGTTGGCTAGAAATGTGTGTCTCTCTTTTTTTCCAACTTATTGTAATGAAGAAGTAATTTACCATCAAAGACACTCTGACACATTGTGACAACCAACCCCATCAAGGGGTCGGTTGTCACACACTATGGGGTTGTTTGTCACAATGTTATCTTAATGGGAAAAATCTTAAAAAGAAGGCAAGGAGGATAACCAAATTTGAATGTTTAATTGCATTGTCAAGTTGACAAATAGGCCTACATAACGTTCTGTAGCCTTGGCAGCTGGTCTAGTTTGGGATGCACTGGGTTGTTTTGATTTTGTTGCCCTTTTTTCTTTTGCTTGCTAGCTGCCTTTTCCTGCTCTATTCTTTCCTTCTCTGGGGTGTCAGTGAGGATACAGCTTGACAATTTCTTTCGTTATTGGGTTCCTTTTCTGGCTGCAGCCTTGAGATAACATGTGACAACCAACCCCCCAAAAAATTTGACGACCAACCCCAACTTGAATTTCTTGCTAGCATCAAGGCCAACAACCATCTGACAACTAATTAGCTTGCTAACCACAATCTAAACTATAGTTTACCCTTCACACTTTCTGAGGGTAACAAGTGTTTTGTTATACACCCATTGTGTAAAAGCCTAGAAGAAAAATACTGAGAAGCAAAATATTTTGAATTTGACATGAAAAACACAAAACATCCTCTCACCTGGAATGCAGCTGTCTTCCTCCAAGGAAGTCTATGTATGTGACCTCTGATCCCAATTCTGGACCTTTTTTATATCAACATTTCAGAGCTAGCGCGCTCTGGTGGCGAGATATAACGAATGTGACATCCAACCCATGTGACAAATTACCCCGTTCTCCCCTACTGTATGCTGGTGGGTACAATAGGCTACGAAACAGTAGTCGTGTGTAACAATAAGTCTGCCGATTAACCCACACACAGGTAAATATAGCCTAAACACCACATTTCTTTAGGCCTACTTGATTTTTTTTTTTTTTTATTCACATTTTGTAGCTACACCTTAGTTTCCACCTATATAAAGCCATATTATGATGCCTGGTGCAATAGGCTACATCACAGAGTCGTGTGTGTAAAAAATAAGTCTGGAGTGTTTGGGAGAAACCCACATACAGTTTAATATAGCCTCGAAATTTTTTATTTTTTTTTATTTCTGAAATAGGCTACATTTTTACACAACCGTATCCATGGTTTCCGCTAAAAACAAAAAAAGCCACAGGTAAAATGCTTGTTATGTAATCGGATATTTTGCTGGTGCAGCGAATCACGAAGTCGCGCGTAAACCTAAGTCTACTTGCTTTTTATATATAATAGGCTTTATTTATTCATATGGCTCTGTTTTATTACACACAGTTTTTCATTAGGCTATAAAGCGTATTCCTGCCAAACCCCCTTTTCCTCTGGAATGTTCGTCCCATACAAATCCGCGAAGCTTTTTTTTATTTAAAGGTACAGTGTGTAATATGACATCATCAAGAAAGTTCTACAAAGTTCTAGAATGCAACGCTCCCTGGGTAACCCCAACCCTTTTGAATAATAACAGATGCTACAGTGGCCTTCAAGGACAAGAACAATTCTAAATTTTAAACAATGCACCTGATGACATTCCAACTATGACACTTTCAAGATGGCGGCACTAGGCCTTGGTCCAAAATATGCAGAAATATGGACATATATGAGACCCTTTCTAAGGGGAAAAATAATAATTCAAAACATTTTTTTCAGCTATTATGCACTAAATTAAATGTACTTATGGATATTATAATTACTTTCTACAAAATCTGCTAGGAAATAAAACCCAAAATTCTACACACTGCAGGTTTAAGTTTAATTTTTTCAACCATTATTTTTCCAGATACAACATTATCAATGTATTCAAGCAACACAACTCCAAATATATAGTATCACACAAATATGGTTTTGCAAAATGATATGCCCATCACCAGATTGTAACCACCACAACAAAATATATTCCACATTGAGTATAAAGTGTAGCCTAATATCGGCGAATGCATTCCTATTTCATCTTGCCGGCAAACTCCCCTCACTAATGTGACAGCAAATAACATGTTTTGAATGACATAGGAAAGGAACAAATAAACTTAAAAAGGTAAATACAAATCCACACTTAAAAATATACTAGGTTGTGTATTGGTGAGAGCATGCGGTCCTTCTCTGCGTGTCATTCCCCTCTCTGCCCCATTTCATCTCCGTCTCTCCACACTATCAATAAAAGCTTTCAAAATGCAAATAATAATCATCCCCCAAGTCGTTATTACGACGTTTCCCAGAACCAAAAGAACACACTTTATGTAAAGAACAAATATCTTCTAAACTAATAAACCAGCAAATACAAACTGAATCAATGATGTAAGAGTCTGCCGCCAGTGAGGAGGATGTGTTTTAACCATAGATAGTAGCATCTGGGCTGACCTCAGTTATCCCAACTGCATCCAAACGGGCATTGATGTGACCTGTACCTCCGAGGCAAAGTGAGGGACAACGGGCGGCTATAGCTGTCACTCAAGAGACCGCGCCCCCTAATTATTCATACATTTTAACCTCCAATAAAATAAAAACTAGCCTGCTAAAAAAAGATCACCCCCCTCAATGTTGACATGGAGATATGAACTAAACATACTGACTAGAACGTTTTTTTTTCAACCAGGCCGTAAATAGGTTTAATAAGACTGTGAAAACTAATCTAACAATTTAGTAAACAAAATTGCTCACTTTTGGGTACCACCTCGTAGTGGCCACTCGGTGAATTACATTTTTTGTCACTTTGCGCATTGGATGCTGGTACAACTCACTGTGGTTGGGGCTTGGTTTAACTTTTAACACGTTGTACAGATAAAATGAAACTTCATCTCATCAGGCTTTTTGAACCACTGGTGTTTTCCCTCTCTGTCCATGGCTCCAGCGAGGCCACAGCTGTTTGTTTCAGCCCCGTTCCAGTTCTCATATTCGACCACTTCGTCGCTGATCCAGAACCAGAAATCCAGGGTGCAGGTGTAGCGCAGTCCCAGCCAGACGAAGGGAGTGCCGGCCTCTTGGGCTTTCTCTTGGACGTACAGCTGCTCCCCGGGGCTAGTGATGGAGACCAGGTCATAGTGGTTCTCTCTGCAGTAATCTAAGGCTTCCCCCCAGGACATGTTCTCCTCGATCAGGATCACTTTGTCTAGTAGTGGAAGAAAATTGAGACAAACACAGAATAGGAATCATACCAGCAACTTTCATCTGTCAGTTAAAGCTGGGTTATGTGATTTCTGATTAGTCAAAATTAACATGAGCTGTACACTTTGACTAATCAGAGCGAGGCTCCGATTCTCTGTTCTTATTGGCTGTTGGGACTGTCCATTCACTTTGGGACGACTTTGTTGGTGTAGAGCGTGTCAGGGAGGGACCATAGGGGAGGGACCAAAGAGAACAAGTGGAGCGGTTGAGGTATTTGGATTCGAATCTCTATCCCAACTGCCATTTTCTCCCCAAATCCTCCACCCCAGCTTTAATAGTTGCAAACATTGAGCTCCGATCAAATCAAATCCATTTTATTTGTATCGCAAAAGCTTTTTATCCTCAAGAGTAGCTCAACGTGGGGGCGCCTTTAGCTCAGTTGGTAAGGCGTCCCCCTCCCGGGCCGGGCCCAGCAGCAGACCCGGGTTCGATTCCCACCCGCGGTCGTTGTCTGCATGTCACTCCCCTCTATGCCCCATTTCACCTCTGTCTCTCTGCACTATCAATAAAGCATAAAAATGCCCAAAAAATATCTTAAAAAAAAAAAAAAAGAGTAGCTCAACGTGCCTAACAGAGATTAAAAACAACAACAGAAAAAGAAAAAACTGCAAATAAAATCAAGAGAAGAAATTTGAAAGACCCCCCCCCCCACACACACACACACACACAGACATGCACAGAGACATACATATATATATGGATATGGATTTTGAACACTCATGAAAGATGAAACAATGCTGTCTGTGTGTGTGTGTGCGTGTGTGTGTGTGTGTGCGTGCGTGCGTGCGTGCGTGCGTGTGTGTGTGTTTCTTCCTATGGAGAGAAAACAGTTGAGATAGATAGAACTTTGCATAACTCACCCTCATAGCAGACGAAGGGTTTTTCATTGGTACAGTCGGCAAAGGCCCATTTCCCAGAGTTCTTTAACACGATGGCACACTTCTTTTGTCTCAGTGTAGCAGCGTGCAGCCCCTCATATACAGGTCTCCCCTGCTCCCAGTTTCTGAAAGAAGAATTACTGCCAGCTGCCCACGTCCAGGTGTCTCTGAAGTTCAGGCCGATCCACGTTTCTTGAGGCAGGGTTAAATTCTGCTGGGCTTCCTTTAAAGGTTCAGTAAGTGGAATGGTCAGTTTAGCTAACTTCCTGTCAGTTACTGCAGTTAGCAGTCCCCTCCCTCGTCCCTACGTCACCACATTAATGCACTGCGGTCTTCAAGCAGCAAGTTATCTAGCATCATCTCAGATCCATAAGTGTGATCAAACATGATAAAAAACATCGAAACAGACATTGGGAAGGATTTTTACCTTCTCAGCCATTGTAGGCGCATACTCATTCACCCATCTGTCGCTCTGCACGTGCACCGGCAGTGAGACGGGTGCCGGTTTGTAGTTATCTCTCTTCTGATTGGTTATCAGTAGTGGGATCCCCGAAAAGTTTATTTGCCGATTACATGCAGAGCGAGTGACTGAGAGATTGGCTTTATGAAACGTGCACACTTTATAAGTGATCGCTGCATGAATAAAGAGCGATTTAACACTTATATTAACATAAATAAATCGCTTACTTCACCTTTAACTGACTGTGTCCACTGATGAGGTCGGTGTGATGCTCCCTGCAGTATTTCTGAGCCTTGAACCAGTCCATTCGTTCGTCAATCAAATGAAATCTAGAAGGTTTTGGATTTGCTGTGTCTGGAGTAAACCAAAACAAACTTCCATCACCCTACGTATCTTGAAGTATTGGTGAAAATGTACCTTTTCTCACCGAGAGCAGCACAAAAATAGCCTGGAAATCCAGACCCATATCTAGAACGATAGAGGGTCTGGCCACGATCAATAGACCTCCCCAAAATTAAGGGGTGGCTCCTATGTGGGCATTCGAAATGCCACTGCACGCAATTGGATAGCACTCCGACTAATCAGAGCAATGAACAACGTGGCGTATTAAGCCCCGTTCGTTTAGCGAACAGCGGGATTAACTGTTAAATTAAACTTTTGGCGTTGTCGGTCGGCCAAACAGAACATTCCTCTTTCTTGCTAATGAAAGATTTGAGTGCCGTCTTCCAAATCGTAAAGGGTCGAGGCCAAAGCCGTCTCAAACTCAAACAACATATCCGCAGCTATCTTTGATGTTTACTATCACAGCTTCGACGGCGCACTGTCGTCATCCGGTTACATCCGCCCCAGAGCACCATACATAGGGCTCTGGCCCGCCCATATCAGAAAGAACGATTTGATTGGTAGCTCAGGATTTCATGACATATTTAATGAGCTTCAATAGAGAGTGTCCAGACCAACAGGCGCAGCAAATTTAATTAGCCAGCGCCTAGCGGCAGGTCTGGATTTCCAGGCTACAGAAAAAGCAGTGTTAGCTAAACATTCTTACCATTGTAGCAGATGAATGGGAGAGTTTCACCACATTTGATGTTATTCCATCGTTTATAGGTTTCATTTCCTTCTTGTTCGGTTCGTATCGTCACACAGTGCTCTTTATCTAGATTATTGGGTTCTTCAGGGTGCCACTGACGCTCATCATCTGCATCGTACTCCTCCCCTGGCAGGGACCAGTACCACAAGGGCTTGGAGCAAAAAGGGCGTTAGTGACATTTTCAGAATTTTACAGGAGAGCAAAAACAAACTTTTTATTGATAGTACTTTTTTTTTTAAACAACCACATTGTAGCAATCTCTTCTTTAATAGAGATTAGGCTTCAAGGAATTCATATTTAAAAAATAAAATAAAAATATATATTAATTAATTGAAATACAATTAAAAATTAAATGTTTATTTTGGTGTCCATATTTTCTCCAGCATATGTAGGGTATATCAAATTCTCCAAACATATTCGATAACTCTTTTTCTGTAGTATAAATGTTGGTCTTATCTCTAACCCCTCCATATTGCAGCTCTTTTAGCCTATTTTTAACGCACTTACGCCTTTTGTGCACAAAGCTCAACTGAAGGTTTTCACTTACGCCTTTATGTTTTCAGCCTTTATTTCAAAAAGTAAAATGTTTAGTGACGTTATTCTTTTACCATTTGATAGAACTTATCAAGACCTTTAAAATGATTTAGGTATAAAAGTCATTTTCGCCAAAAATTTCACTTACGTTGTGCAGCCCAATCCAGGCTTCTTCTTCTTCATGCTCCGTAGCTGGTATGAGTCCCTCTGTGTTGTTCTCATACACTGTGGCCAGGTCTGTGTTGTAATGTTTCTTACAATAGTCTCGGGCTTCAGTCCAGCTCTTGTTCTCTTTAACAAAGTGGTACTCGTAGAGTTGACATGTGAGGAAAGAAAACTGACCTAAAAACCAGAGAAAATACTGTTTAGTGTTTAGGTCTGATAGCGTGAGAAAAAAAAACACCTACATTTTCCCATGTAGGGTTAGGATTAACAGGACAGCTGGGCCAAGGGAAGACTGAGGGAAGAAAAACCTAATTCATTATATTATAATAGAGATTTTATTGGGGCGCTCCGGTGGCGGGTTCAAATCCGACCCGTGGACCTTTACTGCAGGTCATCCCCCCTCTCTCTCTCTCTCTCTCTCTCTCTCTCTCTCTCTCTCTCTCTCTCTCTCTCTCTCTCTCTCTCTCTCTCTCTCTCTCCCCATTACAACTCTGTACTGTCTAATAAAGCTTGAAAAGCTTGTAAATGCCAAAAAATAACCTGTTTTTTAACTTGGGAGCTGTGGTGCTGCCTAGAGCTGATAGGATGATCCACTTACCCATCAGAATGAGCAGAACCTGACTCCACTGCATCTTGGCTCTGTCAGATGAAACTGAATTTAAGGCAAGGCAAGTTTATTTCTATAGCACAATTCAGACACGAGGCCATTCAAAGTGCTTTACAGGGGCATGAAATACATAATACACATTAGAAAAAGAGAATGAATAGAAATAAAACATTTACAGGTTAAAAGGGAAACAGAAAAGTCTTCAGACTTGATTTAAAGGAGCTGAGAGTTGCAGCAGACCTCAAGTTTTCTGGGAGTTTGTTCCAGAGATTTGGAGCATAAAAACTGAAAGCTAGTGTTAGTGTAACAGAATACACATATACAGCTTCGGAAAAAATGACGAGACCACTCCAAATATTCAGTGTCTCTCGTTTTACTATTTATAGGCATATGTTTGAGTAGAATGAACATTTTGGTTTTATTCTATATAAACTACTGACAACATGATAATTTTCAATAAGTTCTGTACAGATGAAGATTTAAAACAAAATCCAGACTGGTTTCTTAATTTTTTCCGGAGCTTTATATAGACAGTTGAATTAATAAAGTTAAAGGCCTACTTCACCGGTTTGAATATGAAGGTGTATTGAATTCTGAGATCCTATGTAGTATAAATGTGCGAAAAAAATTGAAATCGGTTCATCCTAGCCTGAGAAAAGGCAGAAAGAGTGCTTTTTTTAACCCTATATTTCTCTTTCTCGTGACATCACAGAAAGAGAAATATAGGGTTAAAAAAAAACTTACTTTGTAAATATTACTGTGATGTCTTTTACTGTGACATCACAGTAATATTTACAAAGTACGTTTTTTTTAACCCTATATTTCTCTTTCTGTGATGTCACGAGAAAGAGAAATATAGGGTTAAAAAAAAACTTACTTTGTAAATATTACTGTGATGTCTTTTACTGTGACATCACAGTAATATTTACAAAGTAAGTTTTTTTTTTTAACCCTATATTTCTCTTTCTGTGATGTCACGAGAAAGAGAAATATAGGGTTAAAAAAAACACTCTTTCTGCCTTTTCTCAGGCTAGGATGAACCGATTTTAATTTTTTTTGCACATTTATACTACATAGGATCTCAGAATCCAATACACCTTCATATTCCCACCGGTGAAGTAGGTCTTTAAATGATAAGTTAGTTAAAAAGCTATCTCAAATAGATAAATAGAAAGATAGACAGACAGACAGAGAGAAACAGTCACACAGACAGAGTTACAAACTTACATCTTGTGATTCCAGCTCTCCTCAATTTCACTCTGCTCGGATGACTGCTCACAACCGTCTATTGACCCTGTTTATGTGACCTACAGGTTGCCACATCGACGTCAGCATTTGAATATTGAAATAGTAGATTTTATTATCTAATATTTACCCAGGAAAATATCTGTACCTGACAAACAAGTCCATGTTCTTTAGCACACTTTTGTTAAAGATTAATTTTTTGTTTAGAAGGGACAGCACACATGGGGTGGTAGGATGGCCTAGAGGTAAGGTGGCCGACCAGCAACCATGAGGTCGCTGGTTTGATCCCCGGCACCGGACAGGAGGGTGTTAGATGTAAAACTAGCAGAGGCTGGTATTGTGTCTACGGTGCCCACCATCTCTACCATTGTGTCCTTGAGCAAGACACTTAACCCCAAAACTGCTCCAGGGGCGCTGTACTGCGGTTGACCCTGCGCTCTGACCCCCTCCGAAGTGTGGTAACTTGAGAGGGGATATGCGAAAAGACGAATTTCAATGTGCCTTGTGTACAACTGACAAATAAAGATAACTTAACTTAACAAGTAGCAAACAAACACAGATAAAAATGTCTCTTGTTTTACTCTTTAGGGGCATACGTTTGAGTAAAATTAACATTTTGGTTTTATTATATAAACTACTGACAACATTTCTACCAAATTCACAATAGAAATATTGTCATATAGAGCATTTTCAATAAGTAATGTAGACTCTTAATTGGTCTCTAAATGTGTTCCAGGGCTGTATATCCTCAGAAATTTTCCCCTATGTTCCCAGGGCATATTTTTTTACTACCATCTGTGACACATCAATGTTCCTGGAAAACCAACACATTTGCATGAACACAAAATAGCACAAGGAGAACAAACGCTGCCATTACTTGACCTGAGGCGGAAATATAGCTCTAGTCAAAACTAGTGCACACTGTGGTTTGACACCTAATGTGGACATGACTGTTTATCTCTGAAAATTTAAATATACAGTTCCTGAAAAAAAGGAAGAGACCACTCCAAATGTTCAGTGTCTCTCGTTTTACTATTTAAAGGCATATGTTTGAGTAGAATGAACATTTTGGTTTTATTATATAAACTACTGACAACATTTCTACCAAATTCACAATAAAAATATTGTCATTAAAAGCATTTTCAATAAGTTATGGGAGAGATGAAGATTTAAGAAAAATACAGACTGGTCTCTTCATTTTTTCCAGGGCCGTTTCTTTGCATTTGGAACCCACTTGGAACTTTGTTTAAGTAAATGTCTCAAGGTCATTCGAATAGATACGTTAATTTGAAATTTCAGTTTTTTTGGGCTGTGGTGCATTTGTTTTTATTTTAACCAACATTGTATATATTTATAGCATGTACTGACCCATTTCAGTTCTGTCTCTCCAAACTGGCTGGTAAAAATGCCAACAAATAATATATAAAAGAAAATGTAAGTGACAAAAAAAAGTTGTTCGTTGTCTGCTTTTGTTTACATGGCTTTTATAAGATAGTTTTTTCAACATAGGGGAGAGTGGCCTAAGTTGTGCAACTTTTCACTCAAAGTGACTTTAAAGTAAGGCCTTGACAGTAAAGTCTCCAACTCAAATATGTACATATATTTCAGGGTGTTGTGCATCCCTGGCAATAAAAACTTTGGATCTGGAATGAACTGTTGAAGAAATATAGCTTTCGGAAAAAAAGTTGTCTTGATGCACAACTTGCCCCCGGTGTGGTGTAAGTTGTGCGGTTGGAGAGAATACCATGGGGTGAATTGTGCCATTGATATATATCTCATAAACTGTAATGCAAGACAAATCCATTAGACAATCACTTATTTAAGGTGTATTTAAAGTAAATAGTTGACAAAGATAGAAGGACAATTTTCTTAAACAAGGCCTAGCAGATCTAATGGTTTTACCTGCAAAGCTCACAATGACAAAGTCACCATCATCATCTTTCTGGCCATCTGAACTCTCATCAGTGGTGTCGTTAAGTGGAATTGAGATGTCACTCTCTTCTGAGCTACTGTAGACAATCACTTTCTTTTGGTGACCAGCGTATACAGCTATGCCACTGGCACAACTCTCAGAAATGTACTTTGCACTAGTTGCTCCGTGCTTGTGGAACCAACTGCCACCTGACAAATGTGATTCCCCTACATTTCTGCCTTTAAATCAAGGCTCAAAACCCATATGTACACCCTGGTGTTTCCTCCCCATTAACTATCTTACCTCAGCACTACTATCTGTGTTTATGTGGATGTATGGGCTTTACGTCTTTTATTTTGGTTATTGTTATTTTACCTTCATTGTTTACCTACTGAATGCACTATGTACAGCACTTTGGACAGTGCAAACTGTCATAAATGTGCTTTTATAAATAAATTTTACTTACTTACTTATAACTCACCTAGGCCCTTTGGCACAAATCACCCCAATCCCAGAAATTTGGATAATAAGCATGATGCAGCAATTTAGGGCTGACATCGTGCTAACTGTATAGACTCAAAATGTAGCATACCAAAGCACTAAAACATGTGTCAAATGTTTTCAAACTTGTCTATAATTGTTCAGACACAATAATCAAAAAACCTTGATCATGGAAATTTTACTTTGAAAGGCAAAACACAGTTTTTTGAGCTTAAATGTGCTTATATCTTATTCCTTGTGTCTCCCTTCTTTACAGGATGAGTCAAATGGATGGCTCTTCTTAAATATGTGGTCACATTTCCAATTTCTTCCACGGTTTTCTAGAAACAAGGGGTGGCACAACTTCCAAAATGCACAACTTAGGCCACTCTCCCCTATTGATCATATTGACAATATTGTAATGAAGTATTTCTTCCACAACTGTCAATCATAAAATAGAAAATAAAATACAAACACTAAATTAACTTGAATATGAAGTTGTTTACAAATCTTTAAGTTTTAATCTTTAAGTTTATTGAACCTGCTTTGGTTGACCTCACTTTTATGAGATCTTTTGAGATGAGAATATATTTTTTTTTAAATGTCAGTGACAAAAAAAAATGTGATTTATTTTTTTTGCTCTTTTTCTTCCCCCAGATTTTTAAGATGGCGTTCATGTCTTGATTCCTCATGATCGGCTACCTGTGTGCACTGTTGGAAAAGCCCTCTAGTCTTAATACACAGCCTAGGCTCTGTAAACTGATACGTATGTAAACAAAGGAGCTGGCAACATATCTGTTTACAGAACCTAGGCTGTGTATTAAGCCTAGAGGGCTAAAAAAAGTAAAAGTAATCTTGAAGTTTTTTATTCCATAGTTGTATTCTAGAAGGCTATTGTTATTTTGTTAATGAAATGGTGAATTTCTTGCTATTTCTTTAATTTTTTTTATATAGATACTTTATTGTAGGATCACATATTAATCTGATAGTTATTTTTCTACATTTACAAACATCCTGCACATTCTTTTTATGCAAACAATTTAAATAAAATAAAAACATTTCTTACTCCCAGATGTTTAACAATACAAAAGTAAGTGAAAAAAAAATTGTGATT
>NC_137222.1:1265668-1320668 GCF_949987685.1 Ammodytes marinus
AGGAAATGACTTTCTGATATGGCTGGTGAAGTTTCCTGAAGGGACCCCAGGGGGCAGGATTTTAAGACTTTGTGTGTGCTCTACAGCAATCCCGTAGGCTGGGCCTGGTATTGCAGTGTGTGGGTAAAGTCCCCAGCAGGCTGTTTTTTTGGAAACTGTGTGTTGTTTAGAGCAATCCTGGTGGCCAAACCTGGTATTACAGTATATGAACTAAGTCCCCATCCGCACTGGTTTTTCAGTGTGTGAACTTTTCTATGTGACTGAGTGCCATTTTTGTCATAAGAATGTGTTTATTATCTTCTAATAGAATTGTTGTTACCTAATTATTACATTTTGGGCCTCTAATCTCATGAGAATTTAATAGAATTCGCATTTGTTTCATTTTGTACGCTCATTACAGTTCTCAGCTTTGTGCTTTGAAAAAAGTTCAACATTTGTGCATTTATATAATTATAGATCTTGTGGTTATCTTATGTTAATGGAATCATTTAGTGCTGTTTTCCAGTTTAGAAAGATAGATTTGCCATAGTTTTAACATTTTCCCACCAGTTAATAAAACATGTGACAATGTTGTGAATATCAGGGCTCCAGCTAAGCACTGAACGAGCCGGTAAATGCATTTTTTTAATGGACGGATTTTAGTGAACTACTAGAATCCGTTTATTGTATATTAAGCAAGAATAGCACTATTTACAACCCTGTCAATTCCCACTTCTTAGAATGTTCACTGACCATTTTAACACGTAAAATATAAAATAATATTCTGTACTTGTAGCATCCAGTGCTCAGCTGAATACTATAAACATCATAGGGTTCCGTATACTTATCAGTCTAAGGGCCTGTGTCCACCAAACACGCTTTTAAAAGGCGGAGTGCCTGTTTGCAATGGATTCTCTATGGCAGGACGCGCATGCAGTGCGCCTTTTTAAAAAGCACCCGCGGCGGTTTAACGCTCCCTGCGCCTTGCGCTTTTATGCGGAGCGCTCCGAGCACTTTTTGTTAAAAACAGTTGAACTTTTGAAGAAAAGTGCTGCTCAACCAGCCATTGGTGCACACACAGGGCGCGCTGAAAGCAGCGCACGGAGCGCTCCGCCTTTTAAAAGCGTGTTTGGTGGACACAGGCCCTAAGGGTGCACTCACACTGGGAAAGTCCGCAAGTTCACTTGCTTTGGTCCAGACCAAATATAATTGAGATTTTTTTTGTTTGGTGTGGGCCACTTTCATATTGCCCCTTTTGCAAGTGAACCAGCATTATGAAGCAAAACCACACGTGATCTGAGGTCATTCATTCATTGGACAGACATTCTGGGGTGGAGAGAAGCAGGAAGCACAAAGTGAAAACTGCGAAATATATCATTAATATAATATGGAGTTAAAAATTATAAAGAAATAGGCCTACATCTAGCCTAAATGAAGTAGAAAACATCAAATTATTGTTGTTTCATATGGTTATGATATGTAAGCCTATGTCAATGCACCGTAATGTGGCATGTAGGCTAGCCTACGATGTGAAACATAATTTTTTTACTGTATTTTTGCTGCTGGACGTGCGGCTCACAAGAAGAATAGGCTCAAGCTGACACACAGCTGATTTAGCTGTGTGTCAGTTGAGTGTCAGTTTGGCGCAGCTCAGCTCCATACTGACACGGGGGTTGTATTGACGGTCGTGTTAACATGGGAAGCAAAATAAAAACACGTATGTCATGCAAAGCGCAGCGTGAACCTGTTGGCACTGTGCGGGAGACACTCCCTTCTCCTTCACCTGATTGCTGAACACATCAGTCATTACTCCAGGTTACCAGTTAGTCCTACATGGGGCCATTTTTTAAAAAGACGACAGACCAGATTGGAGAACCAGGCATTTATTTTGGTGATGGTTTCTGTAAACGCAATGAAGGCCAGCCTTGTTCCTTCCACTCCCTGGATGAACATACACATAATACACTAACAACAATAAAACCCCTTCTCCTGAAAAAATACTTGAAGAGGGCCCTTCCTGGGATTGATGAACAGGGAATTCCACCCAGACTAGAGATGATGATGAAAATCCAGGAAGGATATGGACGTCCTTAGGGAAGCTCTCCTATGGTGAGAGTCAAATAAAACGTTACAATTCACAACAATGCACAACACAAATTATGTCCTGGAATGATTCTCCATCAGTCATGATCCCAACACCACATTTAAAATGGTCTTCAGGCTAAAAAATACTACAAAGAGCACACTTACCGTGTCCTGGTCCCACACAAAGTAGGAGAGACTCTTGGAGATTTGGGTGACAAAGTAGAAAATCGAGATGAAGACCATAATGAGTGGAATAATCACCCTCCATGTCACCTGCCAGAAAATATTGGGCTTGTGGCCAATCATGAACTCAATGTCCTTGTTAAACCTGTTTGGAAACAATAAGAATGAGAGTTGACATGCTGGCTTAGTGTATGTAAAAACATCCATAAAATAATGTATTGTACTTTAAATATATAAAGCACTCTCTACTTTGTGATGAAGACAGACTTTAAGGAGGAAAACTCCATTCTGTTAATGTAGTCCAAAACCTTTCTTTTTGTTATTGCACAACATAAATAATAGCATTCGGGGAGGCAGCTGATATAACTATTGTACATAATCAAATATTTTGCATATTTTTACTAGGGCCCGACCGATATGCATTTTTGGGTGCCGATGCCGATTCTTTTTTTAAGAAATCCCATGAATATATATTTAAAAAAATACTTGTTTGAACCCTTAAATGTATATAAATACTTGTTACTGTTGATAGGTGTACAGGAGCTTTTTATTTATTGAAATATGCATCATTATTATCTTAAAAAAAATAAAGTGTTACAAATATGTCTAAAGTGAAATGACGCATTTTTAAACTCAGACATTAAGCACTTTATGGAACTGCACCCAACCCTCTGGAACTCCCTCCCTCCAAAGATCAGCATCTAAGATTAAATAAACCCATTCAAAAGTCAACTCAAAACTCACCTCCTTAAGAAAGCATAATTACACCTGACTCCACTCCAAACCTTATCTGTAATTTGTCTGTATTTTCTTTTCTTTTTCTATAAGTATGATTTTCTATATGTTTGATGTTAAGTGTCTTTGAATGACCTCCAATAAAGCACTATATAAATTCTATATAATAACTATAGTAATATCAACTACTATTAACAGTCAAGAGATGACCAATGACTCTGCTATTGGTGTCAGGGGGAACTGTCAAGTGTGAATGAATCCAATGTATTACAACACACCTGCTGCGGCTATAATGCTACCTCCGGTACCTATCTCACTCAACATGATTGCTTAAATAAAAAAATAATAAAAAAAGGCAAAAAATCGGCGGCCATTTTGCCGATTTTTCGGAGATGTGCTATAATCGGCCGATTAAATTGGACTCAGTATCTTTATCTCCTATGATAACTGACATATTATCTCTGTTCCAGGGTGAGAATGCCCTGCTTTGTTTGAACTGTGTTAAGACTCCGAACTAATCCGAACGCACCCCTGGCTCCATACTACACACACTGCTAGTAAGGAGAACGGTAGGTTAACAACGAGATAAGCGATTGTTATAGTGTTTTAAGTTGTGTTTTATTCAGTGTGGATGACATTATAACTGTCAGTTAGCGCCGTCACGTCAGTCAGCCGGAGCGCCTGTTTAGTGAAGTTTATTTTTCTTTCTCTCTCTGTTGTGTGAGCGTGCACGTTGCCGCAGTAACCACCTATCAATCCACGGTTGAAACGTGCTCTCCCTGAGTTTGTTTGCATCGCCCTTGTGAGTAAGTGCATGGAGTTTCTCGACGTCTATAAATTATAATTTATGCACGTTATTAAACGGCCGTAATTCGCCGGATGCAACAGCTGTTTAGCGTGTCATCACAAGCCGAATATTGCTATTGTTCTTTTCCTGGGATCTGTATGCTGCTGTGCATGTTAAAGAAGGAAATAAACATAGGATAAATCCTTACTCCTCCTCTCATCGTCTCATGCTTCATAGTCTGATGTTTTTGGCCTTAAGTGGTGTTTTAGCCGACACACCTGAAGTGAATCCAGTGATAGCAGATCAGCAAGGTACATTCAGCAGTTTCCTCTACTACTTTTGTTGAGAACAAAATACTTGAAGTGCAGGATAAACCTCTTGCTGTCTGTTGATGTGCAATAAATAGTGAAAGTTATGTAGCCTACAAGTAGCTCTACCTGTCTGTTCAACTCATTTCAACTGACTTGTGAAAACTGCTCAGAAAAATATTTTTTCTTTGACATAGGCCTATAGCAACTTTTTTTTTTACAGTAGGCTAAAGCAAATAGTTACTTTCCCTGGTAACTAGTTACTTCTATTATAAAGTAATTCAGTTACTAACTCAGTTACTTTTTGGAAAAAGTAGTAAGTAACTATAACTAATTACTTTTTTAAAGTATAGTTCCCAACACTGCCTATGACACCTTAGTGTCACATCAGTAGCTCATCAAAGTCTGTGTTGTAAGCGAGTTTAAGCGGAAAATGTTGATAATCGTTAATACACCACAAAGGGTAATATTATTAATTTAATTATTTATTAATTATGGATAACCTTACTTTACTGTACGTCTGGCTTAGCTAAAGAAAAGACAGACATGTTCATTAGCTGAAGTTAGCTTTAATTACCACATTTTCAGTTTGAAAAACATGCCTTCATGCTTCAGACAATTCATAGTAGGAAGACAGACTAATTTGTTCTCTTTATTCCTCAAACCACACAAAATTTTCCATGCAAATGGAAGCAAGAACATTTTAACAGTAGTTTGCAAAGGTGTTAGCCAAACTTATTGCATATCAAAACTAATATAGTCTTCTTACCTCAAAGGTGCATACTGCTCGTCTTCTCCTTCGGCAAACGTTTCAAAGCTTCTCTTCAAATCCAAACCAAATGCATGGCACCAATCAAAAGATCAAACTAACATTCTTGGTGCATTCAGTTGCACTGTTGGACAATGAAGTTGCATTCGAGGATTGCATTTCAGTCAAGAGAACTGTTTATCCCATCTCTAGTAAGAAATTACTCAGTGGTGGCAAAAACCTAACTATGACCGTTCAACTGTGTTAAAAGTAACCACATGCAAGTAATTTCATGTATTTGTAGGTTGCCAGACTCTGCAAACAGCATCATTTCAAAACACTTAAATACATCAGCTAAATCCATATATTTAGCTACACAAATCACGTTTCATTGTACCAACACTGGAGCCAGTGATCACTGTAGTGGAAAATGGCTCGCATTTGTCTTTTTAAATCAGTGTGTCATTGTCAATGTTAGCGGCTAACAATTAGCAGTTCTTTATTGACAATTCACGGTTAACATTATCAGCTAACAGCTGCACATTTCTGTTAACAAATCAAGCATCCTTAAACAGTCAGAGAACACAGGCCCCTCTGTCTTGCTCACACAGTATTACCAAAGTTATTCCTAACTTTTTTCACTGTCTTCCTGAGTTCTGAGCTCATCACTTGCTGTTGTTTCTGATTATCACAGTGTGAAGGGGGAACACGGTGCACAGTAGTTGATTTGCAGATACATTCTCAATTATAATTGAATTATTTCCAAAGTACTATAAGGTTTGGGTCAAATTATGATTAGGTTATCAGCTGTACTAGAAAACCCCACTAGTGTTCTGCACAAATGCTATACATAGTGACCAATAAGTGGATTTTTTCCTGTTTAATTCTACAATAGGCAATCTTTATACTGTAACTATAACTTTATACTGAGCCCTAGCCTACCTTATGCCTCGTTTCCACCGAGTAGAGCGGGTCGGGTCGGAGTGGGTTGGTATGTGTATTTTGGCTTTCCATTTGCCAAAAGTTGGGTAGGGTACGGATATTAGGGCCGCCTGAAAGGGTGCCGACAAGGCGGAGGTACAAATGCCATGCGTTTATTGGTTGAAATAATAATTTCCACAGTGTGGTCACCTCGGTAAGAGTGAAGAGAGTCTTGTGCTTTGGCGAAAAATGTGAGCGCAGCACTGTTTACTGTGTGGTGTTTTTCCTCGTTGTTAAATTAATCCGTGGGCTACACTCACAGACCTATAAAGGCTACACTGTGTCTCACTCATAGATAGTAGGCCTATATAAAACTTCTACGATGTCACGTTTCTGCCGCAGCCAGCGCTGTTCGGTCACTGTCACTATTGGTTGCACCGGGCCTTCTCTGTACATTTAGGCCTATCGTCATAATACGCTCACAAAACGGGGGAATAAATAAAGAAGCGGCTGGTTTGACCGAGCAAAAAACGAGAGACTGCTGGCTTGACCACAATTGTTCCACAGCCCGATAGTTTGACCCACATTCTGGCGGGGGCTATCGCAGTTCAGCCTAAACACCACCTAGAATCTTAAAAGTGAGCTGTCCCGCTCTGAGCCGCTCCGACCCGACCCGCTCTACTAGGTGTAAACGAGGCATTAGATGCATCACTGAAGCCATTTTGTATGTTTTAGAGCAGCAATGCAGCAGCACAGCAGAGACAAGATGAGAGGTTTTAAAATGTATAAAGGGTTTGGGTTAGAGTATGAGTTGACAGTGCATGATGAGCATATCTGCAAGTCAGTTGTTAAAAGTCTTCATTCTGTATGATAAAATAACATATATTTTTTTCGCTTTTGTAATGGGTAAGTTAAATGCTGATATTGTACATTAGGCCTCATGTAACGTTGTCTGTTACAACAAAGAGAGGGAGAGACAGGAATAGACCAATAGATTCAGTAAGGTAAAGCAAAATATAACAGTAGATGTTTCACAAGATTTCACAAAAAAATTGGAAAAATGGGATCGCTTGCTTGTAGTAAGTGGCATGTGGCATTGTGACTTTTTTCCCTTTTAGGGTGTTCAGAGCAGGGACAGACAGCTGAGAGACACTGCAGTCAGAGGACAGAGTCATATCAGCCACACTCAAAATTCACAGACTCAAGTTTTGTCGAAAAGAGTTTTAAGTTTCCATGAGAGATTGTCCAAGGTCATGCGTGGTTGTAGGCTTACCGGAAGTATGTGAATAAAGCAGCATGTGAAGAGGCCTGCTAATATCTTTGGTGTGAATACGGGTTAAAACACTACAATAGCCCAGTTAATACCTATGCGGTTGCTTTTTTTCTCGATCAAAGTCATAATATGCAATTATACATTACCATTTACCCGACGATAATGTCAAATATGCATATTTTTTATACTTTTTTCTTGTAACAGTATAATCACAACTTTGCTATTGTAGTTTAAAGTGTCATAAGGGCAATGTATATGTCATGTTCACAATTTTCTATGTGCATGGTCGTTAGAAAAGATTGTATTAAATATGTTGCATAAAATTCTGGATGGATGAAAGGACTGTAAATCATGTTCCCTTGGGCTGGTATTAGCAGGAACATTTCAGAGATGGCAAACAAAAGTACCTAAAAGGCAAGGTAAAGAAATGATTAGACAGGTTCATAGATTGGTCAGCTGTTATGCAGGAAAAGGCATGTTCGCAAGTTATGATAGCTCTCCACCAAAGACAACTGATTTCTCTGCATTTATGAAACAAGCAGAAATAAGTGTAGATCTTGCCAAAACAACACTACAGCAGGCAGAAAAAGCAGTAAAGAGGGCTGAATGTTTTTTTACCGATTGCCAATGCTTCATAAAATAAGTTAGATTCCCAATTCAATCTCAGTCCTCAGCACATCAAATGCCTGTTATGAGCTTGACTCCTCCAGAGACACAACAGGTTACACAGACTGACATAGTTATGCCTTACCCGTTAACACCCAATCTCTACAATAAAGGATTTGACAAGCATGTGCCCTATGGTTGTCAGCACTACTGTGTGATGTTGACTCATTTTGGTCACTATTACCACTAAAAACAAATAGCTTCATTTTATATAATGGGCTTCCAAGGTGCTCTCTGAATCTAGGCCTGGGCTTGCTTGTGTCCATGAATGGAAACATTAATACATAGGCTAATTTAGTCAACAACTTGAGGGTACTATTTATTAGATTCAATCTATTGAATCTATCAAATATTTAGTACAGCCAAACTAACTACACTGCATCTAGATGATTTAGGCCTATGTCAATAAAGAGCAAAGGTTTAGAAAGTAGCCTACAGTATTTCCCTCTAAAATGTAGAGGATTGTAAGTATAAAGTGTTAGGAAAAATATTTTTGTGTTCTTTTAACCAGAGGTCTAGAAGGAAAAACAAGTAGAAGATTTATTTCAAAGCTTAAAGGTTAATTATCTAAATTGAGTGAGCAGAAGCATGTAGGCCTACATGGAGCTCTCAAAAAGCGTCCCCAGTAAGACTGAAGTTAAAATGGTGGGACATAGTGTTATATGGAAACAAATACATTATTTCTGATTGTTTGACTGTGTGTTGGAGGCTGGCTGTGTCTTGCCCCTGACACCTTTCCAAGCTGGTTTCTGATGGCAGGTATAACTTGAGAAGTTTCGTTGCTAAGGAGTTGCTATGGTGCAGGCAGAGTTCTCAAAAGTTGCCTGACCATTATGTAAACCAAGTGATAAGCTAAATATGTGCTACTCTCTATGCATGGTGTTCATAGTGCGCTCTTAATATGGTGACAAAGCTCAAGAATATTAAGTTAATAAACATATAAAAGTGTACTAAATAGAGTATAAGTGTTAAAAGCATAACATGTAAAATTAAAATGACAAAAGTCGCATTGAATGGAAATACTAGTATAATTGGTTAAAAATACTTAAAACTAAAGTAAAAGTACTTAGTTAGTGTCCACCACTTGTATAGTGAAACTTTGGTCAAGTAGAGAGAGCTAACAATTTTCTACTGTGCGGTTTACTGGAGTTTTACTAGCCTGTAAAACTACACTGAGTCACAATTGAGAAGTGGTGAATATTGTGTGGTCCTCTGCAGAGTGTTAATTGATGGGCCATCGGCTTCAAAGGACACCGCGGCTCGCGTGCGTATTGCACCTGCGCACTGCCCATCCCCCATCCCCCACTCAGAGCCACAGCCAGAGAGAGTCATCTGGATGGCGTGATGGCATCAGTTAACAGGGCAGTGGTGCGCTCTTAGTATGGTGACAAAGCTCAAGAATATGAAGTTAATAAACATATAAAAGTGTACTAAATAGAGTATAAGTGTTAAAAGCATAACATGTAAAATTAAAATGACAAAAGTCGCATTGAATGGAAATACTAGTATAATTGGTTAAAAATACTTAAAACTAAAGTAAAAGTACTTAGTTAGTGTCCACCACTTGTATAGTGAAACTTTGGTCAAGTAGAAAGAGCTAACAATTGTCTACTGTGCAGTTTACTGGAGTTTTACTACCCTTTAAAACTACACTGAGTCACAATTGAGAAGTGGTGAATATTGTGTGGTCCTCTGCAGAGTGTTAATTGATGGGCCATCTGCTTCAAAGGACACCGCGGCTCGCGCGCGTATTGCACATGCGCACTGCGCACTGCCCATCCCCCATCTCCCACCCAGAGCCACAGCCATAGCCATAGTCGTCTTCTGGATGGCGTGATGGCAGCAGTGAACATGGCAGCAGCGACAGAGAGATTTAAAAGACGGATCAAATTATTACGGGCTCATCACGAGCAATGCGCAGCACGACACCAGCAGCAGGTAAGAATTTAAGATAATTATGGTTGCATGCATCTGTGGTTTTTAATTGATATGTTGTGATGAACACTGAAGCATGCCGCTAATGCTAATTAGCTTAGCGGCTCGCGCTGCTGTTGGCTAATACAGTACACTACAGGGGCTGGTTGCACCAGCTTGGCCGTAAAAAGACAAACGTTCGTCAAGCCTAGTGACTGGGGATGGGCATCGGAACCGGTGCTAAATTTAGAATTGTTATATGAAAATTTCGATTATTTTTGATCGATTCCTGCGCATGCGCAAAATGACGTACTCACGTCATGCGACGTCACCTTGCAGGCATGTCTGTGTTTTGATTAGAGCTAACGGTTAGCATACAACAGCATTGCTGTCATGGACCTATTCAGAAAGATTGCTGTAACCTGAGCGAATTAAATGGTCAAAGCAGGCGACCAGGGATAAATCTTGCTACTTTTACTGGTCATTAGAGGAATAACTGTTTTAAAGAAGCTCCGCAAAAGCATCTCGCACATCAGGTCGCGCCGTCGCATTACAACCGAGCGCCTGAGAGCCGAGTAGCGAGCGCTGCTCTTCCTCCTCACACTAGAGCTGCAGGGCTCATAACCGAAGCAGTGCACAGCGGCACAGCAACGCGACTTTCTACACCGGCCCATAGACTAGGCTATATAAAGCACAAGCAACGTCTGTATCGCGGCTGGTGCTGTCGGGAGTAGGCTACTCTCACACGGCCAGTAGCAGCCCCCAGCCTGCTGCTGCAGACAGCAGACAGAACGCACCGTGATCACTGCCTCGTGAGCTGCCTCAGTTTGTAAATATAGCAGGCTACGTGAATATAGATAATAGAAAGAAGAAAAGAAAATGTTGATTTCAGGTGGAATATATCAGAGATTCCCCTTCTGATTATCTAAAATGTGACTTATTAAAGAGCCTGTTTAAAGACAATATTTCCCATTGGTTAGGTTTCCAAAAGCTCTGAAAGGAGTTGTGATTGTGGGTTTCATTTATTTTATGTAGCCTGTTTATAAGAACAAGATTGAGAGAGAAAAAACGATAAATAAATGTTTTTTACATAAACATTTGACCCCTTTCTTTTATCTTATTGGAATTGGGAACCGTTAAGAACCGGAATCGATAGTCAGAATCGGAATTGGAACCGGAATTGGTCAAAACTCAAACGATACCCATCCCTATATTTTACAGTGTTTTCACCATTTTAAATTCAGGGCTCCAGACTGCATTTTGGGACCATTGTTTGAGACAGTGCAAGTACTTTTTACTACTAAGCACGTGCACGACCGGAACATTCACCGTCGGACTTATGTTTCCATTTATTATTATTACTGCCATTATTAGTGCTTTGTGTGTGAGAAAAAGAAGGGAGAGTCCGCGAGTTATTAGTGAAATGATCAACTGGGCGGATCACGTGATCTATTTTCATCGTAGTGTCAAGCTGTCGTCATGTCTTTCAAGTTTCCGCCATAGCAATAAGGCTGCTAAAGACCAGAGACACATCTTGCAACTTTTTTTTTAAACCGCGTTCACTAGAGCAGAGCAGCAGCGCATGCCGTCTCTTCTCCTCCTCCTCCTCCTCTCCTCCTCCTTGCCGCTGACAGCCTCAGCTTGTCTGATACAGGGCTCTAGACTGCGACCAAATGCTCGCATTTTGTAACATTTTGAGACAATGCGAGTACTTTTTAAATCTAGGGGCGCGACCGGAAAATTTGCCGAGATTTGTTTTCATTGAGAGAGAGAGAGAGAGAGAGAAGGGACAGTCCGTGAGTGATCAATGAAACGATCAACTGCGCGGATCACGTGACCTACTGTCCTCTGTGTCCCGCTATCGTCACGTCTTTAATATGTTGCCAACTGGCGACTTTTTCCGCTATACCTGCCGACTCTCCGCCATAGCGCTAAGGCTAGTTAAAGACCAGCGACACATCTTGCAACTTTTTTTTTACCGCGCTCCTCACCGCTGACAGCACTCACTCACACGGGCAGTCTGAGCAGGCCCCCCCTCCCACCTGCAGCAGACAGACAGCACCGTGTGTCAGGTGACGTTTGTGAACACGAAAATTATTTTATAGGTCCACATTCAATAGGCCACTGCATATCCATAAAAAAGCTAACATTGTGGTTAAATGGCAACCCAAAAAGTTTGGAAAGTGAGTTTGTGTATGTAAATAGGCCTAGTTAATTTGTAAATTACTTGGTCAACATTTTCTATTAATTGTGCCTCTTTCAGAATTGTCAGCATTTTCTAGTTGATGTTGTCATCTAGCTACTACTATTTTATTTTGGTCCTGTAACTATTTTGCTTACAGAGGATTCAGCAGAGATAATAATCAGAGGGCTCAGATGTAGAAGGGGCTGTGGTGAAAATGGGTTCCTTTCCTAAAGAAATGTCTGAAGGATTTCACATGGCAATTAGGTGTTATTATCAAAAAGACAAAGAACTATATCATTTGTCAGTGTGGTCCAAAACATGATGGCAATACAATATTAGTGGGCCTAATTAGTAAAATTGGGAAAAATGTGAATATATATAATATATATATTTTTAAAGGCCTACTTCACCGGTTTGAATATGAAGGTGTATTGAATTCTGAGATCCTATGTAGTATAAAAAAAAACTTACGTTGTAAATATTACTGTGATGTCTTTTACTGTGACATCACAGTAATATTTACAAAGTACGTTTTTTTTTAACCCTATATTTCTCTTTCTGTGATGTCACGAGAAAGAGAAATATAGGGTTAAAAAAAAAACACTCTTTCTGCCTTTTCTCAGGCTAGGATGAACCGATTTAATTTTTTTTTCACATTTATACTACATAGGATCTCAGAATTCAATACACCTTCATATTCAAACCGGTGAAGTAGGCCTTTAAGGTGTGCCACTAAAATTTCTGCTTGCCCCCCCTAAATGTGTTGGGAAAAAAATGCTCCTAATAGAAAAGGTTAGTCTGGAGCCCTGCCTCCAGACTAACCTTTGTGGTGGCTTTGTTATGAAGTTTCTCCTTACTGTGCTGACCTCCTTTGCAGGGCCAGACCCAACATGAGAAAAAAGAGGATCAGACTGAAGAGCTAGAGGAGGGAGAGAAGACCGAGCTAGAGGGAGAGAAGACAGGCGGCGAGGAGGAGGAGGAGGAGGGAGAGAAGACCGAGCTAGAGGGAGAGAAGACCGAGCTAGAGGGAGAGAAGACCAAGCTAGAGGGAGAGAAGACCGAGCTAGAGGGAGAGAAGACCAAGCTAGAGGGAGAGAAGACAGAGCTAGAGGGAGAGAAGACCGAGCTAGAGGGAGAGAAGACCGAGCTAGAGGGAGAGAAGACAGGCGGCGAGGAGGAGGAGGAGGAGGAGGAGGGAGAGAAGACCGAGCTAGAGGGAGAGAAGACAGGCGGCGAGGAGGAGGAGGAGGAGGAGGAGGGAGAGAAGACCGAGCTAGAGGGAGAGAAGACCGAGCTAGAGGGAGAGAAGACAGGCGGCGAGGAGGAGGAGGAGGAGGAGGAGGGAGAGAAGACCGAGCTAGAGGGAGAGAAGACCGAGCAAGAGGGAGAGAAGACCGAGCTAGAGGATGGAGAGAAGACAGGCGGCGAGGAGGAGGGAGAGAAGACTGACGAGCTAGAGGTAAGTCCAGGGTTTTTCCTGGCTCAGAAAGGGCCTATGGGGGGTCAGTACGTGACCGACTTTTTTTGGGTCGTGACTGTGCAACAGTAAAGGCAAAACGTTTGTGTATTTAAAGAGGGTTTGGGGTTAAAAAAGGGCAGTTTCTGTCCAGCTAAAGAGCAGTCAGCCTGTCAATCACTGTGTTACCATGGAGCTCACTGACTCTTAAATCACAATGAACAACCCTTAGATATTAACTGACTAATAATGTTATTGTTTATAATTGGCTTAAACCTTTTTAAAGTTCCTTTTTAGATAGGGGCTGTTGTGAGATTATTGTGGACAATTAGGCCTACTGTGATGCGATAGCCTATAATTCATTAATGGTTATTATTAGCCTACTTGCTTAATTTTTTTTTAAATACAGAGGTTATTGGTCGTTTTGGAACATGTATTTCCCAATTTAAAACATAAAAATAAAGCAGCATTGAAAATTCAGAAAATCAATCTTGTATGGCTACACTAGCATGCTGTTCTACAAATAACTCAATAGTTGAAATAATAAATACAATGTGTTTTCTCCTTAAAATGACTAAATACATTTCTCCAAAGGTCAAAGACAGTAACAGTCAGTGCGTTTACATGCAGACTCATAATCGGGTAACTAAACGAATAAGACTTCAACAGGACTTTTAAACTGCATGTAAACACCTTTATCCGATCTACTTCGCACACAAATCGGCACAATAACGGACAAGAGATGTCGGATAAGAACACCTAGATAAGTCGTTCGTTGTCGGCATTCTCTCTGCATGTATACAGGGATCGGACATCGCTTATCGGACTTCTCGTTCTGTGCTTGTGTGCCTGCGCGTGATAGGCTACACCATGGGTTATTGACGGAAGAGAACCGGACGTGGCTCTTTCAACACTTGTTGAAAGCATGGTTGAAAGGGCTACAGCGCCACCTAGCATAGTGGAGACAGCCATGCATTGGACATTTATCCGATATCTGAAAGGCCATGTAAACTCAGACAAGTGACACGGTCCGTTCGAGTGTCTAGTTCGATATATGTGATAATCTAATCTAGTTGTGCCATGGAAACGCACTGAGTGTGGTACTTCTATAAACACTTATGCCTCGTTTCCACCGAGTAGAGCGGGTCGGGTCAGAGCGGCTCAGAGCGGGACAGCTCACTTTTAAGAATCTCGGTGTTGTTTCCACCGCCGACCCTACCCTTACTGGTGGGGCGGGGTTTAGGCTGGACTGCGATAGCCGCCGCCAGAATGTGGGTTAAACTATCGGGCTGTGGAACAGCTGTGGTCAAGCCAGCGGTCTCTTGTTTTTGCTTGGTCAAACCAGCCGCTTCTTTAGGCTATTTATTCCCCCCGTGTTGTTGTGAGCACACAGACGGCTCGGTGCAACTGATATACAGTGAGCGAACAGTGCTGGCTGCGGCAGCTACGTGACATCGTAGCAGTGGGACACAGTGTAGCCAACTGGTTAAGTTAATGACGAGGAAAAACACCACACAATAAACAGTGCTGCGCTCACATTTTCGCCAACACACAAGACTCTCTTCATGATTATTTCTACCAACTGTGGTCAAACCAGCGGTCTCTCGTTTTTGCTTGGTCAAACCAGCCGCTTCTTTATTCCCCCCGTGTTGTTGTGAACGTGTATTTACTAGCCTACTATCTATGGCGAAAACACACAGAAACGGCTCGGTGCAACTCATGAGCGAACAGTGCTGGCTGCGGCAGCTACGTGACTAGCAGTGGGACACAGTGTAACCAACTGATTAATTTATTGACGAGGAAAAACACCACACAATAAACAGTGCTGTGCTCACATTTTCGTCAAAACACAAGACTCTCTTCACTCTTGCCGAGATGACTACACATGGCGGAAATGATTCTTTCGACCAATCAAATGACGGGGGTGTGTAGCTCCACATTTTCGGCCCGCTTTCAGGCGGCTAGTACCCCTACGGAGGAGTACTGAGATTGGGAGCGGCTCAGAGCTGTTAGGTGCGCTTAAACCGTACCCTACCCAACTTGGCAAATGAAAAGCCAAACTATCCGGACCGAACCGCTCCGATCCGACCCGCTCTACTCGGTGGAAACGAGGCATTACTGAAACTTGCCTGGGCCATCACTCTCATGCATTCCTCAAACTTTTCTCTGCGCTGTCTGAGCTGATAGATAGGTTGTGTTGCCACGGTGATGTGGAGTCTTAAACTGTTCTAGCTTTACAGAGCACTTCTTTCTGTTCAGCTGCATTTATTTTCGCCACCAGTTCAGTGACGGCTTGCTTCTGCTCGTTTACTCTCCCGCTTGCATGCCGTAGTCACACATGGCCGCATACAGAGCCGCACACAAACACAGACACACACACACACCAGCTGATAGAGGAACCCTTTGAGACACGTGCACATTAATTTACCGCAAATCGCGGCCCTTCGCAAAGTTTTGACCATGGAAAGAGGTGCATTTACCTTTGTCAGATTTTTTTAACTTAAAAAAAAAAATCTGTTAGAGACCCCTGCTTTAGATCTATCTTAAAGGTGCAGTGTGTAATATGACATCATCAAGAAAGTTCTAGAATGCAATGCTCCCTGGGTAACCCCACCCCTTTCGAATAATAACAGAAGCTACAGTGGCCTTCAAGGACAAGAACAATTCTAAATTTTAAACAATGCACCTGATGACATTCCAACTATGACACTTTCAAGATGGCGGCACTAGGCTTTGGTCCAAAATATGCAGAAATATGGACATATGAGACCCTTTTTAAGGGAAAAAATAATAATTCAAAACATTTTGTTCAGCTATTATGCACTAAATGAAATGTACTTATGGATATTATAATTGCTTTCTACAAAATCTGCTAGGAAATAAAACCCAAAATTCTACACACTGCAGGTTCAACACAATGTAAAAATGTATTATTCTGCAATTGCTAATTGTATTTGAGTGTTTTTTTTTTTTTTTCTGTAGCCCTTTCAGGAAATGGAATGCCCCTCAGACCCAGATGTCCCTCCACTGAGCAGAACAGAGAGTGTCTTTGTAAGTTTACAGACACACCTGTGTGTATCTTGAAATCAGTTGTGATGACAAAAATAAGAACTACAGTGCCTTGCAAAAGTATCCATACCTCGTAAACGTTCCACATTTTGTCACGTAACAACCACACGTACATTTATTTTATTGGGATTTTTTGTTCAGACCGAAATAAACATATTAATCACTTAAAAATGGGCAGCTTATGGGGTGCAACACAGTAAGACGCTGATTCAATAGTGCGCACACCGGCCACTTAGGAGCGCTGCATGGGACTGCGTAAGGGCAGTTATCTCCGTCTTGGAGCAGCTGGGGGGACACTGCAGCACGGGAGCTGCATTCATTCATCGCTTCTAACATGTTTAGTTTTAAATATGTAGAGTAGTACGCTGCTCTTTATTATAAAAAGACAATGCACAACATTTAGCCTTACATTTTATTTATTTGACGCACTTTTGAGATTTTAGTTTCTATTTTAATGTGTCATTGATCGCTAAAGCGAGCGATTTATTTCCACCATTAACTGGCACCTTTCGGCTTGTTTTTCTGACCCGGGACCTCGGCAGTAATGGTCCACGGTCACGCTGGTGGAACTGGACCATGGGCGCTCTCACAGCTGGTGGTTGCCTGGCCCTGTGGAGGTTAATACGGACCGTTTTGTGCCACTGACGGCTGACCACTCGTGCCAAGCACATCTGTCATACAGTAAAACACAAAATGTTATTTTTAGATGTGTATTTCTTTCATTGGAAAAAAAAACAAGACCGGCGTTATTAAAGGCCCTGGCAACCCAAATCCACTAAATCCTTGTAACTATGTTATTTGGGGGGTAAAATCAGTGCTAATATGAAAGGTTTTAGGAATATCTGTTAGCCCCCCGCAAACATACTGTCATGTCAGTTGGTCGACCATTTGAATAATCCTGATTCGAATGTTGCCTTAGAGCTAAGGCTTGGGACGTCACAGGAAGGATCTCCGTTATAAAATGCATTGAGACGGCCATTAGAAAATTTCTGATTCGAACTTTGGCTTACATCTTTTGCTTGGCACGTCACACGTTCTCTCTTGTGCCGCGCAAGAGATACAGACTGTCTCTTTGCGCCTGAGCCTACACTCAAAGCCCCGTCTGAGTGAAGCAGCGTGCACCCCGGTGAAACACTGTGATGGTGAAATTCACAGTGAGACCTCGCCGAGCCGCCGCGCAGAAAAACGATGTGGTTTAAGACTAAATGATAACCGGGGATTCTTGCACGTTAACGTTGTAGAGGGGGCAGGCTTTCACGTTCCGATTGATTTTTTTTTTTTTACATATTACGAGTTTAGGCCTACTCCTTGTGCTCTTAATTCAAACCGCATATCGCATCAGCTCACGTGATGAGAAACATAATCCGACTCAACATAATTTTTTTTCTCTCTCTATTCCCACTCCTATCCTCAGAAAAAATTTGATTTTAAAAATGCATATGCCTAAAATAGATGAAATGCCTAAATGGGAAATAAACTAATAATAAGAGATAACAATAAATATGAGACAGAGATATTTTTATATATTTTCATCGTGACACTGACACCTGTTTCAATTAAATAGGTTGTGGTGGGAAAAAATTGCCTATAACTAATTGCAAACCTATATAGGCCTAATAATAATAAGTTAGGCTACTTTCTGCAAGTGATGTTGAGCTGCTGCTCTCAGCTGTGCCAGAGCATTCACCGTTGCTAAGGATACCAGCTACCGTGCAGCCCGGTGCAGCAGTGTGAACTGCCAGTCAGGCTCGTTGTGAGCATGTGCAGCATTTTCAAGTTTGCGTCTCGTTGTGTGGTGAATCTTTGGTCTGAACTGGGCTTAACCTGCTCAGCACCGTGACTGAGAGAACGTTCCCTTACAGAACGTTATTGGCCACGCCCACACCGCCCTGCAAAATGTTCTCGACAGCAAAAAAGACTACATTTCATTATATTTATGAAAATCTATTTTTTATCAGATAATTGTAAACAGCTTATTGAGAAACCCAACATCAATGTCATTTATTTATTTGTGAGGGTTGCCAGGGCCTTTAAAGGTTTAATATTTTCCCTTATCGGACAGTTGGTACGTCTGTTTCTCCTCCACCACTTATGCCTGCACCTCCAGTTGGTGTTGCATTTCAGAGCAGCAACACACTTTTTTTTAGTGGTGATTTTTAAGTCGGACCACTTTTTCTTCACCTAGCCTATGTAAAGAAATTGTGACATAAAATTGTATATGCTACTTCATATCATATGAGCGATAACACTGATGTAAACCTAAAATACACCAAAATCAGCTGGACATCGCTGTTGACCGCAGCAGTTATTTCCTTCCACACTGCTGCCTTCTGACGTTCTTTGTTTTAATGTTCCGAAATTATTATTTTTTTTCTACTTTCGCTGTTATGCTGTCAATTTATACTTCAGAGAAGTTCCTCTTCTTTTAACGTAATGCGCATATCCATGTCTTCAAACCTCTCGGCGAGGCCTCTAAACTGAGAAAATATAGGGGCGTGATTTCAAATTACTTTTTTTTTTTTCAGTCGTCGCATTTATCAAATCTTGCTGATCTGCCGAGATACGACCATTTGATAAATACCACGTGATATCTGGGGCCTCATTTGTCAAAGTGGGCCAGCACTTTGTACAGTGCACACTGTCATAAATGTGCTTTTATAAATACATGTTATTCCATGTTTCTCCCTTCTTTACAGGATGAGTTAAATGGATGGCTCTTCTTAAATATGTGGTCACATTTCCAATTTCTTCTATGGTTTTCGAGAAACAAGGGGTGGCACAACTTCCAAAATGCACAACTTGCCCCACTCTCCCCTATATATAAAAAATGTAAAACCATGTATAATTGTCATTCCACTTCAGCTATGCGCCACTTTGTGTTGGTCTATCACATACAATCCCAATAAAATAAATGTAAGTGTGTGGTTGTAATGTGACAATGTGGAAAAGTTCAAGGGGTATGAATACTTTTGCAAGGCACTGTATATTATTGTTGATGGGAAAGGCATAATTTGAAAAATTAAGTGGGAAATATTCTTAATTTAAACGTAATTGAGTCCCATCTGATTTTCTCTTCTAGCTTACAAAAAAAATGCTTAGGATCTCTGAAGATCAATCAATCACAAGCAGTGAGGATGAGCCTCGCACATCATCATCAGAAACGGACGTTTCGGAGGAAGAAAGAAAAAACTACACTTCAACTAAGAACTCGGTTCTACGCTTGAAAAAATGCAGACGGAGATTGTCTGCATTTAACCGGCTTGACACAACCTTTCAAACTACTTCTGAGTCCTCTTCCCGTTCAGAATACTGTGAAGATGTTGTGAGACTGCACAACCATATCGATGCAGAAAGGCCCAAGTATCGACTCAATCTTGAAACTGCACCAAATAAGAGGAACTGGTTAAGTCTTGCTAGACTAACGCTCTGTGAAGTCATCGTCTTCAATCGTAGGAGAGAGGGAGAAGTTTCAAAGATGTCCCTGAATGACTTCATGTTGAGAAACACCTTTGCCAGTCATCCAGATCTTGACCTTGCCTTGACCGACGTGGAAAAGAAGCTCTGCAAATACTTTGAGTGTGTGGAAATCAAAGGTAAGCGGGACAAAAAGGTCCCTGTCTTACTCAGCCCAGACATGGTGTCCTCCATACAGATGCTGGTGAATTACCGACGACGATGTGATGTGCCGGATGAGAATGTTTATTTGTTTGGTAGACCTGAGGCAGAAAGTCACCTCAAAGGATCTGATGCCATCCGCGCTATCGCATGTGAATGCGGAGCGAAGGACCCGCAAACATTGACATCGACAAGATTAAGGAAACAAATGGCAACAATGTCACAAGTTTTGAACTTGAAAGACAATGAGGACTGCCTCACTGGTTTTATGGGTCACATCAACATCAAGGTCCATAGACAATATTATCGGCTCCCTGAAGGGACATTAAAAGTTGCCAAAGTTGCAAAGCTGCTGATGGCCTGTGGGAGAGGAGAGCTATCACATTTTAAAGGGATGACATTGGACGAGATCAACATTGAACCAATTGGTATAACCTCACCTTGCACACACTATTTTTATCATTTTAATTTGTGATGGTTTAAATGTCATGGGTTTGTTGTGCTTGTTGACAACATTTTTTGCTGTGTTTATTTAGAGGAAGTACCTGAAGACAGCTCTCTATCTGGAGAAGAGGAGATGTTGAGTCTATCCTCTAACTCATCAGGTACATTCACTGAACCAGTGGTTCTGGAGGTGGGGTCTGGGCACTCACAGGGCTTCCTGGGTGTTCCCAGCATGAAAGGGAATAATTTGATTTCACTTGTTTACACCATAACACACTACTACACAACTATTGTCATGTGTTTTATAAACTTCATGTATGTTAAACATCTAAAGCTTTTATCTAATGGGGGTCTAATTTGTGTCAGTTTTGGGGCCCTTGGGTGGGGTATCTATTAAGGACCAAAAATTACATAACTTAAAATATGTTTTAGTCTTGAAAAAGTTGAATTCCATATTTCTACATGTATTATTTTATATATTTGTTTTTGTTATGTCATTTTTCATCCATAGGTTACAACCCTGAGGAGGAGGAGGACGATGAGTCTTCAACCTCATTACAGCCGAGCAAAGGTATTTCACCACTTACCTGTTCCAGAGGGTGTAACAATCCAGTTAATACACAATTCATAATTATTAATTATAATCTTCTTCCAATATCAGAGTACTTTTACTGTCATTCATTGTTTTCTAAGCTCTGCTTTAATTTGTCTATTTAACTAGGCTTTCTTCAATGTCTGCTCCAGGGACAGTTTCTGTAATTTCTTATTCAATGCAAGATACACAAATCAATATCCTTATCATACCAGGAGAAAAAACTTGAATGAAAATGTATTTGATATAGTGCTTTAAGTGAACCTTTCTACCATTATATCTCTTTGTTTTCAAGGAGCGTCAAGACATGTGAAGAAGAGGAAACTCACACAGAGGACACGCACAGAGGGGGACGATGAGTCTGGAACCTCATCACAGCCGAGCAAAGGTATTTCACCACTTACCTGTTCCAGAGGGTGTAACAATCCAGTTAAAGTGGCTACGAGTAACTTTGTCGGTTGGCGGCCCCGTTGGACAAAAGCGGTAGTATTTTTACGACGCCCGCTGTCGTAAAGCTGTTTTGTAGCGCGTGCCAGCCGTGCAAGTGTCAAATGATTAGGACACATTATATTGCATGTCCGTGTGTTGAAAGTGTGAGGGCACGGACACTTATCGGCTCCGTGGGAGTGGTTAGTGACACTGCATCAACTAATGCCAGTCAGTGCTACACACACCTGATTGCAATGAGTTGATGCAGGTTCACTAACCACTCGCACAGAGCTGAAAGATTACGTGTCCTCACAGAAAGCGAATGAACGAGAGACGGCAGTTAGTATGGATCACGATGAGGTAATGTGTTTATGTTGTTGTAAATAAGGACTATTTCAGATGAATAATCGTCATCTGATGATGGTGAAGCAAAGTAAACTTTGTTTTAGTAGGCTACCGCTCATTCAGTAAACACTGCAGTCTAGTTCGCTCCTGTGAAATTGTATACACATTGCTTGGCAACGCCTTCCCGCCCGTATATCCCTCTCCCTTTTAGCTTTTCTTCATTGCATTCTCTTTTTTTTCTTTGATGGTTCAGCCCCGTTAGCAGTCATTATGACGACAAACAACTGTCTCAAACAAGGCTCCCGCTCCCCTTCCCTCACCTGGAGGGATAGGCTTCTCAAATCGCGTTGCTGCGATACACTGAAATCTGCAACCAAAACGAAAATGTGACCATATAGCCTGCACGCGCAAACCGAAAATCGGACTGGGTGTGCGACCAGACCAAACGCAGTAATAAAAACGATATAAATACTTATTTCTTTGTACTGATGGTCTCGTTTGCTGTCAAAGGTAATTTATGATTATCAGAGGAAACATGAGGCTGCTTAAAAGATATTTAAAAGTTACTCTTAGCTGCTTTAAAACACAATTATTAATTATAATCTTCTTCCAATATCAGAGTACTTTTACTGTCATTCATTGTTTTCTAAGCTCTGCTTTAATTTGTCTATTTAACTAGGCTTTCTTCAATGTCTGCTCCAGGGACAGTTTCTGTAATTTCTTATTCAATGCAAGATACACAAATCAATATCCTTATCATACCAGGAGAAAAAACTTGAATGAAAATGTATTTGATATAGTGCTTTAAGTGAACCTTTCTACCATTATATCTCTTTGTTTTCAAGGAGCGTCAAGACATGTGAAGAAGAGGAAACTCACACAGAGGACACGCACAGAGGGGGACGATGAGTCTGGAACCTCATCACAGCTGAGCAAAGGTATTTCACCACTTACCTGTTTTCTGAGGTCTACTTATGTCCTAGACCACTGTGTCGAGAAACATTGGCTTAAATCCCAAAAGAATATATTTCGATTATTGAAAAACCTGGAAATGTATTTGAAAGAAGAACCTTTATTAAATAGTATTATTCTCTCGAAAAATTTAGGGAATTGCACAATACATGAATGATAGGACATTTGGTCCAGCTGCTTTTTGGAAGAATTTGTCTTCAACTCTACCGTCTCAAAACATGAGAAAATTAGACACATATAATGATTCATGATAGAGATAGATAGATAGATTCTTTAATAATCCTTTAAAGGAAATGACAGTGTCACAGCAGTGTATGGACAGACATAACAAACACACATTCCCTCATATAGCTAAAATACCAAAAAAAAAAGATTAAAAACAATAAATACAATAATAAATACTACAAAGAAAGTGCAAAGTTATTGTTGTGCATAATAAAACCGTATGGCAGCTGGTATACAGGACTTCCTGTAGCGCTCCGTTTTGCACATTGGTGCAATTAGTCTGTGACTGAAGGTGCTGTTCTTGATCACCTTCAGGGCGTGGAGTGGGTGAGTGGGGTTGGTCATTATTGTATGCAGTTTGTTGAGGATTCTGGCCTCTGCCACCTGCTGGACCTTGAGCTGCTCAGCCCCGACCACTGAGCTGGCCTTCTTGATCAGCTTGTCCAGCCTGTTTTTGTCCGCTGTGCGAGCACCTTCTCCCCAACATGCCACAGTGAGTGTGCACTGGCCACCACTGAGTGGTAGACAGTGCACAGTAGGGGTTGGCAGATGTTGAATGACCTTAGTCTCCTCAAGAAAAAGAGTCGACTTTGTCCCTTCTTGTACACCGCCTCCATGTGGCTTTTCCAGTCCAGCTCACTGTCGAGTTGCACACTAAGGTACCTGTGGTTGGCGACCATCTCCACCACAGTGGACACAAGCAGCTCTGAGTCCTGTCTGTGAACAAAAAGGAATTATTATTATTTTTATTATTATAAACTGGTTACACCTTTCAGGTGTGTGTGGGGAGGGGAGAAGCTGAACAACAATGTTTCTTTCAATTCCTTTTACACAGTAACAAGGGACCCTTATTATTATTATTATTATTATTATTATTATTATTATTATTATTATTATTATAATAATTGTAATAAAAAAGGAAACACTCAAATGTGATAAAAGTTGATGCAAAAATCCATTCTATGTTATTTGTAAATAGTTTACTTTTACACAAGAAACCCTTGCACAAGGAAACACAGAATAAACATATTTTGCCATTAAATAGTTATAATAATAATAAAGTAAAAGGCACTTTGTCACACTTTTCAATTGTGATCAAAGTCCAAACTGAGAAATAAGTCCTGTTAATATAGAATTGACAAACGTGCACGACACACAAAGCTTTGACATTTTACCATTCATACATATATTCTTACCTGTCTTCAAATGGGTCGTAACCATCTCTATATTCATCTTCGAGTAAAAGCCTCTTATATCGTTGTGTCACCCTCTCCTCCTCTCCATGTTTGTTTAAACATTTTTAATTATTTGTTATAGATGCATCAAGCAGGAAGAGGAAGATGTGGAGCAAGGAAGAAGTACCAGCTGTTGAACAGAAGCTGATTTTTCTGCATTAAGACTGGCAAGGTTCCTGGTAAAGCACAGTGTCTTGAATGTATCCATGCATTTCCAGAGGCACTTAAAGGTAGGACCTGGGAAGCTGTGAAGTACTACGTGAAAAACCGTATATACACTTGGAAGCGGCGGGCTACAAGTACATTTTAACTGCAAGTTGTTTTAAGGCAAGATTTTTCCAATCTTCTACTGTCCAATTTGGAAAGCCTGTGTGAATTGTAGCCTCATTTTCCTGTTTTTAGCTGACAGGAGTGGCACCCGGTGGGGTCTTCTGCTGCTGTAGCCCATCTGCTTCAAAGTTGGATGTTTTGCGTTCAGAGATGGTATTCTGCATACCCTGGTTGTAACGAGTGGTTATTTGAGTTACTGTTGCCTTTCCAACATGCCATGTTCAAAGTCACTCATTTCTTCCTTATTCTGTTGTTTAAAAGGTTTAGTACCTAGGGGGCAAAACCCCTTTTTTTGAAAAATAGACATGGAGCGTTGTAAAAGGTTGTTCACCAGAAATTATATCCAGGACCTTCCAGGATCCCAACCTGGGTGGACAACCTGGTCAACAAGCTGCTGGAAAGCTACAGGGGGCCGACAAAAAGTTTGAATAAATATGAAAAATCATCAATATCTTACTAATGATGCGTAAATTTGCATATCTGCAAAGCCCCAAAATCTAGATGTTGGAAGAAAACAAAGTCAATTTGTTTTTAAATTTTGAAAACAAAACAAGTGTCCAACTGCCTGAAGCTTTTTCTAATCACAGTTCAAATTTGATCAATAACCCATAGAAAATTTATTTTTTACACTGTTTTTTCCAAGGGAATGTCTAGCCGTTTCCTAAAATAGCAGCTGGAGACTCCAAAAGGACACTTTTGGTCCATGACACATGAAATGTAACTGTTTAAAAAATGTATTTTCTATGGGTTATTGATCAAATTTGAACTGTGATTAGGAAAGGCTTCAGGCAGTTGGACACTTTTGTTTTGTTTTCAAAATTTAAAAACAAATTGACTTTGTTTTCTTCCAACATCTAGATTTTGGGGCTTTGCAGATATGCAAATTTACGCATCATTAGTAAGATATTGATGATTTTTCATATTTATTTAAACATTTTGGAAAATACTGTAATACAAAAAGTTTTTGTTTTAATGTCAGTAATCAACTGGCAAAGTTTCATAATGTTCTATAAGTTTAAAAAAAATCCCCATTAGCCCATCGCCATTCACCCCCATTCTCTTAAACAGTGGTTCTGATTTGCTATGTTGGCCCGCTGTAGCTTTCCAGCAGCTTGTTGACAAGGTTGTCCAACCAGGTTGTGATCGTGGAAGGTCCTAGATGTCATTTTTGGTGAACAACCTTTTACAACGCTCCATGTCCATAAAATCACTTTGCCCCCTGGGCAGGGCTGTACGCTTATTGTTTTAGGTGGTAGCACTGGTGCTAGCAAGCAAAAAAATCAGTAGTACAAAAATAAATTCAGTAGCACACAAAGTATGATCGAAAACTTGCATAACCTTAACCCATGCATTTCGCTCTAATTACCTTTTAGCCTGTCATCTTGGTCTCATTTGAAATTCTCAATTAATATCATATCCTAGTGCGTGCAGTAATAATTGTAGAAAAATTAATAGGGGTGCACTGATTGCGATTTAGACAAAAAAATCTAACCTGCCAATTGTAATTTTTTGCTGATTCAGAATTATTTCTCCCCATAAAATTAATATCTATATATTTTCTGTATATATACATATCATTATTATATTCATAATAATATTTTTTTTTGTTAAATGTCCTTCTGTTAATTAAAACCAAACTTTAAAACATTAAACATAGCCTATTAAATAAATAAATAGGCCTATACATATTGGTAAAATTTGGAATAAGTTAAATAGGTTTTTGTGAATGTGTTGGGAGTAGTTCTTCAGTGGCTTATCAGTTATTTCAAACGTTGTTTAAAAAGACTACTGTTTACTGCTCTCTGCAGCTGAAGCAGTTGATTTTCAAGCTAGCGCACTGCAGGGCTGTGAAGCGCTAACTTCTTGTTCTTACCGGCTTCAAAATAAAAGTCAACTCACGTTTGGCTAGTAACAGGCTTTTAATGTGAAGGCGCACAGGAAATGTTCTGTTTGCACACGCACTAACTTAACTGTGTGCCGTCTCCTTCCGGTAATTACCGTTGGTGAAGTGTATTAATCGCCGCAAAAGCACAGGTCCCGAGCACACATCTTTCACCAGCCAAAGTGGAGGGTGGACTCAATAACTTACTTGCCAAAGTCTACATTTACCCGAATTTGGAGAGTGTTAATGTAGAGCCCTGTAAGCAGTGTTGTGCAGCACTCCTCTGTGTCTCAGACAGACATCATCTGCTCATTAGCAAGCTGTCGCACTAGTGCTAGTGGAATTGTATTCATCATCGCACGTGATCAATTTCAGTAGCAAATGCGATCAAAACTGTCGCACTGTACAGCCCTGCCCCTGGGTATAGACTTAAAAGAGTTGTCCTGTCCGGGTCTACATGCCTAAATGCATTGAGTTGCTGCCATGTGATTGACTGTGATTAGTTATATGTGTTAACAAGAAATTGAACTGCTGTAAGCCGGTGAGCCTGTGTGAATTGTAGCAATTGTATGCAATCTTTTTTTTTTTTTTGTAACGGCAGTTGTATCCCAACTTTGCACTTTATTTTATTTAATTTATTTTATACATGAACAAAAAAAAAGTTTTAAAAAGCTTGTTAAACTGACCATTTTTATATTAAATATTTTCATGCAGGCAAAAACAAATGTGTGACAGACTTTTCATTAAACATTTGGATAGCTGGTTTGTATAACTAAGTCTATAACTCAGCCTATGGTGTTTTTATACTGGATAGTTTAGTTGCGTGTGAACTACTAATAGTAGCTGTTTACACTGTACTACAGAATTTAACAAAGTAAGCAGAGGTTGTTTTTGTAACCTCTAATTCCAAATCATGTTCCTTTCTCACAGCAAATTACATTATTTCCTCAATGAATGGCTCAGAAAAATGTCATCTTGCAAAATCAAAATTTTCCCACTATATTAGTTGAAATTCTAATGTATACTCTAACCGGTGGCCCTGGTGGTTCCAGCACGGGCAGAGGTCGGGCTAATGGACTGTTGATGTGTGGAGGCCCAGCTGGTGCTCTGTCCTGGAGTGGGTGGCTGTGCTGAGCTGCTAAAGCTAGTTTGCATCTCATCTGTTGCAACTGTTCGATTTTAAGCAGCTCCAGTGTTTTTTCATCCTTGTTGTTCTCCATAATATTTATGACGTTTTTTTTAGTTTTTTTAAATATAAACATTAGACCACGTTAAAATACATCTATATATTAGATATATTCTATTCTGCTTGTTGCTCATCCAGAATATGTGGAGGCAGCTTCCTGGTGAAGGAAATGTCTCCTCAACAATTTAAATGCGAATATATATTTCCACACATCCCAAATACTGAGCCCATTCTAATCTATTTATATTTGTATTTTATTTAAAGTCCTAATGTAACAAGTTACTGCTGAGTAACACGCTACAGCCCGGCACCAACCCTCAGGTCCCCATCGTGATGGTAAATTTCTTATGAAATGATTGAAAAATTAGAAATTAGAAAAATTTAAATTTCAAGTCATAAATGGAAATCTAAAATAAAATAAAAAAATTGGGACTTGAAACCATGTCTGTATCTCCTTTAGAAAGGGTGGTCCCCAGGAGACACCGTTTTGTCCACTGACCCCACGGTGTAGGTTAAACGAGTATGTGTGTGTGTGTGTGTGTGTGTGTGTGTGTGTGTGTGTGTGTGTGTGTGTGTGTGTGTGTGTGTGTGTGTGTGTGTGTGTGTGTGTGTGTGTGTGTGTGTGTGTGTGTGTGTGTGTGTGTGTGTGTGTGTGTGTGTGTGTGTGTGTGTGTGTGTGAGTGAGTGAGTGAGTGAGTGAGTGAGTGAGTGAGTGAGTGAGTGAGTGAGTGAGTGAGTGAGTGAGTGAGTGAGTGAGTGAGTGAGTGAGTGAGTGAGTGAGTGAGTGAGTGAGTGTGTGTGTGTGAGTGTGTGCTTTCAGTTTTTTTGTGACTTTTGGGTGTTCCGTTTTTTGCTGTTTTGACGCCACCTACTGTATGTTTGAGGTGAGCAAAACTTTTAACAGAAAATGTAAATAGAATGCTAATAAGTTGTCTTGTACAGTCTGTGGGAATTGAATGGAATAGTTTGATATTCTTTTGAGGAAATATTCTTATTGTAATTAGATGAAAAGATCAATATCTGTACTACGCAAGAAGAAAATGAAATACTTCCTAAGCATATCAAACTGTTCCTTCAAAATAGTGTTTTGTATGATAGACTTGTCAAGCCAAGTTAAAGCAATCTGGACACGACTATCGCTATCATAAAACGTTTTAGGGACAATATTTGTTATTGTTTGTAAAATTAATTTGAATCATAGCTGGATACTTGGGGACCAATTGAACAATCCAATGGCCACATCAGATCCCTATCACAAAAAAAAAATGTATATTTTCAAGATTGGCACAGTTTGTATAATACTACGGAGGTATGAAGTTACTCTCCTAAAATTGTCCAAAATCAACCCGTAAAATCACTTTTCTTGGCACATTTTGGGTCCGGAAAAAAATAAACAA
The DNA here is from genome assembly GCF_949987685.1 of Ammodytes marinus. Taxonomy (NCBI): domain Eukaryota; kingdom Metazoa; phylum Chordata; class Actinopteri; order Uranoscopiformes; family Ammodytidae; genus Ammodytes; species Ammodytes marinus. Next base: position 1,294,630 of record NC_137222.1, read on the forward strand.
TTTTGCTATAACTTCAACAATATCCTAGTAAAGCAGAATTTGCCTTTTTCATGAGCTTTCCCCAATAACACAATGTGGAAAAATCGATAAAAATAGGTGAACTATCCATCAATAGGCCTATATTGTTGACTAGCATCCCTCCACATTTTATGATCTTTACTTTTGCTGTTTTGGATCTGTGTGATTTTGTATATGTGGTTATATAGTACCGTGATGGGTCGTTGGTTTTCAATTCCTATTTATATTTTTTGTAATATTTTTTCTTTCTTCTCTTTCTATAGTCAAATTAGAATTATTTTGGATTTATTTTTGTATCACTCTCTTCCAGGAGATGTTGATGCCTTAAATATGTTTTTTTTAGACTTTTATTTCAATGTTTTTTATTGTGAATAAAACTGTTGCAACTCTGTTTTGTACTTGGTCAAAATTTAAATAAAATCTTCTCTCACAGCTGTTGTACTGTATGTTTTGTTTTAAATGGGAGGTGCATTAAACGCATTCTTGAGATACTTATAACTGTGTTTAATACATGAGTTTGAAATCTTGTATTCTATATCTTTTTCATTTTATGATTTAAACCTGCAGTGTGTAGAATTTTGGGTTTTATTTCCTAGCAGATTTGGTAGAAAGTAATTATAATATCCATAAGTACATTTAGTTTAGTGCATAAGCTGACTTTTTATTTTTATTTATTTTTTCCTTAGAAAGGGTCTCATATATGTCCATATTTCTGCATATTTTGGACCAAGGCCTAGTGCCGCCATCTTGAAAGTGTCATAGTCGGAATGTCATCAGGTGCATTGTTTAAAATTTAGAATAGTTCTTGTCCTTGAAGGCCACTGTAGCTTCTGTTATTATTCTAAAGGGTTGGGGTTACCCAGGGAGTGTTGCATTCTAGAAGTTTGTAGAACTTTCTTGATGATGTCAAGGTCCACTCGATAGCCGTTTATGAGCTTTCAAACATATCAGTAGTTTGAATAAGTAAGTTATCTACAAATATCGCTGTGGAAAAAATTAAGAGACCACTCCAAATGTTCAGTGTCTCTCGTTTTACCATTTTTAGGGCATATGTTTGAGTAGAATGAACATTTGGGTTTATTCTACAAACTACTGACAACATTTCTACCAAATTCACAATAGAATATCGTCATTAAGTGCATTTCCATTAAGTAAATTAGAGATGAAGATTTAAGAAAAATCCAGACTGGTCTCTTCATTTTTTCCCCAAGATGTAAATGCCTTGGTCTGCTGGTGCACACAATAGGCACATATTCAGATTAGCCTTAACACTTTAATAACAGGCCTACTACACTTCAATTGTTTGTATATGCTGGTTTACCATTTTATGTAAAGTGTATTTGAAAAGTGATATACAGATAAAAAGTATTATAAACATAAGTAAAAGTAAGTCAACCTCTACATGTTCTGAATAGGTACAAATCCTTATCAATCTTATTAATATTCATTAAACATTTTATTGATGCTTTTTATACCGTATTAACTTACCATTGACCTCTGTCCTTTTATGTTTGTTTTTTTTTCAAATATTTTTTATAGAAAGTAATTGTGCACAAGTCTTGACATTTAGACGCAATATGGAACTGCTTCAAACTGGGATTTTCTGTCACATTTGTGATGTTTGTGTGATTGTAGATGACGTAAGCCAAATATAAATAGGCTTTCTTTGAACCAATAAAGTTGTCTTATCTAATACAACGAACAGGAAAAACTAAAACACAAATATTGAGTCAGAAATAACGCAGGTGTAGTTTCCAACTTGTCTCATTTAGACAATCTTTTATTCAGATTGTGTTTGTGGTCCTTAACGAACAGATGAAAAAGGTAAAAAATATACAATGTATATCAAAGCAAAAGACAAACTTATTCAGAGGAGAGTTTAGGGCATTTTCTTTCTAAAGGTGCTACAGCTATTAACCGTCTGAAATCTGACCTGGAATGTGGATTTAAGGAATGATTCTGACGGGAGAAAAAGGCTGAATAGAATGGAATGGAAGTAGATTTTTTCTCTCGTTAAACTATTTGAGTTCTCCGCAGTCTGCGACGACCACCTTGGATTTGGGCGCGTCATCTTGTGTTGTGTCCAGCTTCTCTATCGCCTTGACGATGTCCATACCGTCGACAACCTGACCGAAGACAACGTGCTTACCGTCAAGCCTGGAGGAGGGAAAAAGTAGTGATTATTAGTATGCAAGACGAATATGCACAATTAACGGCTAGAATAGGCTGTGTTGTAAAAGCCCTACTAACGTCCTCCCTCCTACATACTCAACATGTACATACTCCATACTGCTTTACATGGTACACAGGCATATTAAAATGAATGTGTACATTAAAAAAATATTCACCCATTCATACACCGATAGCAGCAGCAGCTACCACGCAGGGTGCAAGCTAACTATCAGGAGCAGTTTAGGGTTCAGTGTCTCTTTGCTCAGGGACACTTGGACATGTGGCGGGGAAATCGAACCACCGACCCTGCAACCCAGCGGACGACCAACCCTACACACTTCACCACAAAGTGTTAAAGTGTAGGATACTAACCATGTAGTTTTGACGGTGCAGAGGAAGAACTGGGATCCGTTGGTGTTGGGTCCAGCGTTGGCCATGGACAGGATTCCTGCTCCGGTGTGCTTCAGCTTAAAGTTCTCATCGTTGAACTCGTCCCCGTAGATGGATTTGCCTCCGGTTCCGTCGTGGTTGGTGAAGTCTCCGCCCTGAAAACACACAGTGACTCAGTGAATGTGGACAGAGACATTAAAAATGTATTAGCTCAATTCTATATGTATTCAGTATGTTAGCTTTAGTGTCAAGCCTAATCAAGTTACCTAATGTGGACAGAGCATTTAAACATCTATTAGCCAAGGTTATATCTTAAAAATGGTGGAGTCAGTGATTCTGGAGAACGCTTGTTGTCAAAATCACTTTGTCAAAATCAGTGAATATCTCCTCATGATCCGCTACCCGTCTGTACTGTGTGTGCCCTAAAAAAAGCAAGTGTTAATACGCAGCCTAGGCTTTGTAAACGGGCATGTTGCTAGTGGCCTCTTTGTTTACATACCAGTTTACAGAGCCTAGGCTGTGTATTAACACTGGATTTTTTTTTCATCTGGGGCACACACACAGTACAGACAGGTAGCGGATCATGAGGAGATATTCACAGACTTTGACCAAAAGTGATTTTGACAAAAAGCGTTCTCCAGAATCACTGACTACACCTTTAAAATTGTCCCTTTGCAGCCACCGTACCTGGCACATGAAATCAGGGATGATACGGTGGAACGTGGAACCCTTGTAACCGAAGCCTTTCTCTCCGGTGCACAGAGCGCGGAAGTTCTCTGCAAAATAAAAAGACAGTCAATTAATTATGAACACAAACCAACCTTCATATCAACAGTTATTATATTGCATTATATTATTACAGAGATGTGTTTTATCTCATCTTGTGAATAAACTAAAATGCCAATAGTGAGTATGACCAAAGGCGAGTGTATGTACAAACACACACACGCTTACAACTTGTCTCATTTAGACACTCGTAATTTTATTCTACATTTAGTTATTTTATGAAAAGGTAAAAATATTGTGCAATACCTTTAGGGCAGAGGTCAATAGATCACAATATATTTATTTTGTATCAATACTTTGATTGAAATTTTGATCTACTTCGGACAGTTCAAAATATTTATTATGCAAGGAGACACACAACCCTAATCAGATGTAGTAGGTAGGGCCACGTTTTGTTTACTCTAAGTGTATTGAATTGATGAAAAATACCCTGCGTTCCAAATCACATACTCTTTCTTTTTACTACACTACATACTAAAGTACAGAAGAGTTTTAGGGTCACAGGAGAGAAAAAAAAAATCAGATAAGAGTTTTATTTTCATTATGTCAAGAAATATCAAGAATAAAGACGAATACACCAAGATGCTATTGGAGTTAGTGGGTCTTTTATGTATTCTTCTCAGCATACTACAATTGACCTGCATGTATTGGGACATCCTAAATCTTTTTCTGGCATACTAAATAGTAGGGAAGTATGTGGATTGGAACACAGGGATAGTGTTTACGTTCATTCAAAAAATATTGAAAAGTATGATCTGCGAGATTGCTATTCCAAGTTGTGATCAGTGCCTTCCATTCCTATCATCACTCAAAGGAGACTCCACCCATATTGGCGCATGCGCAGTGTCACCACAATCCAACGTGAGTCCATTTTGGGAGTTAAACAAGCCCCCGATTAGCAACTATGTAGCTAAAATGCTGCTGCATGCCTCCAACCAACTCACAAAGCTTTTCCCTTTATGGTCAATGCTTTCACGTACCTGCAGTCTTTGGGACCACATCCGCCCGGAGCTGCGAACAAAAATTACATTATAAATATGAATGTAAAAAAGACAGTTTTGCAGACCATTCTTAATCTTAATAAATTGTAAAATAGTTTAAATGAACTCGTGAGAAATAAGTAGCCTAGGCCTAAATACAGTGAGTTATATAGGCTAGCTTACCTCCATTGTAATTCTACCGGCCGGTTTGCCACCGATGGTGATATCAAAGAACACTCTTGGTTTCGCCATGTTTGCAAGCGCGTGAGCCTATTGTTCAGATGAAAAAACTCACACACCAGTGTCGCATACACACGACAATGTATCAACCCTTTCCGCTCTGTATTTAAGTCAGGGACTGTGCACTGGTGAGGTAAAGAGCCGCCGATAGCCAATCACAAAAGAGCATATTTTTGTATGCCGCCAGAATGGACCAATAGCAGTGGATAATGGCGTTAGTAGGCGGGGCTTAATGTGGGCAGCGGTTGGTTGGTTGGTTGGTTGGTGAGAGATGTTTCCATGGGGAGGAGCGGTGACTCAACATACTGGTTTCCCGACCGACAGGAAATCAAAAACTAAAATAAACTATTGTACGAAGGTGGTCAACGCCTTATACATATCAGGGCCAGTTTCACAAACATGGATTAAGCCTAGTCCTGGACTAAATGGAGTTTTGAATGGAGATGGTCCATGGAAAGTACAATTTAGTCCAGTTTACAGAGTCTAGGCATGTTGAGCATGTGTGCTAAAACATTTAAACAACTCATCGGATTCGTCCAATGTTATTATGTCCATGTCAAATTAAATCTAGCTGAACAACTTTGCTACTTAACATTTAGCTGATAAACGTAAACAAATTCCTTAAATCGACTATTGAATTAAGAACTTTTACTCAAAGTGGATATTCTCAGTGTGGTATTAATACTTCTAGTGAAGGAATACATCTGAATGCTTCCTGTATAAGGCTGGACAAACATACACAGCCTTCTTTAGATCGTCTACAATGTCCTCTAGTGGGTAAATATGTTAACTGCAATGTAAAAATACAACTATTTAAACCTTATCGTCAGAGCACTTGACTATAACGTGTGTTGATTCCACAAGCATGTATCAAATTCAAGCAATTTAGTAGTGTTAAAAAAAAAAAAAAGAGAAGAATGGGCACTCTGGTGGTGTAGTGGATAGAGCAAGTACCATATTGCCACCGGAATTCGTGGACCTTTACTGCAGGTCATCCCCTCTCTCTCTCTGTCCCCATTTGGACTCTGTACCGTCTAATAAAGCTTGAAAATGCCCAAAGTAAATAGTTACAAAAATAAAGTAATGTATGGACAACAAACTTAAACATCTTCAAATGTGCAAGAGAAAGACTTATCAAAATAATTTTGCTAGGACCATCGGTATCCATAAAGTGTGTTGAATTTGTGCACATTAGCTAGGGTATCCGTTACAAAAATGCACATAAATCCCAAACGATACATCCTATAAAAGACCAAACTTGACACATATGAAAACCAATTATTCATAAATGCGACGCCATACACAAAGTAATTTTTTTCAAGTTTATTCAGATTGTGTGGTCCTTAATTAAAGAAAATATTAAAGGTACAAAAGACAAAATGAATATCAAGGCAGTAGACATCATTTTTTCAGTTTTTTTTAAGGTGGAAAAAGAAGGTTCAATGGGGGGGGGGGGTTATTTCTACAGGTGCTTAGAGACCATAGACGATGCACCATTCTTTAACGACTAACAGGGAATGTGTTATGATATTGATATAGTGGAAATCAGACGGGGAGAGAGAGAGAGATTTACAGTTGTCCACAGTCTGCGATGACAATCTTCTTCTTGGTCTTGCCCTGGGGCTTTGTTCCCTGCTTCTCCATGGCTTCCACCACGTCCATTCCCTCGACAACTTGCCCGAAAACAACGTGCTTTCCGTCAAGCCTGGAAAAAAAGAATATGTATTAGTTTGTTTTATTTAAATAAGGGCTCAGAGGAACTTTTCAGTTTGTTCATTCTTGCACCCTCTTTGGACAAAAGTAGTTGTGTTTTACTACACCAGCTGTTGTTCCTGGGTGAGCGTACCCCCATGACAAAGGCATTAAGAAACTATATTAAAAAAAATAGGATATTTTGCCCTGATGGTCTCGTTTGCCATTACATGTAATTTATGATCATCAGAGGAAAAAACAGACTGTTTCAGAAATATTTACAAGTTCCTCGTAGCACCTTTAAAGCTTTATTTGAATAAGTAAAAATATGTCCCAATTGTAGAATACTGCATGCTTACTAGATTATTTTCATGGTCAGCTTCAGTATGTCGTATAGTAAAAATAAAGTATGCGATTTGGAACGCAGCTTAGATTCCAACAATCCCTCTTTGGGGAGAATTTACAGAAGCTACGGTGGCCTTCAAGGACAAGAAGCTATAGTTACTAAAGATGGCATCATCCACCACTGCCTCAAGTCTTTCCACAATATCAAGTGATGAGGTGAAGATGTATTTAGTTATTTATTCTATAGTACTTCTTCTTCTTGGTCTTCCAACAGGTGCATTTCCCCAGGACGCCCACTATATATAAAAACATGTACAGCCGTTAAGTTTGTCCGTTCTGTGCTACTGTAGAAACATGGCGGTGCAACATGGCGGCCTCAGCACCCCGCTCCTGTGTAGATATAAAAGGCTCGTTCTAAAAAGGTCATTTTTTCAAGCTATTCTAAATTCATTTAAAACACTTGTGAATATTACATTCCATTTCTATCCAGTCTAATTTGAAAAACACCAATGAATTCTACAAACTGAACCTTATGTCACATCTTACGTTAGATATAAAAGGCGTATTCCAACCCCTGAAACACACATCCTACCTCTACTTCACGTCTGCGCCTGACTTTTTTTTTTTCTTTTTTTCACAGAACGTGTAATCACACTACAGCTGCTGAGACGTTCCATGTGTCCGAAAAAAGCGAGAGAGAGAGAGAGAGGCAGCAGTAACGGACGGCAACGCGCTCCAGAGGATGGCGCAGGATGTGTGTGCGTTTCAGGGGTAAGGCCGTAATAAAACAACTTTTTACCATGCGGTTTTTTCGGTGCAGAGGAAGAACTGGGATCCGTTGGTGTTGGGTCCAGCGTTGGCCATGGACAGGATTCCTGGTCCACTGTGCTTCAGCTGGAAGTTCTCATCTGCAAACTTCTCTCCATAGATGGATTTACCTCCGGTGCCGTTGCCCTTGGTGAAGTCTCCGCCCTGAAAACACAAAAGGTTGGCTCAGAAAATGTTTGTATAATATGTTAGAAGGAATAGTTAAAAAAAATAAAACTATCTCTACGACTCAAGAAAACACGAAAGAAAGCGCTCCTGTAACTGTGCGTGGATTTGTCTTATTTTTGTGTGTGTGGCATTTGTATGCTTTTCTATGCTTTATTAAGATAGTGTGTAGAGCCAGGGTTGAAATGGGGCAGAGAGGGGAATGACATGCAAAGAACGACCCACTTTAGGTCGTACGACGGCTCCGTCTATCCAGTATGGGATGGTTATCGCTTAAAACAAAAATAATGATTCTTAAGATTTGGAAAAAGGAGGTAGCCCCCTGCTTCGATATGTGGCTCATGGAGTTCTCTAGCACTCCGCTATGAGATTTCAGGGAAAGCAGAACACTTTAAACATATGTCAGCCTTTCCTGGACTATCTAGCAGCGCTGAAGTGACCATCATGAAACCTTTGACTTTTTATTTTCTGCTTAACATTTATCTTTAGTTTAAGTCTTTAGACAATGTCCTTATAGACCTGTTAAGTTGAGTACGCATTGTTGGTCATTTATTTTATCTTGTCTTTTGTATGCGTTCTTAAAAAAAAATCCCCAAATGAAGTATTAAAAAAAAATAAAAATAAAAATGCACACAGGAACAGTTTCTGTCGCCGTTTGAGCAGGAGAGTGAGGGGTTTAAAAAAATATATGTTGAATTGTTCCTTTAAAAGATGTATTTGCAGCCGCCGTACCTGGCACATGAATTCAGGGATGACACGGTGGAAGGAGGAACCTTTGTAGCCGAAGCCTTTCTCTCCGGTGCACAGAGCGCGGAAGTTCTCTGTAAAAATGAAAAGACAGTCAATTAATAATAAACCAAACTTCAAACCAACAGTCACTAGCCGTGTGCATTGCTCTAGGTCAATAGATCACTATATATTTATTTTGTTTCAATACTTAAATGTCTAATCTTGATGTATTTTATCCCCCTGTAAAGCACTTTGAATGGCCTTGTGTCTGGATTGTGCTATAGCGATAAACTAGCCTTGCCTATCTGTATCTGTTATCCAGCTTTGCATACATAGAGGATAAATGCTGCAGATATTGACCAGATAATGAAACAATGCACCTTAGGGCACAGACATGTAAAAGACCTCACGCCCAACCTTCTAGCAATGTTATTTGGTGTCTAACTGTGGCTGTTCTGAGTCTATTTAAGGTTCTTCTTTCACATCTTTTAAAATGGTCGTTTAGTGTTTCTTATCAGCCAAATCAGCCAAATTGAGTACATTTAAAACCAATGATTTACTATTTTCAATTGTTTTGAGCGTTTCAGTGGTTATCGTAAATTTATGTTACATTTTATGTATATTTTCACATTGTTCATCCATTTCTGGTCATTTTAAGTCTAATTGTGTTTCGTTTTGAGTATTTTGGGGAGTTGCACTGGCTGAAATAAAGTGCAGTATTTTTTTGCTATTTTTTTTAACCTTTATTTAAACAGATAAATCCCATTTAGACCGAAGACTCTTTTGCAAGGGAGACCTGTTCCCATTAACACATTACCATTCATACAGATAGCAAGCCAACTATCGACAGTCACATTTATTTGTAGAAGGAATTTAAGAGTAGTTCTTGAAAACATGAGGAAAGCCTATATTGGAATTGTTTCATGAGCTGGATGTAGCCCTCAGCTGCTGATAGTTTGAGGCAGATTTAGGTGCAAAAATAGCACAATATCTATTTGAGACACTTTTAACAACTACTGTTTGCACAAAAGGAACATGTGCGCCAGTTCAGACACCAACTAATGTCTGAATTACTTCATATCATGTAACTAATAATATTCTTGCATTTTTACTTTTACATTTGTTTGAATTACTTTTTTACTCTTACATTTTTAGTGTCAGCTGTTAGAAATTAGGCTAAATATAATTTTGCATCTTTTACTGATACTTTTGCTATTTGCACTTTACTACTTAACGGTTGTAAACACTGACAATTTAAAGAATTATCCAATTTTGATCTCGATACCAGGGACATTTGAAACAAAACGATTTATCTTCCCCCATAGGCCTAAATATATAAATCATTCTAGCCTGATCATAGCGGTGGCAAACACTCCCTTGTGCCACACATTTGGCTTTGATACTGGCTATTCAGGGTTTTTTTTTTATGATCACGGGGCCTGCTCATGGACCTCCACCCATATTCGCACATGCGCACTTTGCATTTTCGCAACCAAAACTGAATCCATTTTGGGTGTTGAAACAAGCCTGAACCCGAGCAGCTACACGGTCGGTCGGTCGATGGCTAAATCCTGGAAAATCACAAAAGCTATTTCCTTAGCCTATTGTTACAAGCCAGTCACAACCTACCTGCAGTCTTTGGCACCACATCCCCGCGGAGCTGAAAAACACACACGCGGGATTTAAAAAATAATTTTGTGCAACCCATTTTAAAACCATAATTTAAAAAAAATGAACGTAGTAGAAAATAATGAGATATGTAGCCTATCTTACCTCCATTACAATTCTGCCAGAAGCCGCGCCGTCCATGGTGATATCGAAATACACTCGGTGTTTCGCCATGTTTAAGATTAAATGGATGTTCACTGAATGAATCAGTAAAAAGAAATAGGGCTAAGGCTGCACAGAATCTAGTCTGAGCAACAGAGAAGGTAAAGGTTGCAAAAGAACTAATCACAGAAAAGTTTCTTCTTAAGGGCGCCAGAATGGACCAATAGGAGAAGAGGTGGGCGGGGTTTAATGCGAAAAGCTGGTCGTTGATTGGTTGGCTGTTTCCATTGGGGCAGGGCAGGTCAGTGACTCATCAACGCACACTGGTTTCCGTTCAGGAAATCAGGCATTAAAAAAAAAAATGTAATAGGTTTTTGGAAGCAGGGAAATAGGCCTAAATATATTTACCTTGTTACTGCAGTGTGTAGGGCGACTTAGATATTGTATTTAAGTAAAAAGAAGCTACCAATGTCACAGATTAAAAATGCTCTATCACCGAAAAATGCCTGGGTTCAAAATACAGAGGTTTTGCAGTTTTTTTCCCACCTCCTTTGTAAACACTTCCTAATATTTGTGCTTTGTTTGATCTGGACAATACGTCACCAGGACTCTGTGTCTTTCCAAAGAGGGCTTCCATACCAATGCACGTGCTAATTGTCCTTAAAAGAGCCAATAAACATATCTGCAAAAATTAAAACTAAGTAGAGAATGTTATCAGTTAAATATAATGAATAAGCCTGTAAGTATCAAAGGCAAATATAAGTGAAGAAATTATTCTGCAGAAATATTTTCCCTGCAGAAGTAGAGCACAGAAGTGTCATCTAGTGTAGGTGTAAAATGACTGAACATTAGATAGATAGATAGATAGATAGATAGATAGATAGATAGATAGATAGATAGATAGATAGATAGATAGATAGATAGATAGATAGATAGATAGATAGATAGATGGATGGATGGATGGATGGATGGATGGATGGATGGATGGATGGATGGATGGATGGATGGATGGATGGATGGATGGATGGATGGATGGATGGATGGATAGATAGATAGATAGATAGATAGATAGATAGATAGATAGATAGATAGATAGATAGATAGATAGATAGATAGATAGATAGATAGATAGATAGATAGATAGATAGATAGATAGATAGATAGATAGATAGATAGAGATAGATAGATAGATAGATACATAGATAGATAGATAGATAGATAGATAGATAGATAGATAGATAGATAGATAGATAGATAGATAGATAGATAGATAGATAGATAGATAGATAGATATAGATAGATAGATAGATAGATAGATAGATAGATAGATAGATAGATAGATAGATAGATACATAGATACATAGATACATAGATAGATAGATAGATAGATAGATAGATAGATAGATAGATAGATAGATAGATAGATAGATAGATAGATAGATAGATAGATAGATAGATTATTTGTTTTCTAAAATATTTGGTTTTATTTGGTTTTGATCCTATATATAAATGAAGTTTGGTTTTGATTTGAAGGGAAAGGCCCGACATGCAGACAGCAGCGGCAGTGATGTAGATGATGATATTTTTTTTCAAGCTCCAGGGCATTGAGCAGCAAGTCCAAACAGAGGTGGCAGTGAGTCATACTGATAACAGGAATGAACGTTTTTTTTTCTTTTTTTTTTCTTTTTAAGCTTTATTATCAATTCAAATGAACAAAACTCAGTTTTAGGAATATCTTGCATAATTTATGAACCATTATAGCCTAAGCCCAATAAAAAAATAAACAAAATAAAATATACTTATAAATTGGGCAGCAAGGACTATACTATAACTTGAAATACAAGAGACTTAGATCCCTGATTATTCTTCGATTATATTTGTATGGATGTTTAATAACTTTTGCATTCATTTTAAAAGCACATTAAGGATGGAATTAACTGGTTTGGACAGAGCAGCAGAAGGCAGGTACAGAGGTACAGACAGGGACAAGGTTAAGGTTTAAGGTTTCAGGATATAAGGTTCAAGTATCAGGTATATATGGCCCAGTGACTGTCTGGCACTGAACACTGCAGAGCGAGTGGAGAATTACAGATGAGCGGGAGGGTTAGTCCCGTGGGTGTGTGTGTGTGTGTGTGTGTGTGTGTGTGTGTGTGTGTGTGTGTGTGTGTGTGTGTGTGCGTGCGTGCGTGCGTGCGTGCGTGCGTGCGTGCGTGCGTGTGTGCGTGCGTGCGTGCGTGCGTGTGTGTGTGTGTGTGTGTGTGTGTGTGTGTGTTAGATGAGCGGGAGGAGGGTTAGTGCAGTGAAGGAGGGTGTGTCAGGAAGTGGGAGTTTGGTGACTCTGAAATAAAAGATAAGACAAGTCTAGGGACATCTAGTGGACAGTCTGTGAATTACAGAAATTGTATTATGCAGAAGTTATTTATTTTTATTTTTATTATGCACTTCAAAAGAAAAGTACTTTTTTTTTAAAATTAAATACAAAGTACAATATAGAATAAACTCACAAAACAGTGCATTGAGTCGAATTTCTTTGTGAGTGAATATCCGAGTTAAGTTAATGCCCATGACGACCTCTAGTGGCAAAATGTGGCAACTGCAGCGATACAAACATAATGAGTGGACGACGTACACAAAACAAGCTTTCAAGTAGTTTTATTTACACCATCGACATCATTTCATATAGATTTTATAAACAAATGTGATCTCTTAAGGAACAGAGGGTACAAAATATGACACACAAAATAACAACACAGTAGACAAACCTATTTAGAGGAGAATGTGGGTGATATTGGGTGTGTTGCTACAGTAGTTATGGATATACAGGTGATACTCATATTATTAGAATATCATGGAAAATGAATTGGAATTTAGGCAAGAATTCACGCAAAAGGGGGCCCAAACCAAGTACTGAGTACATTATACTTTATATAGGGCCGACATTTCTGTATTTAAAATCCCTTTTTTTATTGATTTTTATGTAATATTAAAATTTTCAGAGATTTTGAATGTGGGGTTTTTATAAGCTGTAAGCCATATTAAATACAATTATAACAAATGAAGGCTTGAAATATCTCGCTTTGCATGTAATGAGTCTATATAATATTTTAGTTTCACCTTCTAAGTTGAATTACTGAAATAAATGAACTTTTGCACGATATTCAAATTTTTCGAGTTTCACCTGTACACAGTCTTAAATATCAACTGGAATGCATCTGACAGGTAACCACAGCCTGAATTAAGGGAGTTTTTTTCACTATTTGTTCATTTTCTGCTGCTGTAAACAACAACAACAGTGAAACAGTAACTTTTCAGGAAGCTTTCTAACTTCAAACAGTGTTCACAGGGATCACATTTTCCCTGTGAGGAAAGTTTGTTTTATTCGGTTATGAGAATATACCTTAGAAACTGTTTCACTTCTCTGACACACACAAAGTTACACAGTGCACCTTTAACTGGGGTAGTTGATAGAGGATACATCGGACAGGTAAATACAATTGAAGGAGTTTTTTTTATCTGGGGTTAATACACAGCCTAGGCTCTGTAAACTGGTATGTTATCAAATGGTATGTAAACAAAGCGGGGCCCACCATACCATAGCTAGCAACATGTCCGTTTACAGAGCCTAGGCTGTGAATTAACACTGGATGTTTTTTGTTGTTGTTGTTGAACTATTTTAATTCACCACAGTCGGCGATCACGACCTTGGCTTTGGGAGCGCCGCTTTTTGTCCCGTACTTTTCTATCGCCTTGACAACGTCGGTTCCCTCGACAACGTTCCCAAATACCACGTGTTTCCCGTTGAGCCTTATAAAGAGAAAAGAGGGAATTAGTGTGTGTGTGTGTGTGTGTGTGTGTGTGTGTGTGTGTGTGTGTGTGTGTGTGTGTGTGTGTGTGTGTGTGTGTGCGTGTGTGTGTGCGTGTGTGTGCGTGCGTGTGCCTGTGTGTGTGTGTGTGTGTGTGTGTGTGTGTGTGTGTGTGTGTGTGTGTGCGTGTGTGTGTGCGTGTGTGTGCGTGCGTGTGCCTGTGTGTGTGTGTGTGTGTGTGCGCGTGTGTGTGTGTGTGTAGGCAAAAATATTGTATTTTCAAGCACTGGTCAAACATAGATAGATAGATAGATAGACAGACAGACAGACAGACAGACAGACAGACAGACAGACAGACAGACAGACAGACAGACAGACAGACAGACAGACAGACAGACAGACAGACAGACAGACAGACAGACAGACAGACAGACAGACAGACAGACAGACCGACCGAACGAACGAACGAACGAACGACAGACAGACAGACAGACAGACAGACAGACAGACAGACAGACAGACCGAACGAACGACAGACAGACAGACAGACAGACAGACAGACAGACAGACAGACAGACAGACAGACAGACAGACAGACAGACAGACAGACAGACAGATAGTATCTCACCAGTCAGTATTAGCAGTGCATATGAAGAACTGTGATCCGTTGGTGTTGGGTCCGGCGTTAGCCATAGAGAGCGTTCCCATTCCCGTGTGTTTCAACTGGAAGTTCTCATCCGCAAACTTCTCCCCGAAGATGGATTTACCTCCAGTCCCGTTGTGGTTGGTGAAATCTCCGGCCTAAACACACACACACACACGCACGCACGCACGCACACACACACACACAGATACAGATACAGATACAGACACAGACACATGCACATACACATACACACACGCACACGCACGCACGCACACACACACACACACACACACACACACACACACACACACACACACACACACACACACACACACACACACACAAAGTTTAGTGAGTGGCAACAGTACTTAAAGGTGGAGTCAGTGATTCTGGAGAACGCTTGTTGTCAAAACCAGTGAATATCTCCTCATGATCTGCTACCTGTCTGTACTGTGTGTGCGCTGAAATTCCAGAGTTAATACAAAGCTTAGGCTCTGTATGTAACAGGTATGTTGCTAGCTAAGGTGGGCCCCCTTTGTTTACATACCAGATTACAGAGCCTAGGCTGTGTATTAACACTGGATTTTATTTCAACGCACACACACACATCATGAGGAGATATTCACTGATTTTGACAAAAAAAGTGATTTTGACAACAAGCGTTCTCCAGAATCACTGACTACACCTTTAATGATATGGAGTCTTAAGCTGAACGTGTATTTCTTGCCTATTTGTACCTGGCACATGAATTTGGGGATGACACGGTGGAAGGAGGAACCTTTGTAGCCAAAACCTTTCTCTCCGGTGCACAACGCACGGAAGTTCTCTGCAAAAAGATAGACAGATGGATAGATACTTTAAAGACACATCTCTTTATTAAATCTATACTTAAAGGTGAAGTAAGCGGTTTATTTATGTTAATATAAGTGTTAAATCACTCTTTATTCATCCAGTGATCACTTACATAATGTGCGCGTTTCATAAAGCCGATCTCTCAGTCAGCTGCTCTGCATGTAATCGGCAAGTAAACATATTGGAGGATCCGGAAATTTTTATCCAATCACAAGAGAGAACGCTACAAACCGACACCCGTCTCACTCATGGTCTCACTGCCGGTGCACGCCAGAGCAACAGATGGGTGAATTTCTATGCGCCTACAATGGCGGAGCAGGTAAAAATCCTTCCCAATGTCTGTTTTGATGGTTTTTATCATGTTTTATCACACTTATGGATCTGAGATGATGCTAGATAACTTGCTGCTTGAAGACCGCAGTGCATTAATGTGGTGACGTAGGGACGAGCGAGGGGACTGCTAACTGCAGACACTGACAGGAAGTTAGCTAAAAGAACCATTCCGCTTACAGCACCTTTAAAAGTTTTGCTTATAAAAGTATAGCAATAAATGATTAGAACAATAATCCCAATGAGGTAAAAGTTTATACTTTTTTTTACGCCACATCAAGAACGACCACTAACGCTCATATATGTGTTGAGCTTTCTGAGTATATGTTTTATTTTTAAGATGCAGATTGAGCATTTTGAATGGCAATTGTATGTGTAGCGTATGTCACTTTGTAGTTATTCTGTGTATAAATTAGTAAGAAAGTAGTGTGTGTGTGTGTGTGTGTGTGTGTGTGTGTGTGTGTGTGTGTGTGTGTGTGTGTGTGTGTGAGATGGTGTGTGTGTGTGTTTTGAGAGTGTGTGTGTGTGTGTGTGTGTGTGTGTGAGAGAGAGAGATTGTGTGTGTGTGTCTGTCTGTCTGTGTGTGTAGCCCTAACCCTGTAGTGTGTGTGTCTGTGTGTCTGTCTGTGTGTGTGTGTGTGTGTGTGTGTGTGTGTGTGTGTGTGTGTGTGTGTGTGTGTGTGTGTGTGTCTGTGTGTGTGTGTGTGTGTGTGTGTGTGTGTGTGTGTGCGTATGTGTGTCTGTTTATAGTGCGTGTGTGTGTGTGTCTTTAAAGCAATTTTGCACTCCTCTGCATTACACAATACAATGCCACACAGCACCCTGGGGCCCCCTGAGCCCCTGGGTTTGTGCCCGGTTCAACCTGTTCAGTGATCAAGCCTCGCTATTGGCTAGTGAGGGGTTTAGTATTCGTAATAGATTTCTCCTCGCAAGTAGTCACATTTAACTCCATCAGCTGTTTGCCTTTCCCAAACGGTCTATACTATTTTTTTTAGGGTTAGAAAGAGAGATTTTGGTGTTCGATAAATTACAATAAATCCCAGTTCTGTTGGTATAGAGTATTATATTTATATGAATAAGTTTTGTCTAGTTAAGTGTAGCTTGGTAAATGTGAAATCATATGTTATGCCTTGTGTATCTGAAGCCATTCTAGAATATTTAAAGGTGCACTATGCAGTTTCAGAGGAGGGGGATTTGTTTACATTTGCAGAGCCTGCAGTTAGTTAACTAAACATATTTGACATAATAAATTCCATCATCTTAAATCAAAATTAAATTACGTTGAAGCACCTGGAACCAAACGTAAGACTAGAATGCGTTTGTAAACCAAACTGTGGGCCCTGCTGCTGTAAACAACAACAGTTTAAACTGGGTTTCTTTTCAGCGTGCACTATAGAAATGACTGTATGCCCATAGGAGCATATTATATAGGCCATTGTATCTGCTCCCACTATCTGAATGAGGTCATGGTTATTAATGGGGATGTGGGACAGGCAGACAGACAGTAATGCATCTTTTCATAAAGGTTTTTCTTGTTGGTTTGTGTGCGTACATGCGCACACACACACACACACACACACACACACACACACACACACACACACACACACACACACACAAGTACCTTTAATAGGTACGCATTGTTTCTCCACACAAACATGAATGCATAAATGGTGTGTCAGGTGCAACACTACATGTAATGCTACTGTACATAAAGTGTATAGGCCTATGACTCACACAGCTTTTCCAATATTGTCCTATAAGCATCAGACATTTCACCTTAAAAAGATTACATAAGGGGGCGCCCTTAGCTCAGTTGGTAAGGCGTCCCCCCCCCCATGGGCCTCGGCCAGCAGCGGACCCGGGTTCGATTCCAGCCCGCGGTCGTTCTCTGCATGTCACTCCCCTCTCTGCCCCATTTCAACTCTGTCTCTACACTATCAATAAAGCATAAAAATGCCAAAAAAACATCTTAAAAAAAAAAAAAAAAAGATTAGATGAGATAACCTACCTGCAGTCTTTGGGACCACATCCGCCCGGAGCTGAAAAACACACACATTTTAATCATACAAGGAAATAAATAATTCTGTTTAATGTGCCTTGGTATAGGTGCATAATATGTGCATTTGTGTGTGTGTGTGTGTGTGTGTGTGTGTGTGTGTGTGTGTGTGTGTGTGTGTGTGTGTGTGTGTGTGTGTGTGTGTGTGTGTGTGTGAGAAGTAAAAGCAAAAACTGTAATGTTAAGAGTATAGGCAAATTAATTAAATATGTAAGATACAATATTATAAAATAAATGTGCAACAAGTGTCTGTTTTTAAAATTAAAGAACTGTAGAATTTGGACTAAATATTGACTCAAGAGTCTGCAGAGGTTCAAAGTATGAAGTATAACTATAATATAATCTTGCATATTTACATACATTTCCATCGATATGCATTGTACATATTTTAAATAAATAAATTTTAAAATCTAAAATTGTATAAAAATATATATATTTCAGTAAAACTAAGTTTAAAAACAGATATTCATTCTATTGTCATATATAAAAAATTTAATTTTTACATTTGACAAGCTGAAAACTATTTATTTTCTTTAATATGAACAAAAAAAACAACAATCAATTACCAAAATAGTTGCTAAACCATTTTCTCTCCGTTGACTAATTAATATGTTGAATTACCGTTTCAACTCTCTGTGTGTTCAAATGATAAACACACAACAGATAATCCAATAACGTGCGCATCTGTTATAACCTGCTGCTGTAGGCTACTGTTGTTGGGCGTTCCCATCACCATATCACCACTAGGCTATGTAAGCTTTCTAGCATGATTTCATCACTATTTACCTGCTGTACTTATGCAATTAATCATACTTGGCCTATATAGAGATATCAAATAAGTAAAAAAATGCAAAATGATGCTAAAATTGAAGCGAAAAATGTGCAAAAGTGGAGTATGACGCACTATGTGGGCTATGCAACATGTGTGTGAGAGAAACAGGCCTTTTTAAAATCATTCAAACGGATGTAAAATACATTTTTGCAGCCCAGTTTTTAAGGTTAATACACTGAAAATAGTTAAAATAAACTAGATTTGAATCAGAAAATAGTGTAATATTGATCTTACCTCCATTATTATCCTTCCAACGTTCGCGCCATCAACTGTCATATCAAAGAAAACTCGCGGGTTCCCCATGGTTACAAAAAAACGTTTGTGAAGTTTGATTTTAAGATGAAAAAAAATCACTGAATTAACCTGTAAACAACGTCTGATGGAACTGTGTCTGTATTTATTTATGTGGCTGTGCTGGTGTCTGTGGCGATGTAAAGGCAGCAGACAGCGACAGCCAATCACAGCCGCGTTCTGTTAGAAGATGCTGGAGAATTGACCAATAGGAGCGAAGTAGGATGAAAAAAGGGCGGGGTTAGATGTGACGAGCTGTTTGATGGTGAGATGGAGATGAGAGGTGTTTCTACATATTTTTTCGGCCCTAAATACATTAAAAGTTCATTTTAAAGAAGGTTATACGTGTTTTAAAGTATCATATGGTGAAGTTTGGTGTGTATATGCGAAACAAAGCGGTTGAATATTTGTGTAATAATATTTTATTATAGATTTTTTATTTTTTTTAGTTACTCCATATTTTTTTGGCTTGACAAATGAAAATTTTAAATGTTTTTTTCAGTTTATAAAAAAGTTGGAAAAAAATAAGTGCCTTGAGATTTACTGACTTGGGCTAATTCACTTGATGACTCTAAGGATCTACACACAATACACAATACAATTTACAAAATGAATAAATTGAAAAATATCTTAGGCTACAAGTGGGAACATTTTGAGAAACTGAGACAGCGGACAAAACAGTCCAATGTTTTAATATATGAATAAAATATAGCATTTATATATGTAAAATAAAGGGAAGTAATTAACTAAATTCATCTGGAAAAATCTGTGAAAATGTATCTTTCATTCTTTATCTGTCTGCACAACTACTGAAGCAGTCAATGGCAAATCGAGGTACTAACTCTCTTATTTAACAACACTGCCTATGAATAAAAATTTGGTCCACTTCAACAGCTACAATATTAAAGGCCTATACTTCACCAGTGGGAATATGAAGGTGTATTGAACTCTGAGATCCTATGTAGTATAAATGTGCAAAACATTTTAGAAATCGGTTCATCCTAGCCTGAGAAAAGGAAGAAAGAGTGCTTTTATGGTCTCACTGTCTAAACCCTACAGTTTGCCCAGTTGTGATGTCACAATTGAAATTAAATGTGTTGAAATGTAAACACCACTTCACGCTACAACACAAACTTTCGTCAAATAAAGTGAATATTTAATTCAGATTTGGAGATTGAGGAAAGGGACAAGGAGGTAACCGTAGGAACAATGACGATTATGATTAAAAAATAAATAGAAAATAAATGGCAATTACAATGTGTTACAAAATATGTGGAATACTTTTTACATTATTTAAAAAAAAAAACATTTTCTCTTTTTTTTTCTCCTCTTAGCAAATTTGCAGTTTAAATATCCATTTTATAATTTTTTTCCCCCAAATATAACATCATTTGAAACGTTGTTATTTTGTTGCTCAATTGGGCAACTAACCATATTTCTTGTTGCCATGTTTGGGCAATTTTAGTCACCCATAGAAAAAGAGAGTCAGCTTTATAAAGTTGTATACTAAGAATATTTTTTTGCATTTATTTTTACTGCATTACTCAATGTCAGCTGACACACACATTATAAGCATGACCAAATATTTTAATTTTTTTGCTTAATACGGAAGAGTATGAGGGACATTTTATTTAATATGTTTAGTTTTACATCATGCACTAAGATAAAAAAGTCAAAATTTCAAGAAAAAAATTGAAAATACACAATTTTGAAAATAATCTCAGAGTGCAGTTAAATTGGGAAGATATTGACAGACATTCCGGAAATTAATTTATATGAAAAAGTTCCGCACTATATCTTTAATAACTTTTACTTGTGAGTTATCGATCCTATAAGTTCGAATCTGTCTGATTCTTCTAGCTTTACTGCCGTCTTGAACTTTCAAATTCATTCTCGAATCTCGAACACTGAATTTCGTCTTTTTCCCCCGACATTTTGGACTTAATTTTCGAAGTGCAAAATGTAAAAAAAAAAAATTCTCCTTTATTTTTTTTTGACCCTCCCGTGCCCCTTATACTCTTCTGTATAACAACAATAATATTCTAACATACAAACAGTGCGAACAATGAACCCATTATCCAAAACTCAATAACATTAAAATGACCATGATTTTAACAATTCATCTGATACACACACACGTTCCCCTAATGAAAACAGCTGATTATACAATACATGATATACGCCCCGCCCCCTTTCGTGTCTCATGATTGGGTTATACATATAATATGTCAAACAAGTCAAATTAAAAAAAACAACATACTCTTACATATATACTGTAGTTTTCCAATGGCAAACAAAATGCCACTACACACAGGCTTGTACTCATTTACAATATGTTTGAAAAATGGGAGTTTTTTTTAAATATTTATATATACCTCAGTGTGCTCCCAAACAGGTTGTGTATTAAAAAATGTGTATTTTACATGTGGGTCAACCTTCGAAGGCTATTTTTTTTATTTTATTTTTTTGTATGATAAATACAGAGAAACGAAAATGTGACCACTTATAACCACCCCTATCTTACATCATTATTTATGAAAGGAGAAGGCTGGTGCTGTTTCTATATTGTGTGTGTGTGTGTGTGTGTGTGTGTGTGTGTGTGTGTGTGTGTGTGTGTGTGTGTGTGTGTGTGTGTGTGTGTGTGTGTGTGTGTGTGGATTTGTTGACAATAGGAACAAAATAGAATATCACAAGCCTTAACCTTTTATACAGTGGTTCCCAAACTAAGATTTCAAGGAAAATATTAATGAAAGTCAATTGAAAGTTTAAGGGCGTTTTTTTACCTAGCAGTCTGTGGCTGGGTTGGAAAAGCCCTAGTAACGTCTTCCCTCCTACATACTCAACATGTATACTACATACTGTCTACTTAACCATCCATTGTGTATGCGAGGTTAGTCGGACCGTTTACACTGAAGTATACAGAAGCAATAAAGAATTTAAAAAAAAACTTCTGTGTCGTTTGAAAAGACGCAATGCATTGTGGGCGGTTGAGTAGGAAAAGTAACCTATTGATCCATACACAAAATCTTCCCGGAAGTAAGTACTCACCCGGGCATTTCTCACCTACACAAACTCTCATACACAACCACAACATACTAAGCATACATAATGCATTGCGTAGCTGGCTACAGGAGCTCGATTAGTCCACAAATACTCAGTGATTTCCTGCAGAGAACAAAGTCAGTTTGATACAATTGAACTAAAAAAAGGGCAGCGCAAGAAAGTTCCCTTAGTAAAAATGTCTCATTGAAATGCCAAAACACTAGCCTGGAAATCCAGACCTATCTAGAACGAAAGAGGGTCTGGCCACGATCAATTCCAGGCGACCAAAACACTGCACAGTACTTTCAAAATAATAAAATAAATGGGTTTACAACTCTGGAAAGTTCAAATTAAGTTTATATTTTGTTGTGATGATCGCGAGGTAAACGGGACAACAACAAAAAAATCCGCTAGACAAAGTTTGGGAACCACGGTCAACACATTCTCCATCTCAACTAATACAATCTATAATTTAAATTCTGTATATTTGAATCTTTCAGCGAGTGATTTGTGCTCTAGGTAGAAAGAGTCAGTGAGAAATGATTTGTGTGTGTCTGTGTGTGTGTGTGTTTTTGTGTGTGTGTGTGTGTGTGTGTGTGATCTGGTTTCTATTCTTTACACTCATGATAGAGACAGTGTTCAGATGTGAAGATTATTCTTTTACTGCAACAAAGTGATGTATGTTAAAGTACAACACACACACACACACACACATAATACAGTAATGCACGCACACACACACACACACACACAAATCGCAGTGATGTTCACACACACACACACACACACACACACACACACACACACACACACACACACGGCTGGACTGGAAGTTGATGTGTGTTTTAATGTGTATTTCTTCAGTTGTTCTCAAACAGAGAGAGCAGGTCATCGCTGCTGTTGTTGGGCAGATCTGGAGGCCCTAGATACGACAGGAGCTCATCTGGATTGGTCAGCTCAGGAAGCAGCTGACAGGAAGAGGAAAGACAAGGAAATAAAATCATAAATAGTTTTTTTTAACAGTGGCTGTGTTGGAAAAGCCCTACTAACGCCCTACTCATACTAAAAGCTCTACTGACATCCTACTCATACTAAAAGCCCTACTAACTCCCTTCTCATACTAAAAACCCTACTAACGCCCTACTCATACTAAAAGCTCTACTGACATCCTACTCATACTAAAAGCCCTACTAACTCCCTTCTCATACTAAAAGCCCTACTAACGTCCTACTCATACTAAAAGCCCTACTAACGTCCTACTCATACTAACATCCTAATCATACTCATTTTGACGTCAATTTGAGTATGTTGTGGTTGTGTATGCAAGTTTGTGTAGGCGAGAAATGCCCGGATGAGTACTTACTTCCGGGAAGATTTTGTGTATGGATCGATAGGTTACTTTTCCTACTCAACCGCCCCACAATGCAAGTTTAAAAAAAATTCATTATTGCTTCTGTATACTTCAGTGTAAACGGTCCGACGAACCTCGTATACACAAACGATGGTTAAGTAGACAGTATGTAGTATATACATGAAGAGTATGTAGGAAGGAGGACGCTAGTAGGGCTTTTACAACACAGGCAATGTGTTTTTTTTTAAATCTTTTAAGCAAAACTTCCACAAACTTATCAAACCGAACACATGACCAACACTCACATCTAGTGCGTGATCCGCCGCGTCTCCTCCTGGCGCTCCGTTGCCTCCCAGACCGAAGGAGCCTTCACCGTGCAGCCGGGGATTCTGGGTATTCTCACCGTGCAGCCGGGGATTGTGGGTATTGGAGTTTCTCTGTGGCAGAGGGCTGCCGGCGTCACTGTGGACAGATGAGCCGTGCTGCTGCTGCTGCTGCTGCTGGAGGATGTGTTGGGCGTGATCCATACGCACAGAGTGGGACGTCTGACAGGGAGAGATTTATCTTATTATTCTGATTAAATAGTTGTTTAATTCATCAATAAAAAACATTATGAGGTGTATCTTTTTTTATTTTTTTTGCATTTTCAAGCTTTATTAGATAGTACAGAGTTGAAATGGGGAGACAGAGAGAGAGGGGGGGGGGATGACTTGCAGTAAAGGTCCACGGGTCGGATTTGAACCCACGACCACTCCAACGAAGGCCGGAGCCAATATGGTACACGCTCTATCCACTACGCCACCGGAGCACCCCAATGAGGTTTATCTTTAATTAAAAGTGTAGTCAGTGATTCTGGAGAACGCTTGTAGTCAAAATCACTTTGTCAAAATCAGTGAATATCTCCTCATGATCCGCTACCTGTCTGTACTGTGAGTGCAGTGAAAAAATAATCCGGGGGGGAATACACAGCCTATAGGCTCTGTAAACGGGCATGTTGCCAGCTATATACCAGTTTACAGAGCCTAGGCTGTGTATTAACACTGGAGTTTTTTCAGTGCACACATACACAGACAGTACGGACAGGTAGCAGATCATGAGGAGATATTCACTGATTTTGACAGAAAGTGATTTTGACAACAAGCGTTCTCCAGAATCATTGACTCCATCTTTAAACCTGCAGTGTGTAGAATTTTGGGTTTTATTTCCTAGCAGATTTTGTAGAAAGTAATTATAATATCCATAAGTACATTTAATTTAGTGCATAATAGCTGAAAACATTTTTTTTAATTATTATTATTTTCCTTAGAAAGGGTCTCATATATGTCCATATTTCTGCATATTTTGGACCAAGGCCAAGTGCCGCCATCTTGAAAGTGTCATAGTTGGAATGTCATCAGGTGCATTGTTTAAAATTTAGAATTGTTCTTGTCCTTGAAGGCCACTGTAGCTTCTGTTATTATTCAAAAGGGTTGGGGTTACCCAGGGAGTGTTGCATTCTAGAACTTTCTAGAACTTTCTTGATGATGTCATATTACACACTGCACCTTTAAGTGAGTGTGTGTGACAGTACAACCGTCACTTATCTCTGGACCTTTCTCAGACAGAGTACCAGCTGTGTGTGACAGGCCTGTGTGTGCTTATAAACCAACACATTATCCTTCACTAGTGTGTGTGTGTACTTCAGGGTCAGTTAAAGACTCTCAAAGGAACTCACGAGACAGACGGAACAGACAGTCAGTAGCTGGCTCTCCATCACTCTCTTTTAATCTGCTTTGTGTCAAGTCAATACATCTTAACCACACACACTGCACTTTAAAGCTAGAGTGCGTAACATTTCCATATAAATTAATGTCGGTTACATTCAAGCCATCGCCAAACGAGTTGACACACAAAGTTGATTAAGCCTATTATCAGCTCCACAAAACTCTCTCTGTATTTCTCGGTATGGCAGCGTTTACAAACTGGTGTCGACCCCCCCCCCCCCCCTCCACACACACACTGGTTCAGGAGCTCAAGAAAAATCCCAAGAAGAGCCCAAGAAATGTTTCAGTTGTTGATTCTACTGCTAAGAAAAAAAAAACTGGACGTACAGCAGAAGGTGTAAAATCCATGAGCCATCACTGAAGGCTTTACCTCATGTAGATGCACCGACAGTGTTGTTGTAACAGAAGTTAGTAGTTACACACTATAGCTTTAATTCCTTTACTTAATCACCTCGACTGGTTGAAGTCTGTTTTAAACACGTCACATTCAGACAGTGTAGGCCTCAGATTGAGTTACATAAAAGCTACCAGCCTGTATGTGAATCTGGCTTAACCAGCATATTCTCAGTTATTGTTGCCTACTCAACCGTTAAGCAAAACACACTGAGTGAAGTGAACAGATCTCTTTGTGGCCTAAGGCTAGGGTCAAGGAAAGGCCAGAACATATGCATCCATTGTGTTTGATCATACTGTATGTTATATAAGATAGAGAGAGAGGGGGGGCAGAGAGAGAGAGAGAGAGAGAGAGAAGGAGGGAGAGGGAGAGAGTGGGAGAGGGAGAGGGAGAGGGAGAGGGAGAGGGAGAGGGAGAGGGAGAGGGAGAGGGAGAGAGTGGGAAAGGGAAAGAGATAGAGAGAAAGAGACAGACAGACAGAGAGAGAGAGAGAGAGAGCAGCACTTTTTTTATTTTTTTTTATCAACTCTGTTAAACGGTTTATTGAATTGTATCATTTTA
>NC_137222.1:1325668-1338168 GCF_949987685.1 Ammodytes marinus
ACCTACAACTCTGATGATTTGATATTGAACTTTTTAAGACTTAAGACTTAAGACTTGTAAATACCTGATGAAACCCACTGTGGTAGATGATATCCTAAGAAAATTATGTAAATAAATCAACAGAATTGGAACTTTTTGCAAACACAATGAATTTCCTTTGGGTACATGAGTGCAGACAATAAAACACAGTAAAGGAAAAAAAAAATTAAAAATCAAATTAAATAGAAGAATTAAGTTTAAAATATAAATATATATTTTTAAACGTGTCAAATAAAATGTGTGAAATAATATCATAAATAATATAAAATGTGTATAAAATTAATAGAACATATATGTAAATGAAAATGTGTAATTTTAAGAATTTAAAATAAATAATACATAATTAATGTTAAAAATGGTAAATTAAGATAAAATAGAATAAGGAAAAAAAATTAAAAGAAATCTCTACGTTTACAACAGTACTGTAGTAGTCCACATATAATCACAAAACCTCTGAGAAAAAAAAGGCTCAAGATAATATAAATTATATATATATTTATATAAATTATAACAATATAACTTAACATAACATGAAAGTTGTTCATTCTTACTTGTACAGAGGCCGGCCAGTTTGTGTTCATTTGTCTGTCTTCGTGATGGTAACATTTAAACTGCAGCTCCAAGTCTGGCCTGAGGGGGGAGACAGACACACACACACACACACACACACACACCGTTACACACACACACAAAGGGTGGGGTTAGCAACAAATACAGTCTACGGTTATTATTACACATTCCTCATGCATCTGGTGTTTTTACAAATTCACTCGAGCAAAGAAAAACAGAGAGTGAGGTCAACTCCTCTAAATCCACACTGCACCATCGTGTTATTTTACCAGAAATCACTAAATATCTTGACTAAATTCACTGTTATTTTCCACAAAATGAACCATTTATATTCCCCATTCACTGCCATGATTCAGGCTCAGGGTTAGGATTCATATCATAGTACATTATATTTTATATTCTATGCTTTTTTATTGTATGGTGTCCACGAAGTCTATTTGTTTTTATCACTATTTTTGCTCAATTTAATCTAGATTTTATTGTTTGTTTCAATAATTTTTTAATATTTATATATATTTTCTTTTTATATTTGTATTTATTATTATTTATTATTTTAAACAGTTTAAAGTGAAGTTTTTTTTTTGGTAGATTGTTTGTATGTTGTGACGGTGCAAGTGTTTGTTTGAAAAAAAGATATATATAATGAAAAATATATAAAAAAAAAAAAAAAAAAAAAAAAAAAAAAGAAATAAACACCAAATAAATGTGTTTTTCTACAAATTAAACTCACTAAAATCGAAGTAATCTTTACCTGAGCATGAGTGTCTTGTAGACGGACTCTCGGAGCTGGAAGGCGTGGTTACTAACAGCCAGGTTGTGTTCCAGTCCAAGGTTTACACTAAGTCTATTTGTTTGTATCACTATTTTGCTCAATTTAATCTATATTTAATTATTTATTAATTAATTTGAAACAGTTTTAAGTGAAGTTTAATATTTGGTTGATGATATTTTGTATGTTGTGATGTGCAGGTGTTTGTGTGTGCTGTGAAAAAAATAAAAACTGCAATAAACAAATAAAATAAAATAAATGTTTGGGCTCTTTCTGTACATTTCAGTTATTTGTTTTGTTTTATTGTACACTTGACATAAACAGTAAATTGACCTAATTAAAATTGTATATATTTTTTTTTTTAGATGTTTCTTATTTTAATTAAAAACAATGAGAGACATGATAAAAACACCATTGTGTGGGGGATTTTTAAAAAATATTTAAACTGTTCTAAATAAAGTATAATTTTTAAGTGTTTTTGTATATTATTATGTAGATAAAACTAATCTTTACCTGAGCATGAGTGTCTTGTAGACGGACTCTCGGAGCTGGAAGGCGTGGTTACTAACAGCCAGGTTGTGTTCCAGCCTGAACGGCTCCAGCACCACGCCGTCTCTCACTGGGAACGTCAGCCGCAGGTCGTCACTAGGGTTACCTGGAAGTTTCACAATAAAAGAGGAATGTAGGGGTGAATTTAACCTGAGAAACGTCACCGGAAAGATGGATGGATGGATGGATGGATGGATGGATGGATGGATGGATGTATAGATAGATAGATAGATAGATAGATAGATAGATAGATAGATAGATAGATAGATAGATAGATAGATAGATAGATAGATAGATAGATAGATAGATAGATAGATAGATAGATAGATAGATAGATAGATAGATAGATAGATCGATAGATCCATCTATCTATCTATCCAGCAAGATAGATAGATAGATGGATGGATGGATGGATGGATGGATGTATAGATAGACAGACAGAAAGCCAACTAGCCAGCCAAACAGACAGACAGACACACACACCCACACAGACAGACACACACACACACACACACACACACACACCCACACAGACACACACACACACAAACACAGACAGACACACACACACACAGAGCTGTTTCTCACCTGAGGAGGGCTGTTGTGTGATGATAGGTTTGGTATCAGGAGACAGATAGGGGGGCTTGCTGTCCTGTGTGAGATAGGGGGGTTTGGTGTCCTGTCCCGGGGAGAGATATGGAGGGATGGAGCCCGGGGTCATGGGAGGAGTCGGGTTTCCCCCCATCGGAGAGGTGGGGTAACCGGGCATCACCCCGCCCCGCCCTGGCTGAAGAAGAAGATTTAAAGCAATAACATGTAAGATTTTCTGTCTGAGGAACCAATACTAGGGTTTATAAATTCACTGTTCATTATGGTTGGACGGCAATACGGTAATATGGTATTTATTTAAAGCGATAGTGCGTAACTTCTGTCGGACAGGAGGGTGTTAGTAGTAAAACTAGTGGTGGCTGACCAAGAATAGTGTTTAGAACTTCACATTAGGGTTGATTGATTGATTGATTGATTGATTGATTGTCTTAATTTCGAACATGTAAGCAATGAAAACAAAGTTGGGTGGCGACACCAGTTTGTAAACGCTGCCATACTGAGGAATACAGAGAGAGTTTTGTGGAGCTGATTGGGCTTAATCAACATTGTGACAACTTTGTTTGGCGATGGCTTGAATGCAACCGACATTCTTTTATACAAAAAAGTTACGCACTATAGCTTTAAGAACAGTTGTCAAGCTGTATTTTTCTCCTTGTTTTGACTGCACTGTCCTATACAAAGGGCCTTAGTTGAGGGAGTAGAGATCTTACCCCGTTGACAGCAGCCTGTGTGAAGGCGTTGTAGCCTCCTGCTCCTCCTGACGGCAGGTTGCTCTGACCGTTGAATGGCTCAGACTGAACAACACACAGAAAACGTTTTAATTCACAGTTAATCGTATTTATTAAATGGTAAAATGGTAAATGGACTTGACTTATAAAGCGCTTTTTAGACGATTTTCTCAGCCCCAAAGCGCTTTACATTTCTGACCACATTCACCCATTATTAATAGTGTTTTAGTCAACAACACATGTTTGTTTTTTTCCTAAAAGGTGGAGTCAGTGATTCTGGAGAACGCTTGCTGTCAAAATGAATTTTTTTTGTCAAAATCAGTGAATATCTCCTCTTGATCCGCTACCTGTCCGTACTGTGTGTGCGCTGAGAAAGAGTCCAGTGTTAATTCACAGCCTAGGCTCTGTAAACTCGTATGTAAACAAAGGGGACCCACCCTAGCTAGCAACATGCACTGTACCTTTACAGAGCCTAGACTGTGTATTAACACTGTATTTTTTTCAGCTCACACAAACAGTACAGACAGGTAGCGGATC
The DNA here is from genome assembly GCF_949987685.1 of Ammodytes marinus. Taxonomy (NCBI): domain Eukaryota; kingdom Metazoa; phylum Chordata; class Actinopteri; order Uranoscopiformes; family Ammodytidae; genus Ammodytes; species Ammodytes marinus. The sequence goes on from NC_137222.1 coordinate 1,329,470, forward strand.
ATGAGGAGATATTCACTGATTTTGACAAAAAGTGATTTTGACAACAAGCGTTCTCCAGAATCACTGACTAAAAAAAAATCGAATAAATCGAATAAACATTGCAGCCTATATTATATAAAAAAAAAAAATAATAATAATAATAATAATAATAATAATAATAATAATAATAATAATAATAATAATAATAATAATAAAATAAAAAAATAAAAATAAAAATAAATCTTACCTTGTAGTACTGTGGAGGGTTAGGCTGTCCTGCTCCTTGGGTGAACTGAGCCTGGTGGTGGGGGGGTCCCTGTCCGTACTGCCCCATGCCAGGCATCCTGTTTGGGTAGGAGGGAGAGGGGGCACAGCGCTGGGGTACAGGGTTACCCGGGGGAAACTGCAGGGGCTGGGTGGGGTAGCCAGACATACCCCCTGATGCATACTGCTGAACTGGGAAACCCTGTAGAAAGAAATCACATTTATTTGGTGTTTATTAATGTTTATTTACACAGACAGACAGACACACACACACACACACACACACACACACACACACACACACACACACACACACACACACACACACACACACACACACACACACACACACACAGCATACTATTTTGTACAGCTCTTCATCTGTCATGACATTTCATATTAGTTTAAATAAAAAAAGTCCGAAATGTACATTCAGGTGTTTATTTGACTAAGCCTTGTCTGTTTGCGTCTGTATATTTCTCCTATACAACCATCTTTAACGGACATTATCTCAACATTAGTTTTATTTTTTTTCAATACTCTGAACCAGAAATCTCAACTTCTAAAGCACTTACATCTACTAAACTTTCCATAATCATTCTCAGCACTATTCTGAAGGTTATTACAGAAGGATTTGTTCATATGTCGTTCACTGTCTGATTTATGAGACATTTTCCTCTTAAAAACACGTCGAAAATGTTTTACTTATAAAATGAAAAAAAGGATGTATCTAAAAATTGCTCTGACCTCCGAATGGTAGGGGCGTTTTAACCCCTGTTGCTGCCCGCCTGGATAGCCCCCGTGTTGGGGCATTCTCTGTGCCTGTGAGGGGTGGTTGGGGTACAGTCCTCCAGAGGGGGGGCCCGGCCTGGACGAAACCATCCCAGCACCGGGCACCATTCCTGGGGGACCACGAGGGCCGCCGTGGTGGGAGAGGAACTGGGTGCTGTAAGAGGAAGCTCCACCCATCTACAGAGAGAGCGGAAAGGGAAGTAGAGTGAGAGTGTGTGTGTGTGTGTGTGTGTGTGTGTGTGTGTGTGTGTGTGTGTGTGTGTGTGTGTGTGTGTGTGTGTGTGTGTCTAAGAAAAATATTAGGATTCCAAGTTTCTATCTATCTATCTATCTATCTATCTATCTATCTATCTATCTATCTATCTATCTATCTATCTATCTATCTATCTATCTATCTATCTATCTATCTATCTATCTATCTATCTATCCATCTACAGAGGGGAAAGGGAAGTACGTCAGAGAGAGTACAGGGCAATGTTAGGGAGGGGATGGTTAGAATAACATACATTGTGTGTAGTATCTAAGAATCACACTGACAGATTTATTCACACTGAAAATAAGCAGAAGTCATGATGAAGTTTATTTGATGTTCTATCTATCTATCTATCTATCTATCTATCTATCTATCTATCTATCTATCTATCTATCTATCTATCTATCTATCTATCTATCTATCTACCTATCTATCTATCCATATCTCTATCTAGTTTAACATTTCTGTGTGCTGCTATTTTGTCCCTTTGAGGCACCCTTACCTGGCCATAGTTCATTTCCTGGTTTTGCTTTTCCTGTATGGCTTGGACCGTTGCCGTGGCCGTGGCGGTTGCCGTAGCAGCGGCGGCGGCGACAGCGGCGGCCGCAGCCTGAGTGAATTCTGAGGACGGACGGACGCCTCCGACGTTACCGGGGTAACTGGGAAGAGAAGACATGCAAACTCAGTGAACCTGTGTGTGTGTGTGTGTGTGTGTGTGTGTGTGTGTGTGTGTGTGTGTGTAAAGAGAAGACATAAACCCAGTGAACCTGTGTGTGTATGTGTGTGTGTGTGTGGAGGGGGGGGGGTGGTAAGGGGCTGGGTTAGGGTCTACATCAAGTATTGGAATCACAAAAAGCCAAGCATGTCAATGACTGTCCTCACAAGTATAGCCGTACAAACATGTGTGTGTGTGTGTGTGTGTGTGTGTGTGTGTGTGTGTGTGTGTGTGTGTGTGTGTGTGTGTGTGTGTGTGTGTGTGTGGTTTAGTGATGACTCAGAGTGGTGGGTGACAGCAGCCATGTTGACATGTGTTGATGCAAAGTGCTTCATAATAACATACCACACTCCTCAATTATCAAAGTCATTTTGCCGTCATATTTTAATTTTCTTTCATGATGAGAGCATCAAAGCCAGAAGTGAGCAATAATGTGTGTGTGTGTGTGTGTGTGTGCGTGTGTGTGTGTGTGTGTGTTTGCGTGTGTGTGTGAGTGTCAAAGGAACAAGTAAACAGGTTTTAATTATGTTTGAAATAGTTGCTGCAAATACACTCAAAAATAAGTCAACATATGTCAACACTTCTCTACCTTCTACATAAGCAGCTATGCACAATAAACAGTTTACTTTTACTATTTGGGGGAATACGTCTGTCTGTCTGTCTGTCTGTCTGTCTGTCTGTCTGTCTGTCTGTCTGTCTGTCCGTCCATCTATGTATCTATTTGAAAGCAAAAACAAGCTAAAATTACATTTGAAAGATGGGGAAAATATGTTTTTATACAAATTTTTGTTCCTTTTTAATCATATTTAGACATACATTTTCCGCCCAATTCAATCCAGAAATCCTCCTACCTGCCCCCATAGCCCTGGTTTGGGTTATAACCAGCGTTTGGTCGTCCATACATGAGATGCTGTGGGTAGCCTTTAGCCATGGCCTCTCCATAGGCCTGTTGTCCCATGAACTGAGAGCCAATAGGAGGCCCTCCTCCAGGCATCATGTGACCACCTGAGCCCTCGCCCGGACCCATGGCTGATACGTACACCTAGGAGGGGAAACAAAAAAATTATGGTTGCGTTCCGAATCGCATACTCTTTCTTTTTTCTATTCTACATACTACATTCGATGATAAAAAATAATCTAGTTAGGATGCAGTAGGCATACTATTGGGACATACTTTATTCTCTTATTTCATCATAACATTGCGCCTTGATCTTGCCTCTTGCTTTTATATCCGTCGCATCCCCGTTTGTTTTCATACGGAGGCTTCGTCGATGTGACGTCACTTCACGTGCGCACTGGATTGTGGGTCAGAATCGCCCAAATAGGATGCAGTTTTCAACACTAACAATCTTGGCCGCATGAAGTAGGACATCCGGGTACTTCTAACCATCCTAAATCTGGCCACAAGAATCGGGACATCCTAAATCTTTTTTCTACCATACTATATAGTAGAAAGTATGCGATTCAGAACGCAACCCATGTTTAAATTTTTTTTCAAGCACTGGTCATTTTTTGAGATTTCTGTCTATTTATCTTCCATAACATGTCTTCTATCATACTAGTATACATAAATCAAAGGTTTATTTGACTAAACCTTGTCTGTTTGTGTCTGTATATTTCCCAGACATTATTTAAACATTACCGGTAGTTTTTTCAATGCTCTGACCAAACCTTTAGATTGTGCCAAATTTGCATATACATACATTTCTCTAAAAAAATTGTAATACAAAACCATTAACCATTTCATCACAATTGGATTCTTAAAAAAAATAAAATAAAAAATGATTTGCTTATTTTTAAATTGTAGCTAATTTACATAAACCATTAGACACACACACACACACACACACACACACACACACACACACACACACACACACACACACACACACACACACACACACACAGACACACACACACAGACACACACACAGTACGGTCCATGTGTTACCTGGCTGTGTGTGGGATTGGTCACGCCCCACACTGTGGTTACTACAGACAGAGATCCTGGATGCTGATTGGTTCCTGGTTGCCAGGCGACTGGGTCATTGAGATAGGGGCCGTCACTGCTGCAGGAGAGACACAAGAGATGAGTTAATGACGTAATGCATTCACACACACACACACACACACACACACACACACACACACACACACACACACACACACACACACACACACACACACACACACACACACACACACACACACACACACACACACACACACACACACACACACACACACACACACACAGTATCAGTTATAATGCATTCTCACACACACACACACACACACACACACACACACATTGTATCAATAATAATGCATTCACACACACACACACACACACACACACACACACTGTATCAGTAATAATGCATTCACACACACACACACACACACACACACACACACACTGTATCAGTAATAATGCATTCACACACACACACACACACACACACACACACACACACACACACACACACTGTATCAGTAATAATGCATTCACACACAATTAGGCTTTATTGTACTTTTACCAATTTAATTCTAATTCCAGCCACTCTACACCTCCGTCTAAACTGTTTAAATGTTTCTCTTTACCGGTTTGTTGTGTATTTGATGTATTTGCGTTGTATATTACGTATTGTTGTTGTTTTTGTTTCTCGACATCATTGCAAATGAGGGTCACCCATCAATTGAAATCTGGAGTATAAATAAAGGTTAAAGGGACACTGTGTAACATTTTAAGTAATTTATTAGCTAAAATCAATATCCTCAGTCATAAATATGTCCTCATTGGTGTAAAATCACCTCTGCCAATAATCTGAATTATCCTCCTGAGCGGAAAATTACAAATATTAATATTACATTTTGTCCATTGAGAGGGTAAGTCTTATGGAGGCGTCCATGTTTTTGAAATGTCATCAGGTGCATTGTTTAAAATTTAGAATTGTTCTTGTCCTTGAAGGCCACTGTAGCTTCTGTTATTATTCAAAAGGGGTGGGGTTACCCAGGGAGCATTGCAATCTAGAACTTTCTAGAACTTTCTAGATGATGTCATATTACACACTGCACCTTTAAATAAATAATCACACATATCAGTAATATCAGTATCACCATGTTTTATTATGTATAGTTAATGACGTAATTCATTCACACACATAACAGTAATATCACCATGTTTTATTATATCATCAATACAAACAAAAACAGTGTGTAAAACGTCATTAAAGGTCACATATTCTGCTCATTTTAAGGTTCAATATTGTAATTTGGGTTTCTACTAGAATGGTGCTGTAATGTCCACAATGCCCTGATAGGCCCTGAATCTATGACGTCATAAGGGCAGAGAAATCTGACTGGGGTTTTTAAAGTGAAAATCATAAACATGTTGTTAATTGTAATCTTTTATTTGCTTGTCTGTTAAAGCTGCAGTGCGTAGAATTTTGGGTTTTATTTCCTAGCAGATTTTGTAGAAACTAATTATAATATCCACAAGTACATTTAATTAAGTGCATAATAGCTGAAAAAAATATTTTGAATATTTTTTTTTCCCCTTAGAAAGGGTCTCATATATGTCCATATTTCTGCATATTTTGGACCAAGGCCTAGTGCCGCCATCTTGAAAGTGTCATAGTTGGAATGTCATCAGGTGCATTGTTTAAAATGTAGAATTGTTCTTGTCCTTGAAGGCCACTGTAGCTTCTGTTATTATTCGAAAGGGGTGGGGTTACCCAGGGAGCGTTGCATTCTAGAACTTTCTAGATGATGTCATATTACACACTGCACCTTTAAATGCAATTTTCTAATGTCTAATCTTGATGTATGTCATGCCCCTGTAAAGCACTTTGAATTGTGCTATAGGAATAAACTTGCCTTGAATTAACAGTGAACATCCAGATTCACTTCAAACGGAAAAGGTGACATGGTTTACTTGAGGACGCTGACCCTAAGGTCCCTTCAGTCTGTGTGTGTGTGTGTGTGTGTGTGTGTGTGTGTGTGTGTGTGTGTGTGTGTGTGTGAGTGAGTGAGTGAGTGAGTGAGTGAGTGAGTGAGTGAGTGAGTGAGTGAGTGAGTGAGTGAGTGAGTGAGTGAGTGAGTGAGTGAGTGAGTGAGTGTGTGTGTGTGTGTTTGTACCTTTGTGGATTGGAGTTGAGGTGGTTCATCGGATGAATGGGGGGATCATTGGTGAGCCCCCACTGTCCTCAAAAGGCCCTAGACACACACACACACACACACACACACACACACACACACACACACACACACACACACACACACACACACACACACAGTTAAGTCATAGCTCATTTACCGCACAGCAACAATTTATCATTTCTATAGCTCACACTGTGAGCACAAAGACACCGCTCTGCCCTCCCACTCAGAGCCACATGCTTTAATCTGTGTGTGTGTGTGTGTGTGTGCGCGCGCGTGCGTGCGTGCGTGCGTGTGTGTGTGTGTGTGTGTGTCTGTGTGTGTGTGTGTGTGTAAGATTGTGAGTGTGTAAAGGCATCTTTTTGAGCACCAATTTACGCTTTTAACCATCGTAACAAGGACATTTTGCCTGGTCCTCACTTCTTCAAAGGGCTGTTTGAGGGTTAACACTAGGTTTAAAGGTTCAGGTATGAATTAGGTTTATGTTAGGGTTAGTGTAAGGGTTGGGGTTAGGCATTTAGTTTTGATGGTTAGGGTTAGGGTAAGGGGCTAGGGAATTTATGTCAATGAATGTCCTCACAAGTATAGCCATACAACCGTGTGTGTGTGTGTGTGTGTGTGTGTGTGTGTAAGTGTGTGTGTTTTTGCGTGTGTGTGTGTGTGTGTGTGTGTAAGTGTGTGTGTTTTTGCGTGTGTGTGTGTGTGTGTTAACATCAAAACGTTAGCCTATCGCGGGCTGCTGTAGCTCTTGATAGCGCTCAGTAGATGGGGGGAGGGGCGCTGAGGCTAAATTTAGCTCGCCATGATTTCAAAAGGAATTTAAAGAGAAGAGAGATGTGAAGAGAGAGAAACACTCTTGCCTCAGCTGCGCACACACACACACACACACACACACACACACACACACACACACACACACACACACACACACACACACACACACACACACACACACTCAAGAATATTTCATTCAATAAAACACTCACAATGCATATTTATCTACCACTTTCCCTGATGTATCCCATTATTTCCTACACCATCAGTTTTCTTTCACTGCTGTGACCAACAATTTCTATCTTGCTAAATTTGCATATTTATTTAAACATTTTTGAAAAATTGGAATACAATACTACAGACAGGTGGCGGATCATGAGGAGATATCCACTGATTTTGACTAAAAAGTGATTTTGACAACAAGCGTTCTCCAGAATCACTGACTGCACCTTTAAAGGAATACTTCACCAATACGGAAGCGGCGTTCTATCATTATAAAATCGCTATTATAATATAATGAATGAGGTTTTTCTTCCCTCAGTCTTCCCTGCTGTCCTGTTAATCCTAACCCTACATTTTACCATGTGATGTCACATTAGTAAAATGTAACCTTAGACAGTGAGACCATAAAACACTCTTTCTGCCTTTTCTCAGGCTAGGATGAACCGATTTCTAAAGTGTTTTGCACATTTATACTTCATAGGATCTCAGAGTTCAATACACCTTCATATTCCCACCGGTGAAGTAGGTCTTTAATCACATTCCACCACTGTATAAATGTCATAACAAAACACAGTCTGAATTACACTATTGTCTGGCAGCTAATACATTGTGTAAAGTGTTTATTTGATGAAGTAGCAACGGAAGGATTTAATCATCTCAACTGACTTGCTGTCAAACCCTCAAACAGTTCATACACACGTTACAATAAAATCTGTTAGTCCACACCGATTTATATTGATTATTTATGAGTTTAATTGCATTTCATTTTTTAATTCCGATAAAGGGTTTTTTACTGGGAGTTTTTTCTCAGCCGAACTAAGGATCTAAGGGCAGAGGGTGTCATACTGTATGGAATGTAAAGCCCACTGAGGCAAATATCTATTTGTGATATTGGGCTATATACAAATAAAGATGATTTTTTATTGAATTGCTTTCAGGCTACAGATGTTACCAGCGGCTTTAACAATAATCTATAGAAAAATACAGTATGTTTGGATTAGTGTCAAGAATAACTGTTTCTAGTTATAAAATAAGTTTAAAAGGTGGAGTCAGTGATTCTGGAGAACTCTTTTTTTTTTTTAGATATTTTTTGGCATGTTTATGCTTTATTGATAGTGTAGAGACAGAGTTTAAATGGGGCAGAGAGGGGAGTGACATGCAGAGAGCGACCGCGGGCTGGAATCGAACCCGGGTCCGCTGCTGGCCGAGGCCCATGGGGGGGACGCCCTACCAACTGAGCTAAGGGCGCCCCATTCTGGAGAACTCTTGTTAGCAAAACCACCTTTTGTCAAAATCAGTGAATATCTCCTCATGATCCACTACCTTTCCGTACTGTATGTGCGCTGAAAAAAAAATCCAGTGTTAATACACAGCCTAGGCTCTGTAAACTTGTATGTTGCTAGCTACGGTGTGGCCCCCCCTTTGCTTACATACCAGTTTAGAAATTTTGACAAGAAGTGATTTAGTCAACTAGTGTTCTCCAGAATCGCTGTCGCACACATTGTAGAAAAGCGCTTACTGGCAAAGTTAATTTATTGA
>NC_137222.1:1348168-1443168 GCF_949987685.1 Ammodytes marinus
GCAAAAAAGAACAGAATTAGCAACAAGCTAAATGCAGGCGGAACTACAAAGGGTCTAGGTGGCTGGAGAGTTACTGACTTGGTAACAGAGTTTACAATCTGGCAGTGTCTGGAAGGTAGGGCCGGGTATATGAAGAGCAGTAGATTAGAAGATTGGTGGCAGCTGTGGATGCCGGTGCCTGGCTCCTGCACACCTGATTCCAACCCTGCAATCAGACCAGACAAGGGAAAGGGCAGAACAACACCACAAAGGGCTTGAGGCCCAGGCAGGATCGTAACACTTAGGTTGCGTTCCGAATCGCATACTTTCTACTATATAGTATGTAGAAAAAAGATTTAGGATGTCCCGATTCTTATGGCCAGATTTAGGATGGTTAGAAGTACCCGGATGTCCTACTTCATGCGGCCAAGATTGTTAGTGTTGAAAAGTGCATCCTATTTGGGCGATTCTGACCCACAATCCAGTGCGCACGTGAAGTGACGTAACATCGACAAAGCCTCCATATGAAAACAAACGGGGATGCAACGGATATAAAAGCAAGAGGCAAGATCAAGGCGCAATGTTATGATGAAATAAGAGAGTAAAGTATGTCCCAATAGTATGCCTACTGCATCCTAACTAGATTCTTTTTATCGTCGGATGTAGTATGTAGAATAGAAAAAAGAAAGAGTATGCGATTCGGAACGTAACCATTATGACAAAAAAAATGTATTGGAATTTGGTAGAAAATAGAAATGTGGTCAGTAGTTTATATTATAAAACCAAAATGTTCATTCTACTCAAACATATGCCTATAAATAGTGAAACGAGAGACACTGAACATTTGGAGTGGTCTCTTCATTTTTTCCAGAGCTGTATATCTTCAATTACATTTTCAATTTCAATTTCAATGACAGGTCGGTTGCCGTGGACAGAAGAGTGTATACCTCGGATGACAGCTCTGTATCCGGGGATGAGAGAGGTGTCGTTGCCAGGGATACAAGCCCGCTGGTTGCTACAGACGCCAGGCCTGTTGCCGTGGGGGGTGAACCCTCTCGGATGCAGAGAGATGGAGAGAGAGATAGAGATGGAAAGAGAGATAGAGAGAAAGAGACACAGAGAGAGAGAGGGAGAGAGAAAGAGAGAGAGAAAGAGACACAGAGAGAAAGAGAGAGAGAGACACAGAGAGAGAGAGACAGAGAGAGAGAGACACAGAGAGAGAGAGATGGAGAGAGAGAGACCCAGGGTTCCTCATGTGTCAGCTTGATCGAAATGAAACAAATTCAACACTGTGACAACAAACTGGGAAAACTGAGCTACAGTCGGACACACACCGTGCTGGTAGACGTAAGATTTTTTTTAAAAATATTTTTCTTTCTGTTTAACTGATGCAAAATAATTCAGTACTTTTACTCAAACACTCTTCTTAAAGTGACTATGAGGAACTTTTTTAATCCAGGTCGATGTGTTTAACTGCGGAGCCGGCCTTATGCCACAGAGCGGGAGCGACGTTTGGCAAAGTAACGTCGTGAAAATGCCGCATTCTCCAGCCAGTCTCATGACCAAGAATGGATTAATGGTGAGTGGATAGAGGAAAACTAGCGGTGGCTGCTATTACATCTACGGTGCCCAACAATCTCTACCATTGTGTGTCCTTGAGCAAGACACTCAATCCTAATACTGCTCCAGGGGCGCCGTACTATGGCTGACCCTGCGCTCTGACCCCCTCTGGAGTGTGGGAACTTGAGAGGGGAGATGTGAAAAGACAAATTTCAAAGTATCCATTGACTAATAAAGTAATAACTTAAAGGTGCAGTGTGTAATATGACATCATCAAGTAAGTTCTACAAAGTTCTAGAATGCAACGCTCCCTGGGTAACCCCACCCCTTTAGAATAATAACAGAAGCTACAGTGGCCTTCAAGGACAAGAACAATTCTAAATTTTAAAGAATGCACCTGATGACATTCCAACTATGACACTTCCAAAATGGCGGTGACAAGGCCTTGGTCCAAAGTATGGAGAAATATGGACATATATGAGACCCTTTCTTTTTTTTACCACTTTGTTTATTGATTTTTCACAATATTGCAAAACATCATTTTACAAATGTAACAATTTTTTTTTTTTTTATCCCCAAAGACAAACAGACAAAAATAAATCAATAATCAATGATTATTATAATAACAATAAAACAAACAATGACAACAAAAAAAGAAAAAGTGTGTGTGCACAGTTTGGAGTTATTGGGATCCATAGCAAAATACAAGTGAACAAAAATAAAATTAAAAAATAAATGTGTACATCCTTAGAGCTGGTCAAGCAGATATGTAATGAAAGGCTGCCAAACATTGCTAAAATTGTCCTTTGAACCCTTTAAAGCAAATCTTAACTTTTCAAGCTTCAGAAATTGTAGTGTGTCCCTAATCCAGTGTTTAAAGGAGGGTGGAGTAGCCTGCTTCCAATTAAGTAAAATTAATCTTCTGGCTATAAGAGTGACAAAGGCAATACAGTTTGATTGTGCTCTAAGCAGATGATCACCCTCACATTGAATGCCAAAAACGGCTGTAAGAGGGTTCGGAGCTATTGGTCTCTTAAGTATCTTGGATAGAGCGTCAAAAATAGAGGACCAGTAACTAGCGAGTTTCGGGCAAAGCCAGAACATATGAGCTAGTGTTGCAGGTGAATTTTTACATCTGTTGCATGAACTATCACTTGATGGATACATTTTTGAGATTCTGGCTTTAGAGAGATGGAGTCTGTGTGCCACTTTAAACTGGATCAAGCCATGTCTGGCACATATAGATGAAGAATGTATTCTTAAAAAAACATTCGACCACTCAACATCTGTAAATTGTACATTCAGATCAGCCTGCCACGCCGCTCTCAATGCATCCAGAGACGCTGATTGCACAGAAGAAAGTTTTGTATATATAACAGATATTGTGATATATGAGACCCTTTCTAAGGAAAAAAAAAATAATTCAAAAACAAAAATTCAGCTATTATGCACTAAATTAAATGTACTTATGGATATTATAATTATTTTCTACAAAATCTGCTAGGAAATAAAACCCCAAATTCTACACACTGCAGGTTTAAACGTATTAAATCTATCTTGTTTTAAGCAGTGAGAAGAACTCTGTGTGTAACGTTTCTGTCCACAGTCAAACAAAGCTGTGCCGAGGTGGAGCGTGATTTACAAACATCTGACTGATCTGGCCAAGAAGAAAACTGCGACAGTAGATGATGTGAAGGTCTGTTTACAGCAAAGGACAATTAGCAATGGAAGATTCGTATACATTAAAAGGTGCTAAGAGGAACTTTTAAATATTTCTGAAACAGTCTAATTTTTTCCTCTGATGATCATGAATGACATGTGACAGCAAACGAGACCATCAGTGTAAAGAATGCTATTTTTATATAGTTTTTCTTAATGCCTTTGTCATGGGTATACGCTCACCCAGGAACAACAGCTGGCCTGGTAAAAGCTACTACCGCTTTTGTCCAAAGGGTACGCTAAATTTAACACAAAATGAAAGTTCCTCGGAGCACCTTTAAATATTGTCAAAAACTTATCTTCTAACTCTCTCTCTCTCTCTCTCTCTAGGAAGCTATCTTCAAGTATAACCCAAAGTATAAAGGCCAGTGGTCCTTCGATGCTCTGGATAGCTTCGTCAAGGTCAGTGCTCATGTGTTTACCTTGATCTAACTGAGTCAAAATTCAGTTTTTTGGTCCAAATATCAAAACCCAATAATCATATTTCCTTTTCCCAGAGCATTCCCAGATCAGATAACTACTTCAGTGAACTGTTCCCAAAGATCGCTGCTTTAGCTTTGAAGCTTCCTGAGCAACTAAAGAAGGTAAGAAACCCTTTAAACTTAAACCTGCAGTGTGTAGAATTTTGGGTTTTATTTCCTAGCAGATTTTGTAGAAAGTAATTATAATATCCATAAGTACATTTAATTTAGTGCATAATAGCTGAATTTTTTTATTTTTATTATTTATTTTTCCCTTAGAAAGTGTCTCATATATGTCCATATTTCTGCATATTTTGGACCAAGGCCTTGTGCCGCCATCTTGAAAGTGTCATAGTTGGAATGTCATCAGATGCATTGTTTAAAATTTAGAATTGTTCTTGTCCTTGAAGGCCACTGTAGCTTCTGTTATTATTCTAAAGGGGTGGGGTTACCCAGGGAGCGTTGCATTCTAGAACTTTGTAGAACTTACTTAATGATGTCATATTACACACTGCACCTTTTAAAATGATGAAAAACTGGGAAAACAAAAAAAATACGTTTTATCAAAGTTCTTATCATCAAAATCTAATCATGAAAGAAATATTGTTGACGAACATTTTTAGTCATAGATTCTGCTAACGAATTTAACATTGGGTCTATATGTAAAAAAAGAAAGAGGGTAAGAAACCCTGCAGTCAGTAGCATAACGTACAGTATATGGGATCGGCCATGGTGCAAATATCTGTATACTGTATGTGCATGGTGGTCTGTGTAGTTGGTAGCCTATAATTTAGAATGTTTTGTGAGGTAAAATATTGTATGTGAGAGACATTTTGTTTATGTGAAATAATACAGTATGTGAATTATGTCATATTACGTTAAATGTTTTAACGTTTCGACATTAAAGTGATACATCTGAAAAGTAGTGTGTTTTTAATTAGAGAAACTCATGTTCATTTTGAAAGGATGGATCAACTTAATCAAACTCCCCTAACCCGGCTTCTCACGTGTGTGTATCTGTCTGTCTGTCTGTCTGTCTGTGTGTGTCTGTCCATCTATCTATCTGTCTGTCTGTCTGTCTCTCTGTCTGTCTGTCTATCTGGCTGTCTGTCTGTCTGTCTGTCTGTCTATCTATCTATCTATCTATCTATCTATCTATCTATCTATCTATCTATCTATCTATCTGTCTGTCTGTCTGTCTGTCTGTCTGTCTGTCTGTCTGTCTGTCTGTCTGTCTGTCTCCAGGCCCTGCCCCTGCTCACTAGAGGACACCCTGCCTCCATCACTCTGTCTCAGACTCAGATTTCTTGTCTTCTGGCGAACGCTTTCTTCTGCACGTTTCCTCATCGCAACACGACAGACTCCCGGGCAGAATACCACAACTACCCCTCCATCAACTTCACCAGGTCTCACACAGACACACACACACACACACACACACACACACACACACACACACACACAGACAGAGTGACAGACACACACACACACACACACAGAGACAGAGTGACAGACACACACACACACACACACGCAAATTACTTCACATCTAGTGAAGACAGATGGCTTGACAGACAGGGGGGGACGCCCTACCAACTGAGCTAAGGGCGCCCCTGGCTTGACATTTTGAGTTGGCCTACATACTTACCTTAATAGTTTTTCTCCAATCTTGTTCACTATTCTGTTTAAATGAACTTTTACTTTTTACTCCTTGTGTCTGCAGCCTGTTTGGAAACTGGTCCGGACGAAAGAAGGAAAAGCTGCGAGCGATCATGCATTACTTCAAAGTGGTGACAGATGAGAGTGAGTTGAAGCTAAACGTCTGTCTGTCTGTCTGTCTGTCTGTCTGTCTGTCTGTCTGTCTGTCTGTCTGTCTGTCTGTCTGTCTGTCTGTCTATCTATCTATCTATCTATCTATCTATCTATCTATCTATCTATCTATCTATCTATCTATCTATCTATCCATCTATCAATCAATGACTGTTGTTGATGTGATTTCAGAAACCAATCTAAACGGACTGGTGACGTTTGAGAGACGTTGCCGCAGAGACACAGACGTATCCAAGTGGAGAGGGTAATCATTTTTGTGTGTGTGTGTTTTTGTGAACAAACTATAGCTGTACAAATGCTTTAAGTGTAACTCTACTGAGGTGTGTGTGTGTGTGTGTGTGCGTGTGCGTGTGTGTGTGTGTGTGTGTGTGGGTGGTAGCTGTGACAACAAGATGCCTAAACTGCACGTCACATCACACGGCACCATTGAGACTGAAGGGACAGGAATGCTGCAGGTAAGAACTGACCAAAACACAGCACGCACACACACACACACACACACACACACACACACACACACACACACACACACACACACACACACACACACACACACACCTTAAGTAACACATTTGAGCTTACAATTAATTTTAAACATGTTATTTTGCAGGTGGACTTTGCGTGCAGTTACATCGGCGGAGGCGTATTGAGCTCCGGTCTCGTTCAAGAGGAGATCCTGTTCCTCATAAACCCTGAGCTGATCGTGTCTCGACTTTTCACCGAAAAACTCGCCGACAACGAGTGTCTGGTCATCACAGGTAGAGAGGAAATGATAGCACAGAACAGACAAACTTAACGGCCTTTTATGCTTCTTTATATACAGTACAGCTCTGGAAAAAATGAAGAGACCACTCCAAATATTCAGTGTCTCTCGTTTTACTATTTAGAGGCATATTTTTATATTAGTTTGAGTAGAATGAACATTTTGGTTTTATAATATAAACTACTGACAATATTTCTACCAAATTCAAATACATTTTTTGTCATTAAGAGCATTTTCAATAAGTTATGTAGAGATGAAGATTTAAGGAAAATCCAGACTGGTCTCTTAATTTTTTTCAGAGCTGTATATAGTGGGCTTCCTGGGGAAATGCAAGACCAAGAAGAAGAAGTACTATAGAATAAATAACTAAATACATCTTCACCTCAAATATTCCTCAACATACAGTTATTGGGTTTTCAAATGAGTTTTATATTAATAGTTAAATAAAGGCATTAACGTTGTGTTTGAATGTCTGTGTCTGATGGTAAAAAATAAAACAACACATCTAGCTGTATATAATATATATATATTCTTATAATTTAATATATCGCATTTAACATTGTGTTTATCTATGTTGTTAAGGCTCTCAGCAGTTCAGTGATTACGCTGGTTTTGGCGACAGCTTTGAGTGGACAGGACCTCATGAAGATCGCATGGAAAGGTTCAGTATAACACCAGCATTTGTGTATTTCGAATGATTAATTATTATATATATATATTTTTTTTATTGGCATTTAGCGTCAAACATTTCCACAGCATTTATCATAGCTACCGTTTGGCTCACCATTTGTACATGAACAATACAGATCTGCGCTGCTGTGATTCGGTCGTAGGTACGAGGCCGCGTGCCGAGTGCCGAAGAGAAACACAGCAGCGCAGATATAGAGCGACAACATTGCTCCCTCCTCTCATGTGATATTGCTTAAGTGTTACCTTTTTTGTTTTTAATTCATTAAGTTGATTCTTTTCTCAGAGACTCGTGGTCTCGGCTGAAGAGACAGATCTTAGCCATCGATGCTCTGCACTTCAAACACAGTCGAGATCAGTACAAGATGACCAGCGTCACCCGGGAACTCAACAAGGTGACGCTTTAACTTTGTGCAAAGTTATTTCTTTATCATTTATTTTCCTTCTTTTTATTTAGACATTTTTAAAATAATAAAGAAATTTCGATTGATTTTGACTCATTGAGATTGAGACACCGTGGTTGCCTCCGTAAAGTCCAGATTCCTTTAATACAATTTGGATTTTTTGAGAGAAGCGGTTGGACTCAAGTCTCATGTTTTCATTATTTGTATCATATTATTTTATGTCATGATTTTAATTTGTCTTAAAGGCGTACTGTGGCTTTAAGGCCCACAGTCACAATGAGCCGGACATCGCTACAGGAAAGTGGGGCTGTGGAGCTTTCAACGGAGACCCACAACTCAAAGGTTTATAGTTTTTAGTGTTTAAATGACAGAGAAACCAAGCTATTAATCAATGCACTAATTTAAAGGTGGAGTCAGTGATTCTGGAGAACGCTTGTTGTCAAAATCACTTTTTATCAAAGTCAGTGAATATCTCCTAATGATCTGCTACCTGTCTGTACTGTGTGTGCGCTGAAAACAAATCCAGTGTTAATATACAGCCTAGGCTCTGTAAACTGGCAGATAGACAAAGGGTATGTAAACAAAGGGGGCCCACCGTACTGTAGTTAGCAACATACCTGTTTACAGAGACTAGACTGTGTATTAACACTGGATTTTTTTTTCAGCGCGCACACACAGTATGGACAAGTTGGAGATATTCACGGATTTTGACAAAGTGATTTTGACAACAAGCGTTCTCCAGAATAACTGACTACACCTTTAAATCAGTGCATTGATTAACAGCTTGGTTAATGGTGTGTGTGTGTGTGTGTGTGTGTGTGTGTGTGTGTGTGTGTGTGTGTGTGTGTGTGTGTGTGTGTGTAGCTGTGATCCAGCTGATGGCAGCAGCTCGGGCCAGGAGAGGTTTGGCTTTCTTCACCTTCGAGGATCAAAAACTGGAGAAAACTCTGGAGCAAACACACCACCTATTGGCCACAGAGGGAACTACAGTCGGTGAGAATTTACAACACTAAACAGATTCTCCATTTACACATACATATATATATTTTAATTCCCTAAAAAACATGTATAGAGGTCTTTAGTATTGGGCGATGTATCTTGTTAAGTTTCTTTGTTCACTTGAAAAATGTCAGAACAGAATTGGTAGAAATGGAATATAACATTCATAAATATGTTTTAATAAGTGTATAATTTTTTGTTTTTATGAATGAGCCTTTTATATCTACATATGAGCGGGGCGCTGAGGCCGCCATGTTGCACCGCCATGTTTCTACAGTAGCACAGAACGGACAAACTTAACGGCCTTACACGTTTTTATATATAGTGGGCGTCCTGGGGAAATGCACCTGTTGGAAGACCAAGAAGAAGAAGAAGTACTAAAGAATAAATAACTAAATACATCTTCACCTCATCACTTGATATTGTGGAAAGACTTGAGGCAGTGGTGGATGATGCCATCTTTAGTAACTATAGCTTCTTGTCCTTGAAGGCCACCGTAGCTTCTGTAAATTCTACCAAAGGGAGCGTTGACATCTAGAATCTCACCACTAGATGAAGCCACAGTACTCTGATATTACACACTGTATCTTTAAATAAGTTAAAATGTCTCCTTTGCAGGGAAACTGTTTGGAATGCTGGAGGACTTCTGTTCTCAGTTCAAATCCAGCAGTTCACATCTGGATCTGTTCGAATTCCTGAGAAAAAACATCGGCCGATCCAAAAGTCATCTGTGAATGTGACGTCACAATCAAGATTCAAGATGGTTTAGTTGTCATATGCAAATTAACAATTACAGCAGCAGTGTGTGTGTGTCTGTGTGTGGGTGTTGTTGTCTGTTTGTGTGTGTGTGTGTGTCTGTCTGTGTGTGTTTGTGTTTGTGTTTGTTTGTAGCAGCAGTCATTGGCTATGAAATTCTAGTCCCAGGCTCCTCTCAACAAAGCAATATAGATGAAGAAAATGTAGAATAGAAACACACTAGTGAAGAGAGTCCACAAATTGCGTCTGAATTTGCACAATTCTAGCCTGAATGACTGTAACAGAAATGAAGAAATTGCTTAGTAATCTAGAGATTTTGCTAAATTTTATGAGAGAAAAATTATTATGTTGCCTTTATTTGATCATTGTGGCCACAGACATGAAGTCATGGTACACATGTTGTGTTTACATGGTTTGCAACTTAAAGCTGGGGTGTATGATTTCTGATTGGTCAAAGTTAACATGAGCTGTACACTTTGACCAATCAGAGCAAGGCTCCGATTCTCTGTTCTTATTGGCTGTTGGGACTGTCCATTCACTTTGGCACCGACTTTGTTGGTGTAGAGTGTGTCAGGGAGGGACCATAGGGGAGGGACCAAAGAGAACAAGTGGAGCGGTTGAGGTATTTGGATTCGAATCTCTATCCCAACTGCCATTTTCTCCCCAAATCATATACCCCAGCTTTAACCAAGAATGTTGATTTGTGTTCTAGAAGTATTTGACTTTTTTCAGAATCAGTTGAACAAAATGTCAAAAAAACGACCACTAGTCCAACCTTTGATACCAAGTAGTTCACAATGACAAAAATGTAGAATAGTCGTAAACATTTTCTGATTTAATGTGTTAACTTTAATACATGCGATAGAGAGAAATACTGTATGAATCACATGCGAATTATAACAATTGGTTGTCTTATCTGCTGCATTCAAACACTAATAAATAAATAGTGTTTTGCCAATGAAAATGCGTTATTTCCTTATATAAAATGGACTCCACTTATATAGCGCTTTTCCCTGGTTTTTCAGACCCAAAGCACTTTACATTGTTTTGTACACATTCACCCAATCACACACACATTCCAACACCGATAGCAGCAGCAGCAGCTACCACGCACGGTGCAAGCTAACTATCGGGAGCAATTTAGGGTTCAGTGTGTCTCTTTGCTCAGGGACACTTGGACATGTGGCGGGGAGACGGGGGATCGAACCACCGACCCTGTAACCCAGTGGACGACCGCCCTACACACTTTGCCACAGAACAAAAAAACTGAAGAACAGCACTATTCAACAAGAATCTTTATTGAAAACAATAAGACAAACAACACAATATATGAAAATAAATACTTCCTAGACATGTGCGGAGCTAAGGAATCTCATTGTGTCTTAGAGCTGCTCCGAGGAACTTTCAGTTTGCGTTTCAGAAATATTTAAAAGTTCCCTCGTAGCTACTTCAACTTAAAGACCTACTTCACCGGTTTGAATATGAAGGTGTATTGAATTCTGAGATCCTATGTAGTATAAATGTGCAAAAAAAATTGAAATCGGTTCATCCTAGCCTGAGAAAAGGCAGAAAGAGTGTTTTTTTTAACCCTATATTTCTCTTTCTCGTGACATCACAGAAAGAGAAATATAGGGTTAAAAAAAAACTTACTTTGTAAATATTACTGTGATGTCACAGTAAAAGACATCACAGTAATATTTACAAAGTACGTTTTTTTTTAACCCTATATTTCTCTTTCTGTGATGTCACGAGAAAGAGAAATATAGGGTTAAAAAAACACTCTTTCTGCCTTTTCTCAGGCTAGGATGAACCGATTTCAATTTTTTTCGCACATTTATACTACATAGGATCTCAGAATTCAATACACCTTCATATTCAAACCGGTGAAGTAGGCCTTTAAGTCTTCTACACTATTGCTGGCACGAAATATTATCTATTGAAACACATTATTATTATTATTATTTCAAGTATTCTGTTACATTTGGCACAAACAGACATTAACACCGATGTGGCCGGACGGTGAGTAAACTATGCAGAGGGAAAATAATAAGATAAAAAAACCTAGATATGCATTTGCAAAATCAAGTATCTATCTATCTTATCTATCTATCTATCTATCTATCTATCTATCTACTGTATATCTATAAATATTCATCATTTTGAGAGGCTGGATTTTTGACTCAAAGATGAACCTAATAGATTTTGGAGGTCAAAGGTCAAAGGTTACTGTGACCTTCCATAGTGTGAGGTCTCATTGACCTTGTACCATAGTGTATCTTCTTAGGAGCTTCACCTTCTTTAAAGCATCGACTACCAACACTGGACTGTCACTGGTTTGCAATTGTATGGAGGCAAGCGGTAGTTCAAGTTTGTCTTTGGCTGAGATAACCAAGATTGAGTTAAATACCCTTAAAAGGTGCTCCGAGGAACTTTCACTTTGTGTTCATTCTTGCGCCCCCTTTGGACAAAAGCGGTAGTGTTTTTAATACGCCAGCTGTTGTTCCTGGGTGAGCGTATACCCATGACAAAGGCATTAAGAAAAACGTTATAAAAATCGCATTCTTAGCACTGATGGTCTCATTTGCTGTTATATGTAATTTATGATCATCAAAGGAAAAATTAGACTGTTTCAGAAATATTTGAAAGTTCCTCGTAGCACCTTTAAAGTTGTTGGTAAACAGATAACGTCACCCCTTGACTAGACTAGCCTAGCTATTTATTAAACCTGTTTCCAGCCATTAAGCTAAGCTAAGCTAAAATAGGACTACAGGAATTTTCTCTAACCCTTGGCAAAAAAAGGCAAATTTACTTATTTCGCAAAATATTCATAGTCCAAACTATCCTATTAATTATATGCTTAATAATATGCTTCAACCTTTTCTTACTTTTATTAATAATAATAATAATAATAATAATAATAATAATAATAATAATAATAATAATAATAATAATAATAATAATAATAATAATAATAATAATATTTTATTTCATGAATCGATTAATTAAAGTATTTGTTCAACAGTTGATTCCAGGTAGGACTCACGGGCAGGCTGACATTTTAGTCCTGTAAATATTAACAAAATAAAAAGCCATATAAAACATTTGAGATTAAAAACTTTTAAAAATGTCTTCAAATCATCAGTGTTGTATGAAATTCATATTACTCATTACATTCAATGCATTTTAAACTCACATTTTGTTTTAACATGTATGCAATAGTGTCCGTTACCGTGGACACAAGGTCGTTACGGTAACATTGTTTGGAAGTCAGTTAGTTTCTGAAAGTGGCTCGAAAAGTAAATAGAGCTCCGGAAAAAAAAATGAAGAGACCACTCCAAATGTTCAGTGTCTCTTGTTTTACTCTTTATAGGCATATGTTTGAGTAGAATGAACATTTTGATTTTATACTATAAACTACTGACAACATTTCTACCAAATTCACAATAAAAATATTGTCATTAAAGAGCATTTTCAAGTAATGTAGAGATAAAGATTTAAGAAAAATCCAGACCGGTCTCTTATTTTTTTCCGGAGCTGTATATTGAGTTAAAACACATCAATGCAAAAAGCATTTAAAGGTGTAGTCAGTGATTCTGGAGAACGCTTGTTGTCAAAATCACAATTTTGTCGAAATCAGTGAATATCTCCTCATGATCCACTACCTGTCTGTACTGTGTGTGCGCTGAAAACCCCCCAGTGTTAATACACAGCCTAGGCTCTGTAAACTGGCATGTAAACAAAGGCTATGTAAACAAAAACCTAAGGCTCAACTATGTATTAACACTGGATTTTTTTTCAGCGCACACAGTACAGACAGGTAGCGGATCATGAGGAGATATTCACTGATTTTGACCAAAAAAAGTGATTTTTTTTTTACCAACAAGCATTCTCCAGAATCACTGACTGCACCTTTAAAAGGGGGAACGGGATAGAGGAATGTGTGTAAACTGGTTGTTATTATTTTCCTGAGTTCTCCAGATCGAAGGCTGTGTCCAGTAAACGCTGAAGCTCCGAGAGATGTGTCTGTTTGTTCCCTGTGGCTGGAGCCGCGGCAGGGTCACGACCAGCGTACCTACAACACACACACACACACACACACACACACACACACACACACACACACACACACACACACACACACACACACACACACACACACACACACACACACACACACACACACACACACACACACACACACACACACACACACACACACACACACACACACACACACACACACACTGAATGAGGTGTCAATCTTTACAATAGAGCAGGTAGCTACTTTTTTTTTTCCAGGGGAGACACTTTAAATACACCGTTTGTAAAATTATATATATTCTAATAATATAATGCGATGCGTTGCTTTATTAAAAGGAACAATTTCTCTAATTTGAAAATGTATGGAAACATTTGTGCTATATTTAGTACACAACTCGACAATATGTATAACATTGGTCATGTCTTTTTGTGTAGTTTTAATCGAAATCAATACATATTTCACCTTGAACTTAAATCTCTATATCAGGTAGCAAACACACTCATCTGATCGTAAATAATAATAATGGATTGGATTTATATAGCGCTTTTCAAGGCACTCAAAGACACTTTACAGGGTTCCAGGTTCCATTCATTCACACACAGTCATACTGGTGGTGGTAAACTAGTAGCCACAGACTGACGGAAGCGTGGCTGCCATTCAGCGCCTACGGCCCCTCAGACCACCACCTCAAACATACAGCAGTCATACACATTCACACGAGGCAAGGTGGGTGAAGTGTCTTGCCCAAGGACACAACAACCATGACACTGGTGGCAGAGCGGGGATCGAACCGCCAACCCTTGGATCATTGGCCAACCCGCTCTACCACCTGAGCCACGGTTGCCCCTTGAAATGAAAAATAGTGGACAAGATATCCAAATTTTAAATGTATTAACCCTCCAATTATCCATGGGAAATTTACCCCAAGGAAAAACAGTGTAACTAAAATCTGTGGGTAACGGGAGGGTTAAAATGCATCTGGTAGTGACCCCCCCTCACCTGACGGGCTGGTTGCCCCCGATGGTGGTGCGAATGCGGGGCTTGACGTAGTGGTAGTATCCCTGGTTCTTATGTTCCTCCTGACACCACACCATGTCAGCGTTCACGTAGCGCTCCGTCTCTGCTTTCACCAGGTCGAACGGGAACGGAGAGAGCTGGAGGGAGGGAGGGAGGGGGAGAGAGAGAGAGGGAGGGAGGGAGAGAGAGAGGGACAGGGACAGAGAGAGAGAGAGAGAGAGAGAGAGAGAGAGAGAGAGAGAGAGAGAGAGAGAGAGAGAGAGAGAGAGAGTGAGGGGGAGAGAGAGGGAGGAAGAGGGAGGGAGAGAGATGGAAAGTGGGTGAGAGAGAGAGAAAGATGGAGAGGGAGGGAGAGAGAGAGAGATGGAGAGGGAGGGAGAGAGAGAAAGAGAGGGGAGGGAGGAATCACTTAAGAGTTTGAGTGTGTTAGTTACTATGATACTTAAGAAAACTTGATAGTAGGGCACTATAGCAGCGCTATTCTTGCAACATGGAGAATATTTCAAGTCTAGATTTTTCTGACAGATATTGTAAGTTTAATTTCGTGATTTATTCTTACATTTTTCTAAACTAGGTATCCTAATTCACAGCCTACACACACACACACACACTACCTGTTCTATGCGTACTACAGCCACAGTCTCGTCCATGCCACACACACACACACACACAACCACAGACACACACACACACACACACACACACACACACACACTTACCTGTTCTATGCGCACTACAGCCACTGTCTCGTCCATGTCTCTGTTCTTGCGTTCTCGTTTCAGTTCGTAGTAAATCTTCCCCGAGCAGAAAAGTATTCTCTTCACTTTGTCTGGAGCGGCAGGGCCACAGTCTGGGATCAACCGCTGGAACTCTGTGTCTGGAAGATGAGAGACAGACAGACAGACAGACGGACGGACAGACAGACAGACAGACAGACAGACAGACAGACAGATTACACACACACACACACACACACACACACACACTTTCAATGACAAAAAGAGACGCTACACCCTGACTACATGCAACTTTATACTTTTACTGTAAATTTAAGAAGTGGACCTATAACTACTGACTTGGATTTTATCAAATGCAACAAAACAAATGAAAAGTTCCTTGTAGCCACATAAAGCAAGGTTTTAAATGCAGGACTTTCACTTGTAGTGGAGTACTGTCAGTGCAGTATTGTTATTTGTACTACAGTTAAGGATCTGAATACTTTCTCAGCACTCACCTGGCAGCATGTCGTCAAAGCTGGACTTGGCCTCCGGGTGGCGCAACAGAGACTTGGGAGTGAAAACTATCAGCTAGTAAAGGAGAGAAAGAAAGAGAGAAAATAACATGTTTATAGAGACATGAACCATGTGGTCTTGTATGTGTTGAGTTAAAAGTGTAGTCAGTGATTCTGGAGAACCCTTGTTATCGAAATCACTTTGTCAAAATCAGTGAATATCTCCTTATGATCCGCTACCTGTCCGTACTGTGTGTGCGCGCTGAGAAAAATCTGGTGTTTTATATACAATCTATGGTTAATACACAGGCTAGGCTCTGTAAACTGGTATGTAAGCAAAGGGGGGTCACCGTAGCTAGTAACATGCCAGTTTACAGATTGTAGCCTGTGTATTAACACCGGATTTCTTTCAGCGCACACACACACAGTACGGACAGGTAGCAGATTGTGAGGAGAAATTCACTGATTTTGACAAAAAGTGATTCCACCATTATTCAGTATCATGTTTTGTCCCTTACAGGCTTCCTGAAGGGCTGCAGGATCTGTCTCCTCAGAACGTGGAAGTAGTTTGCTGGAGTGGAGCAGTTCACTACGATCCAGTTACAGTCATGAAGCTGCTGCACCGCAAAGTCTGGACACAGATTCTGACAAGAGGACGAGGAAACACTGTCCAGTTAGAATCATATGAAGAACCAATGCATTACAACATATTATATTAAACAGATCTAATCACTGAATGTGCAAGCCTCTAATGTCTGATTATATATTATATCTACAATATACAGTATCTAATATATAGAGTTAGTATTTATATCTACAATTTTAAAACAATAAAAGATTCTGATATACTTTATCACACAATTATTCCAGAGAATAGTAATAGACTAGACACACAGGACAGTTGTTAACAGAGACCACAATTATTCAGATTTAGCCTTTTAATTTTCCTCTAACTCATTTGTATTAATAATATTAATAATAATAATAATAATAATAATAATAATAATAATAATAATAATATGCTTTCCATGTTTAACCAGCGGCTGCTTTTGACACAAACTCACGGGGAAAACATCTGGGTCGTCGTTACACATCTGTAGAAACCTTTCAGGACGAGCAGAAGAATGTTCTGGACCCTGAGAGACAGAGGAGGAAGAAAGGAAAACAATTAAGTTAAACAATGAATCTAAAAGGTGTCAATACAACATCATGAGACTGAGATCATTCACAGATTAAAGGTGGAGTCAGTGATTCTGGAGAAAGAGTATTGTCAAAATCACTTCAGTCAAAATCGTCCCTATTAAAAAAATAAATAAAATAAAATAAATAGATACGTAAAACATTTGTTTTCAAATAATAATAACAATAATGAAAAATAAAATAAAATAAAATAAAATAAAATAAAATAAAATAAAATAAAATAAAATAAAATAAAATAAAATAAAATAAAATAAAATAAAATAAAATAAAATAAAATAAAATAAAATAAAATAAAATAAAATAAAATAAAATAAAATAAAATAAAATAAAATAAAATAAAATATGTTTCTTGTCCCTACCATCCCCTCCATGCCATGTGGCAGCAGTAGGACTATCCCGTTCTGCCTGACCCACTTGGCCTGTCCCGAGCTGATGAACTGGTCTATGATGCACTGCGCCGTGTTGTTAAAGTCTCCAAACTGAGCCTCCCACAGCACCAGAGCATTGGGGCTCGCCATCGCATAGCCCAGCTCAAAACCTACACACAGAGGAGAAGAGGAATTAAAGCTAGAGTGCGTAACTTTTGTCAACATCAATGGTTGTTTACATTCAAGCCATCGCCAAAACGAGGTGACACAAAGTTGATTATGCCTATCAGCTCCACAAAACTCTCCGGCCCCCCGGTTGAAGTCTGTGTCTGTGAGCGAGTGAGTGAGTGAGTGAGTGAGTGAGTGAGTGAGTGAGTGAGTGAGTGAGTGAGTGAGTGAGTGAGTGAGTGAGTGAGCGTCTGTGCCTGTGCCTGTGTGTGTGTGTGTGTGTGTGCGTGTGAGTGAGTGCGTGTCTGTGTGTGTGTGTGCGTGTGTGTGTGTGTGTGTATTATGCCCCTCACCCAGCACTGCATACTCAGACAGGGAGCTGTTGCAGACGGTGTAAGGAGCCTGGTCTGGAGACACGTAGCTCATGGGGACACAGATCCTCTTATCAACGTTCTGGTCGTGAAGAACGTGGTGACGATGGCTGGGAGGAAGAAATCACAGGGAAAGAAAATAGTTAAAAAAAAAATAGATGACAGTTAGAGAAACAGCATTTTTTAAGCAGTTTTTTTTTAACAGAAAACATATAAAAAAAAAGAAAATGGAAAAAAAATATATTGTGAGACTCGCCATAGAAGAGATGACACTTAGTAAAATAAAAAAAATAAAAATTGTGTAGGTTTTTCAACAGTAACAAAAGGCCAACGTTCATTAGAAAATATATTCAAGGTGACAAAGTTATCAGTTGAGAAATAGCATTATGAAAAAAATAATATTAAAAAGAAATTGATATAGCGACGATATACTAGTTAAAGTTGAGCTATGCTTTTATTATTTCACATCTACGTCCAGTTCATGTGTAAGAATAAACCATAAATATTTAAATATGTCATTTTAATGTGTGTGTGTGTGTGTGTGTGTGTGTCTGTGTGTGTGTGTGTGTGTGTGTGTGTGTGTTACCTGAAGGTTCCCCTCTCCACATCCTGCCCACTGAGTCGTACATGGATTCCTTCTTTGAGCAGAGAACCAAAGGCCATGTATTCTCCCAGCGCCCAGTCACACACTCGCTGGCTCACCATGTTGGCTCGGGCCTTTAGGATACGACTCAGACCTACAACATGCACACAACACAAGGCAGAACATACAACATTTTAATTTAATTTTATATAATGAATATCATTTTTTATTTATTTTTGTATCAACACACATTAGTTTTTTTCTAATACTCTGAACCAAAAATCTCAACTTCTAAAGCACTTACGTCAACTAAACTTTCCATAATCATTCTCAGCATTATTCTGAAGGT
Organism: Ammodytes marinus; assembly: GCF_949987685.1. Taxonomy (NCBI): domain Eukaryota; kingdom Metazoa; phylum Chordata; class Actinopteri; order Uranoscopiformes; family Ammodytidae; genus Ammodytes; species Ammodytes marinus. Next base: position 1,366,656 of record NC_137222.1, read on the forward strand.
TATTACAGAAGGATTTGTTCTTAAGTTGTTAATTTGTCTGATTTACACAAACAATTATTGTTTTAATGTCAGTGTTGGGAGCCATTATGCTGCTTTATTGTTTGGTTTATTTGGTGACATGTTGTTTTATGTTTAACCACTGGGTGGAGCTTCTGGCTCTTCGGAAGTGATACATGTAATCACCTGACACGGCCAGGTGTGTGTAATTGGGATAGTATACAGTTTTGTACCGTGAGCGTGGCGTGGCATGTCAGTATATTTGTTTGATCGTAGTTAATGAACTTACCTTACCTGACTGAACCAACTGGAATATGTGCTATTGGTGAGCACCACAACAAGAATAAACCAGTCACAGCACTCAAAACCATACAATTGCACTGAACATTTATTACTGGCACCACAAACACGCGTTCGACAGAGTTCTCCCACATCGCACACAAACAGGCTAATGTAGAGTCGGATAATAGGCTCTACAGTCTGTAATCAACTTGCAAAGTTTCATGATGATAAAGTTGAGTTAAAAATGTGACCCTATTCACCCGCATTGTCTCTTCTTACATTAAAACAGTATTCATATTTTCTACTTGACTATCTTGTATTTTGTATTTATTTAGTTTTGTGTATGTGTTTGTTCAAAAAAGAAAAAAAAACAATAAATAAAGTCTAAAAAATGTATTTTAAAATAAAAACAGTATTCATTCAGAGTTGTACCTCCGTGAATGGTGAAGTCCTTTTCCGGGACAGAGGCGGCGATGTTTCCAATGTGTCCGAGCTCGTCTTCACTGATGCCGGTCGGAGGGCTGATCATCGTCTTGGGCGTTCCTTCTAGTGTGAAGAACTCTAGGGACGGACAGTAGCGATTTTCAGAATTTAATTGTGTCTGTCTGTCTGTGTGTGTCTTTCTTTCTATCCGTCTGTCTGTCTGTCTGTCTGTCTGTCTGTCTGTCTGTCTGTCTATCTATCTATCTATCTGTCTTTTCTTTTTTTAAATGTAGTGAATATACAAGACTTATTTACCGGGCCAGGGTGAGTCCAGCCAGTGTTTGATGTGAAGGATCTTCTCATCTTTGGAGCGAGTGTAAGCGTCCTCACAGATCTGATCGTACACGGCAACTTGGTCCTGAAAGACATGGACAATAAGGAGACCGAAAAATATAATTTAGATAAAAAAAAATAATGTTTTTTATAATGACATAATATAGGTAATGATTTTATTTTTCTTATTTTATTTTGGTATCAACGTACAATCATAGAGGTATTTGTGTTCCGTCTCTTTTTATTCAGGTGTAAACGCTCCCTTGCTAACCCCTTCCCTTTGGGAGAATTTACAGAAGCTACGGTGGCCTTCAAGGACAAAAAGCTAGTTACTATTAAAAGATGCCTTTACCTCGTACTGCTCTTTGGTGACGAGTCCCTGAGCGATGACCTTCTCTGCAAACTTCTGCAGAACTCCTTTCTGCTTCTTGATGCGTTTGTACATCAGCGGCTGAGTGAACATCGGCTCGTCCATCTCGTTGTGACCGTTTCGTCTGTAACACACCTGCAAGACAATACATAGATGTACATGTCGATAGTTAGCTGCTGCTATCGGTGTATGAATGTGTGTGTGAATGGTAACGTGGGAAAGGAAAACAGGTCTCCCTTGTAAAAGAGTCTTCGGTCTCAATGGGATTTACCTGTATAAATAAAAGTTTAAAAAAAAATAATAAAAATAAAAAATAGACTATACATCAAAGTGCAATTTAAGTCTATCAAGCCCAATGTTCTCAATGTTTAAATGTTGGGTTGTCTGGTTGTGTTTGTGTCCGTGGTTGTGTTTTTGTTCTGTTGTACTCTGTGTATGCTAAGAAAGTAATGATGCACTGTGCCCAAGACAAGTTGAACCTTGACCTTGACAAGTGGGGAAAAAAGTCCATTTATTATTATTATATGGCACTGATAGATCCACCCGCTAACAAACAGTCTATTAAAAGTTACATACTACTCCTTTAAAGTTACATACTATGCCTTTAAAAGGTGCTACAAGGAATTTAAAGGGCATTTGTTACTATTTTATTTCTGTTTCCTCCGTTCATTATATGTTATCCTTGTGTTTATTGTATATGCTCGTCGTCACTGTAAATTAGTGAAACCTCAGTGTCTTTCCAGTGAAAATAAAGGTTATTGATTGATTAATTTTTTTTTTAAACCTTTATTTCTACAGGTAAATCCCATTGAGACCGAAGACTCTTTTACAAGGGAGACCTGTTTTCCTTTCCCACGTTACCATTCACACACACATTCATACACCGATAGCAGCAGCAACTATCGACATTCACACGAGGCAAGGTGGGTGAAGTGTCTTGCCCAAGGACACAACAACTATGACACAGGTGGCAGGGCGGGGATCGAACCTCCAACCCTTTGATCATCAGCCGACCCGCTCTACCAACTGAGACACAGTCGCCCCAAAAGCCACAATCGATTGATTGATTGATTGATTGATTACATGGCACTGGTAAATCAATCCGCTGACAAATGTCTATTAAAAGTTACATACTACTCCTTTAAAGTTACATACTACGCCTTTAAAAAGGTGCTACAAGGAATTTTTAAATATTTCTGAAACACACCTGGAAGACAAGCGGCAAAACATTTATAAAATAAAAAATATGCAATTATTTTGTGGACACACTTAAGTTGTCAGCGCCAATGCATTTTTATTATCTATTATTATGCAAATAAATTATATGAATTAATCTGAATTTCAGTATTGGCTTGAAAAATTGCCACAAATTCAAGGAGTATCACCAGAAATAAATAATAGTAACAATTAAAAATGTGGTTGAAATATCTAATCCTGGTGGTTTCAAATCGGCATTTTTGATTTGAAATCGATAAATCTTTCAACACAAATTTCAAATGATACTATTATACTGTATAAGTGATAACTGTATAAATATAGAGCAATTTTAACACGTATATTAACATAAATATATCGCTCACGTCACCTTTGACACAATCTAGTGCAACACTATGAATGTATAAAAACATGCTCCATTCTCTCTGTGTATAAACGATACCACATCTCCTCCCTGCTTTCTGATAAGTTAGAAACTATTTTCACTTCAGACATTTCCTGCAAAACCCGTAACTAGGAATGCACGTCACCACAGTCGACAGTTAGCAGTCCCCTCCCTCGTCACCACATTAATGCACTGCGCTCTTCAAGCAGCGAGTTATCTAGCATCATCTCAGATCCATTTCCGGTATAACCCGTAACTATAGGAATGTCACCACAGCTGACAGTAAAGGCTCGATCTTGGTCGTCAGAATGAATTAAACCCTTATTTACAGTTTCATTTTCAGCTGCTAAACAAGGAAAGCTTTTCCCACACAGAAGGCTTCAGGCATCAGGAGAAAGTGTTTCATTATAGTTAGTCGTTTGACTCCCTCCCTACACCTGTCAGGCTGTTCAATCTTAGTCGTCCACACGCAAGGGCGCATGCGCACGCAGCGACCGGCAGCAGGAGTGAGCACTTTGTCTCCACAGTGTTTTGTGTTCATTGTTGTTTTGTTTTGTCATGTGGGTTAAACCACTTCTCCTGGTGCGAACAAATTTGCCCTCGTGGGACATTTAATAAAAATCTTGAATCTTGAATCCAAATCCATTGAGTCAGAATCAGAAAAACTTTATTTATCCCAAGAAGGGCAATCTAGTTCACAGTTCCAGTTTCACAGTAAAAAAAAATCACTTAATAAATCTATCTATCTATCTATCTATCTATCTATCTATCTATCTATCTATCTATCTATCTATCTATCTATCTATAAAGCAAGAAACGTCTGTCTGTCTGTCTGTCTGTGTGTCTGTCTGTGACTCGTATATCTCTCTGAGTTTTAGTCAGATCGACCTGAACTTCCGGACATTGCTTGCACACGGCACGAAGAAGTGCATCCTTGATTGAGTTTGAAGTTTTTTGGACGGGCACTGCACTAGCACTATAAACAGCAGTATGAGGTAGACAAAAACACATATCAACAGCAGTCCAACACACACATTCAACTCACATTCATTTCAACCTGTCAGTAACAACCACCCAGCTACACTGGTGTGCTCTCCACCTAAATGGACTCCACTTATACAGCGCTTTTCCCTGGTTTTTCACAGACTCAAAGCGCTTTACATTATTTTGTACAAATTCACCCAATCACACACACATTCATACACCGATAGCAGCAGCAGCTACCACGCAGGGTGCAAGCTAACTATCAGGAGCAATTCGGGGTTCAATGTCTTGCCCAGGGACACTTGGACATGTGGCGGGGAGACGGGGGATCGAACCACCGACCCTGTAACCCAGTGGACGACCGCCCTACACACTTCTCCACCTACTCCTGACCCTTGTGATCATTCAGTAACCTGATGGTTGCAGGGATAAAGGAGTGGGAGTACCTCACTGTTCTTGCCCTGATTGAGTGATAAGAGTGAGTTGAGCCCTTGTTTACAGTTTCCCTTTCAGCTGCTAAACAAGTGAAGGTTTCCCCACACAGAAGGCTTCAGGCAACAGGAGAAAGTATTTATCTATAGATAGTTTGACTCCCTAGACCTGTCAGGCCTGTCACTCAATGATTTAAATGCTTTGATTTGTTATTTCTTCTTTCCTGCCTCATAGGTGGATTCGGCTTCCTCCCACTCCTTTTCAGACATAGACACATTTAGGGGCGACTGTGTCTCAGTTGGTAGAGCGGGTCGGCCGATGATCAAAGGGTTGGAGGTTCGATCCCCGCCCTGCCACCTGTGTCATAGTTGCTGTGTCCTTGGGCAAGACACTTAACCCACCTTGCCTCGTGTGAATGTCGATTAGTTAGCCTGCTATCGGTGTATGAATGTGTGTGTGACTGGTAACGTGGGAAAGGAAAACAGGTCTCCCTTGAAAAAGAGTGTTCGGTCTCAATGGGATTTACCTGTAGAAATAAAGGTTAAGAATAGACACTTCATTTATTTTAATAAATATTGTTTATGACACTTAATAATTATTCTTGTTTCGTGTTATGTGTATTTGTATGATGTCATACTTGCTTTTAAAAAAAAAATGTGTTCAAAATAAAGACAAAATGAAAGGGGTGGGGCTCTGTTGGAGCAAGTTGGGGTGGGGGTGGAGGGGAGGGTTATAATTGTATGAATCTAATTGTATCTGCATTGCATTCAGTAAAACGTCAAAAATACCAATAAATAAACCTTGAGAAAAAAAATAAAAATAAATAAAGACAAAATGAAAGTAAACTCACCAGGTCGACCACCACATCTTTATGGAAGGTGTTCCTCCACTCGGCTGCGACCTCACACACGTACATCACGGCCTCGGGGTCGTCTGCGTTCACGTGGAAGATGGGAGCGTTAACCACCCGGGCCACGTCTGTAGGATAGGCAGAGGAACGGGCCATACGGGGGTCTGTGGTGAACCCAATCTGAGAGGGGGGAGGAGAGAGAGCTTTGAATTATTGACTAAATAACAGCTGTTTTTATATAAAAAAATGTATCGTTATTATTTTTTGTCATTTTTGCTTTAATAGACAGTTTGGAAATACAGAGATGATATTGGGCAGAGAGGGGAATGACATTAAAGATTAATCTCAAATCGATGCCAAATTCCAGGTACCAGTAGGCCTACCCCGCGTAACGGTTCAAATGTGATTGGACCTAAACTGCTTTCCACTTACGTTGTGCGTGATGTAGGTGCCAGATGTTGACTATGTTTGGAATAAAAAAGATGCTAGCAGTGTTTTTTTTTTTTGCTGTATCGATTTTGAATATTTTTGATTTATGTTTCAAATAAATGCAATGATGAAACTGCAACTGTAAATCAACCGAGTCACACTGCTGCAGCCTGCAGAAACTGGCATCAAACTATTGATACAAAAGGTCTTACTCCCAAAACCAGAACCCAGTATTTGTTGAAGAACACAAACTAACACAATAGCATGCTAATTCTCAATCACACCCTGTAGGCTTGTTACCTGGTTGTTGACCACCACGTGTATGGTCCCGTGTGTGGTGTAGGACGGCAGGTCAGAGAGGTGGAAGGTCTCGTACACGATCCCCTGGCCCGCGAACGCAGCGTCTCCGTGAAGCAGGATGGACATCACCTGATAGGAAACCATCAGTAGGTCAGAATAGGGGTTTAGCTTTTCTACCCCGATAACATTCATTATTACACTAGCCGCTGTTAAGGATCATTCACTGTTGCTATTGACACTCAGACATTGTTTTGATCGATCACTACCTGTCATATCAATCCACTGACATGTCTACAAACCGTTACATACTAATGCTTCATTTTTTTTCAACATGACTTTGAATGTAGCAGGAAAGCAGGAAACAGATAGATAGATAGATGGATGGATGGATGGACGGACAGACGGACGGACGGACAGACAGACAGACAGACAGACAGACAGACAGACAGACAGACAGACAGACAGACAGACAGACAGACAGACAGACAGACAGACAGACAGACAGACAGACAGACAGACAGACAGACAGACAGACAGACAGACAGACAGACAGACAGACAGACAGACAGACAGACAGTTTATTAGAAGTTTGGCCCCATTTATACATAGTTAAGAGCTTTACATTATTTTGTACAAATTCATCCATTCACACACACATTCACCACAGCTGCCCTAAAAGCATTTCTTAATCAAAAAAACATAAAATGTTCCAGTCTACCCTCTTTCGCTCCGTGTCTCCGCAGTAGAACTGTTCTGCTTTGGTCTTGCCTTGCACCAAAAATAAATCCTACTCAATGCCCCTTTAAAAAGGTGCTCCAAAGAACTTTCAGTTTATGTTAAATTGTACAAAAGCGGTAGTGTTTTTACGACGCCAACTGTAGTTCCTGGGTGAGCGTACCTGATGGTCTCGTTTGCTGTTACATGTCATTTATGATCATCAGAGGAAAAATTTGACTGTTTCAGAAATATTTAAAAGTTCCTCATAGCTACTTTAAATAACAACCAAACTGAACATACCTCAAGTCTGTTCTGAAAAATGCCAATAAAATTCTACGCACTGCACCTTTAAATACCAGCCTAAAACCCCACCTACCCTATTTCCCTCAGTGTCTCCGCAGTAGAACTGTTCTGCTTTGGTCTTGCCCTGCACCACGGGGTCCACAGCCTCCAGGTGAGACGGGTTGGCTACCAGAGAGAGAGACACCATGCGGTCGCTCACTCGGTTCATTCGCTTGTGATACATCCCCAAGTGATACTTCACATCGCCAGAGCCCTGAAGAAAATATATATACAAAGGAAAGGGTTAAAGATAGTGTATTTAGGCAGATTTTGTGTGTGTGTGTGTGTGTGTGTATATAATTAAAGCTATAGTGCGTGACTTTTTCATATAAATGAATTTCATATAAATGGAAGTCACAACAATGTTACATTCAAGAAGCCATCGCCAAACGAGTTGACACAAAGTTGATTAAGCCTATCTATCAGCTCCACAAAACTCTCTCTGTATTTCTCAGTATGGCAGCGTTTACAAACTGGTGTTGTTGTAGTTACTCAGAATGTAAAACATATAATATAAAGGGCATATGATAATGATAATGTAAATGTTCAAACCTCGTCAGCAGCTTCTAGTTTGGAGTCGAACTGGCAGAAGATTTGGTCCAACTCCTTCCTGATGACGTTAGCCAGAACATTCAGCCTCCCCCTGGAGATAGGAGGAACATTTAGGCATTTTGGGAAACAAACTGTGTATTATGAAGGAGGCAGCAATGGGAGGTAGCACTTTTTTTTTTCTATTGTGTTTATTTCATATCAAAGCGATGCGGCACACAGCAAAAGATGAGTTAAAAAATGGCGTCATCTTTGTACCTGTTCTTTTCATTTTGGTCTGAGTGTGTCATGGCGGTAATACCAGTCTTATTTCTGTTTGTTTTTCTTCTATGTTTTTTTTTAAATATATTTTTAATATATGTTGTGATGGTGAAAGTGTTTGTTTGTTTGTTTGTGTGTAGTGAAAAAAATAAAAACTGCAATAAATATATACTATACAGACTAGCATTAATTTGTTTGTACCTTGACATGTTTCGACTACTGTGTGTGTGTGTGTGTGCGTGTGTGTGTGTGTGTGCGCGTGTGTGTGTGTGTGTGTGTGTGTGTGTGTGTGTGTGTGTGTGTACCTGTGAGACATGCCCATGATCACGCTCTCCACTCCTCTCAGACTGCTCCGGTCTATGATGGTCTTCAGAGCCGGGATCAAAGACTCACATCCCTCCAGACCAAAACGCTTCTCTGACGACCACTTCTTCTGCAAGAACTCCTCGAACCTAAAGAGAGAGAGACACACACATACAGACAGACAGACAGACAGACAGACAGACAGACAGACACACACACACCAAGACACAGACAGACAGACAGACAGATTGCATTTTTATTGTAAAGACTCCTCAAACCTGCCAACAGACACACGGTCATATCAAATGAAATCCAGTTAATTTTTTTCCATATAATTTTTTTTAACAGTTTAAATTGTTCTTATTCTATTTAGCATTAAAGGTGAAGCCAGTGACACACACACACACACACACACACACACACACACACACACACACACACACACACACACACACACACACACACACACACACACACACACACACACACACACACACACACACACACACACACACACACACACACACACACACCTTGTAGAGCGTATCATTCGGGCCAGTAGTGTCCTCTGTGCCTCTGAGCTGGTGGTCATGACTCCCGGAGACTCAAACTTCTGTCTGATCCACTGGCACTGCTCCACGTCGTTTATGAACATAAACTCTACGCCGATGCTCTGGCAGTAGGCATTCTGTAAAGAGAGGGAGAGGTTAGAGTGTGTGAGAGAGTGAGTGAGTGAGTGAGTGAGTGAGTGAGTGAGTGAGTGAGTGAGTGAGTGAGTGAGTGAGTGAGTGAGTTCTACGCCGATACTCTGACAGTAGGCATTCTGTAAAGAGAGGGAGAGGTTAGATATGTTGTTTGATCCAAAATATGTTGTTTGTTTTTGTGTATGAAATATAGTCTATGAATAAAGATTTATATGATTCGAAAAATGAAAATTTTTGTTTTTATAATTTTGTTGTGTATTTTACTAGATTATCGGCTTTCATTACATTAAAAAATTGGGGCATTTAAAAAAAAACGTTTATGTTTAAAAAAAAAAAAACACGATAGGCTACATTTTTTTTTTTTTTACACTTTTGACCCATTTCTTCTCCATATCTTTACCTCGAGTCGTCGTATAATCTCGCTGAGTGGCAGAGCGCTCTCACTGCCTCCGATGTACGTGGTGGTGGGAAGCCGGAACACTTTGTCCAAATCAGACTCTGCCAGACCGTACAGACCTGTTCACAAGACATTTAAACGTTTAGGAAGAAAGAAAGAAAAGCCCCCAAACAAGTACAGGCAAGTCGACCAGGTCAGTGTGAGGTGGTATGTGTGGGGAAAGCATGAGACTGAGAGATATATAGCCATCACCATCAAGGAACAGTGTAGAGGAGAAATATTTTACAAAATAAAGGTTCAACTTTTTCAAGGACCCTGAAGCTTTCAAAATATATAAATACAATATATGGGGGGGGGGGGGGGGGAACAAAATGCTTATGATTTCATATTTTGCCCAATATATTTTAACCTGGTCAGTGTAAGGGTGGTATGTGGTATGTGTGCATGAGCCATTCGTACTGTATACACTACAGTGTTCCCACAAATCTTTATCAATTCATTTAATTTTTTTTAACCTTTTTCATGAAATTTTATCCAGTTTCTATAGACTTTTTAATTTAAAACGGTGCACTATGCAGTTTCAGGGGACGGAGATTTGTACAATAGTAATTCAATGAACCATTTCACATCATTTTTGACATGTTTTGGGGGATTTTTATGAAGATGTTTGAAGCACTATAGCAACATTTTTTGTAAATTCTCAACTTTCCAAAACATTCCAAAATATTCAAAAACCTTCCAGTTAATTCCAAACTATTTCTAGTCCTTTTCAAACGTCATAACTGTTCCAGGAAAGTCCTCATGCCTCTGGGAAATGTCCTGCCCCTGGGAAACCCCGTTTATACGTATGTAACAATCAGCAGGACACAGGAGAGGAGAGATACAAGGGAACGCCAATGAACATTTCCAGGAATTTGTTATCCGTGATCCGCATTGCTTTTATTTTCATTTTAAACTGAATCTGCTTTGCAAAAAAAAAAGTGATGCAACACAAGCAGTAATTGACGTGCTCTAAATATGTTGCTTTCTGACATTTTTTTTTTTTTTTTTTTAATCAACCATTAATTACTCGACCGTTTGATAAACCGAGCAGATTTCCCTTTATACTAAACCACACAGCAGACGATACAAGACACACTGATTCACTTCAAACTGAAAGCAAAAAAAAAAAAAATATTTGCCGATTTGATGTGCTGGTCAAATGTGACGTCTATGCTCTAAAGAGGAGCCATGTAATGTTCTAGTTGCACCAAACAAACAGAGATAAGACAATGTGTGTGTGTGTGTGTGTGTGTGTGTGTGTGTGTGTGTGTGTGTGTGTGTGTGTGTGTGTGTGTGTGTGTGTGTTAGTGCTGTGCTGAGGAGAACGGGGGTTTCAATCCAATATTGCAGAGTCAGCTCTATACGTCACATAAGGGATCTTTAGACTTTCGTTCTGTGAAGCTGCCAGTGCACATAAAACACACACACACACACACACACACACACACACACACACACACACACACATTTGTAGAGCTATACTTGTGAGGATATTCATTGACATAATCAGGGTTCGTACAGCTTTTTAAGAGTAAAATTCAAGCACTTTTCCAGCACTATCAAGATAACATGTCAACTTTTTCAAGGAAGACGAAGCTTTAAATATACAGTATATAAATAAATGCTTATGATTTCATACACTGCCTTATCTGTAAAATGGGAGTGTTCATATAATGTATATGGACAATCACCAATTTGCAGTATGGCCCTAAGGAGACCTTTATCAGTTTAGTTCATATGCCAAAAATGACCATCAATCAGGTTAATAACAACATGACTATACAGGTGATACTCATACTATTAGAATATCATGGAAAATGAATTGGAATTGAGGCCAGAATTCATGCAAAAGGGGGCCCAAACCAAGTACTGAGTACATATGGATGATTATACTTTATATAGGGCCGACATTTCTGTATTAAAAATCCCTTTTTTATTGATTTTTATGTAATATTAAAATGTTCAGAGATTTTGAACTTGGGGTTTTCATAAGCTGTAACCCATAATAAATAGATAAATAAATAAAAGTATAACAAATGAAGGCTTGAAATATCTCACTTTACATGTAATGAGTATATAATATTTTAGTTTCACCTTCTAAGTTGAATTACTGAAATAAATGAACTTTTGCACGATATTCTAATTTTTCGAGTTTCACCTGTAGGCTTACTTGAGCAATATCACATGAGATGGAGCATATTGTCACTATATCAGTGCTGCTGTGATTCAGTTGAAAATGCCATAATGATAATCAATAGGTCTAGATGTAGGAAATGGTTACTAATTAATAACTTATTTCACACACACACACACACACACACACACACAGGCCCGCTGACACAAATGGCTGGGCCCCTGAAAACATCCTGTCAATTACTCATACTTCACTTGTATCAGTGTGTGTGTGTGTGTGTGTGTGTGTGTGTGTGTGTGTGTGTGTGTGTGTGTGTGTGTGTGTGTGTGTGTGTGTGTGTGTGTGTGTGTGTGTGTGTGTGTGTGTGTGTGTGTGTGTGCGCTCATCCCTAAATAAACACATACATGTATTTGTAGATGGACTAACTATCTTATCAACTAGGGACATGCAGCGAGAGTTTGGGGAGCAGGAGCTCAAGTGAGAAAAAGGACTCTTTCTTTTGTGATTATTATACTGTATATGTTTTTAAAAATAGTAGCACATTTCTGACTTACTTACCAATTTATTGTAATACCCTAAAACTCACGCAAATGCTTAATATTCAACAGATTTTTACAAAATAACATTGGTTTTCTTGAGTATTCACTAGGTTTATAACAGGAGCAGGCAACAACAAAGGACACTATTACAGACATTGCCTATGCTGCGGGCCGCCCCTGAGGTGCAGTAAAGAACTGGTCAGACATCCTTATGGTGTGACACCTGGGTCTGGTTGTCTATGCAGTATGTTCAGTATGTGACATGACACTCATGGAACATTTTTCAAATTGTACCTGGCTGCTGGCGTCAACCTGAAGACATAAATCACAGACTTTGGACCTTATTGTCCCCAAAGGGAAATTCTTTAACACAAAAATGTACGTTAACCCATTGATGACGGCTGCTGCGCGATGCCACATTGGCTCTCCTGCCTGATGCTGCGTCGCGCAGCATTATTACTTTATCTAATTTTCATGGCATTCCCAGCATAGAATGCACTGTCATTGGTTCAAATACACATGAGGTGGGTTTTGTTGATTTTTTTAAGACCACGTGACCACCCAAAAGTTGTGTGGTTTGCCGAAAATCATGTCAATCAAAAAAAATAAAAATAAAAAAATAAAACAAAATAATAAAAAAAATACACCAGCTATGTCGGCGACAGAACAGTTAGTGGCGTTTGTTGCTCAGAATCAAGGTCTACTATAGACTACTGACGAAAATCACACAACACATTGCATCTATTTATTAACAATATTTAATAATTTTCTAATTCATTTAATTTTGACGATTTATAGAAATATTTGTTGGTTTGTAAGCGCTAAGGGAGCATGTTTAAATAAAACCTGTGAACCTTAACTTTTAAATGTATTTTATTTCATGTTTCTATGTGCTACACAGGCTTAGATATTAAGGTTTTGGTAGACTTGACAATTCGTACAATTTTTTCAGAAAACCCTCAGGCATTAAGGACATGCATCCTAGATTGCCATAGTCATCAATGGGTTAAGACATTTAAACCTGTTTGTAGACTAAGGAAAACAACAGAGTAATTACCTTGTCAACTTTATAAGAATGTTTTCTGTTTTACCTGAGGGGTCCAAATACTTTTCACAATTCATAGAATAACACCCAGACACAAGTAGCAGGACGAGTCAGGTAAAATAATCCAGCCAAAACTGTACAACAATATATCAAAACCAAATTTTGACTTCTAAGTGCCGATTCCCCCATTGTGTAGCCTGCTACAGCTGGAGGTACTTTTTGCAGCCGTACAGTAGCCTATGCCTGCCGGTTATTAGGGCCTCGTCATAACCAAATGGAAACGGATATCTGGTATGGTAATCGGGAGCAATAGGTCCATGAGCAGCGACTCGTGGTTCTGGATAATTCCTGGAGCGATCGCCAGGTGTGGCGCGTGCGCCAGGAAAGAAAACAAGGGGAGCAACTGCACTCGTGCATACAAGACGGTGGCGAAGAAAACATTGCGACAGATTTTTTTTTAATTTACATAATAAAAAAATTAGTTGAATTACGACACTGGTCAATAAAGAGAAAATCCAGCATTTTCCAGCACAGTGTTCAGATTTCAAGCACATTTCAAACCTTGAAAACACTCGATTGAAAATCAAGCATTTTCCAGACTTTCAAGCATCTGTACGAACCCTGCATAATGCATTCCCTAGCCCCTTACCCTAACCCTAACCATCTAAACTAAATGCCTAACCCCAACCCTTACACTAACATAAACCTAATTCATACCTGAACCTTAAAACCTAGTGTTAACCCTCAAACAGCCCTTAAAGGCCTGTCCTTAAAACCTAGTGTTAACCCTCAAACAGCCCTTTAAAGGCCTGTCCTTAAAACCTAGTGTTAACCCTCAAACAGCCCTTTAAAGGCCTGTCCCAAAGTGAGAACCAGCAAGAACAAACACACACCACCAGTACACACACAAAATGCCGGCAAAGTCTTCTTTGACCCTTTGGCTGCTGAGCAAAGGTCAGGAGGTGCCAACTAAAACACACACACACACACACAGACACACCTCGTTTCCAAGCAGCACCACATTTTCTCTAAGAGCTCACACACACACAGCGAGATGCACAACAGGATGAGCTTCAACGTAAATAGCATTTGAAAACGCAGGTTGAAAGAATACATTTGTAAAACTGCAGAGACCGTGATTTAGGATCTCCATAACTTAAACGGTAAATGGATTTGATTTATATAGCGCTTTTTAGCCAATTTTCTCAGCCCCAAAGCGCTTTACATTTCTTAACACACACACACACACACACACACACACACACACACACACACACACACACACACACACACACACACACACACACACACACACACACACACACACACACACACACACACACACACACACACACACACACACACACACACACACACACACACACACACACACACACACACACACACACACACACACACACACACACACACACACACACACACACACACACACATTTTTAGTACTTTATTTGCGCCCACAATTAATAATAATATACATAAGGACACAAATGTCATAGATGCAAAGTTTTCTCCGACACAACTCTGAAACGTGGCCAATGCCAGTCAAACAGCTGATATTATGGGTACACACAACACCTTCTCCTCCAAATATGGCGACTGCCAATGATGGAGGACACTGAGCAGTATTTGGCAAGCTGTTTTGCGCTTGTTTTTGTAAGGCCGACAATCCTAAGACCACTAGTGACAAGCCTATGCACATGGCCTAGACTGCCAAAAATGAACACAAGTAAATGACAGTTGTAGCCCATGGAGTTAATTGTCTGTACTAGAGGGTAATATTTCACCAGCTTAGTTAAATAAGCCTCCTCTAAACTTGAGTCAAAGGTGCAGGCTACCTCCAGGATGTGCACTTTTCTACGGTGCTCATCTATTATCAAAATGTCAGGCCTGGTGGCACTTAGATCAGTAAACACAGACATTTCAGCTTCACACAAAGAGAACATATGAGGTCTAACAAAGCAATTGACATGGGTGGAGGATGTTGGTGAAAGTATAGGTGGTAAGCTTTGTACAATCAAGTTCACAATCCTGTCATGCCTGGCTATATAAAGGCTTTTATAAAAGTAGCAGCCATTTAATATATGTGACATTGTCTCAGTGAACTGTTCTTGTCCATGATGAATACATAATGATGTGTGGGTGTGTGGGTACCAGATTGACAGGTTCAGCTGGGACGGTAGAACCTGCAATCTGGCTTTGATGGCAAACGTTTGTATGTCCTCATCAATGGATGCATTATTGAAGATGATGTGGGACACAGAATGGTCAGCAGAAGGCAAGCAGGCTAGTTTGCCTTGTAGTCTTAGTCCCGTCCAGTGTTTTTGGCGTTGTCTGTGTTTTATTGCCAGCAGGGCTGCGCGACAGTTAGTGGGTGGGAGTGTGAACTCGACTCCGTCTTCCACCAAGGTGGCAGTGACGGCGATGTCCCCACTAGTAACCAATGATTCGGATGGGGCTACATTCTTTCCATTATGTGTCCAACGCAGAACGATACCAGTCCAACTACAGAGGTCGTTAAGATCCGGCCAGTCAGACCTGACACCGAACCCGATGGCGCGAGTGTCCAGTTTGCCGTTCGGTTTCCTTCTGAATCCCAGAAAGTTCGGCTCAGATTCGGAGGCGAGAGGGACTTTGCGCTTCTTAAGGTCTAATAATAGCGATGCACGGGCCATTTTCCTGACAGAGGGATCATCGTTGTTCAGCATATTTAATAAATGTGCCAACCTGGTGGCGATGTAGACCCACTCAAAATCGGGTACTCCCAAGCCCCCCTCGTGCCTACTGTGGTGGATGACGTCCCGAGTTGTGTGGGTGTTTAGGCCACTCCAGCCTCTAACTATCTGAACCGTTTTATTGTTTAAGTCTTGCAGTGTTTTACGTGTTAAGTGAACATTGGCAAAGAAGTGGTGAACCTTTGATAAGGCAATTTGCCCAATGGCATCCAGTTTCATTGTAAGCGGCAAAGGAGATGTGTCAATTTTATGTAACCTTGAAGTATAATCGGATATTATTTCTTGCACTTGTTGGTCCCAGTCGCCAGCTACATTAAATTTGTGTCCCAAGTATGCATATGTTTCATTTCGGGAATAGACTCGAATGGTTTTATTGTTGATTTTGAATTGGGGGTCGCGGTCTAGCTTCGACCGATACCACCTATTCCCGCCGCTCCTCCTTTCAAAGAACGTCGCGCACTTGGACTCCTTGACCTCCAGGCCCGACCACCGAAGGAAGGCATCAGTCTTGTGCAACATGTCCTGCACAACCTTTTCCTGGCGGGATGCCATTTGCACATCGTCGGCAAAAGCTTGTACAGGATTTGGGGAGATGGTTCCAGGTGGAGCGCTTTGGCACATCCACTCTATCCACCTATTGATTGACAGAATGAAGTTAACTGCGCTCCACGGGCAGCCCGTCTTGATCCCGATGCGCAGTGGAATGTGTTCAGTGAGCTCGGCTCCGCAGATGACCTGAACGAAAGAGCCTTGGTACACATCTTTAACGATGTCGATGTAACATTGAGGGAGATGTATTTCCTCCAGAGCTCTTAACATGATATTATGAGGGAGTGTGCCAAATGCGTCACGGAAATCGAGAAACACTGAATAAAACTTTGCACTTTCGTGTTTAAAGTCATCTATGGCAGTTTTTAGACAGAATACATGTTCATTCATGCCTTGCCTTTCTATATATGCCTTTTGTTTAGTGGACATCATGTTTGCGTCCACCAGCCATGGTAGTATGCGCCCAAGAATGCATTTCATAAACAGTTTGTAGATCGTAGGTAGGAGAGAAATGTCTCTCCAAGTGGTGGGGTCATTTGGAATATTATCTTTTTTGGGTATTCTGTGGATTAGCGCTCCCTTCCATGACTCGGGCACGCGCCTGTTAGTGAGACAAGTGTTGAAGATTGGCAGCAATTTTTCTTTCACGCTTGTTAGCTTTAACATTTCATAAGTGACCCCATCACTACCACTGGACTTATTGTTTGGCAACCTGGCTAGGACATTTCGCACTTCATCCTCTGTGAAAGGAGAGGATACTGGAGGAAACTCTGGCTCTGGTGAGAGAAGTGAGTCGGCCCATGGTGGAAGCAGAGGGGCGTCGTCTATTGAGGTACTGCCTTCACATTTATTATGATAATATGCCTGCACATCTTGAGTGTTACTGGGGCAAGGTGGTGTCAGAGGATACTCGCTGTTATTCAGTATGATTTGAATGGCTTTCTTTCTGCGATGTTGCCACAAATAAGCCAATTTGTCACGGGTTATCTTTGTTGCACGAGAGTTCCGATGTCCGAATTGCGGTTGTATTACGTCTCTCAGAAAGCGCAATTGCGCTTCAATCCACGGGCACAGGGCCTCGGTAGACGCGTCCGATGGGCAGGATTTAACCAGCGGTAGCTTTTTTAATACTCTACAGGTGAATTTCAGAAAGGGCAGTCCGTACGGCCTCCCACTACGGCTCTCGGCAGAGAATATCCCATTCCGAAAATAAACACCATTTAGAAGAGATATTAATTTAAACCACTTAGCTGGGTCCGCCGAACATTTGTACTGGTTCTTCTCGTGGAGATGTTTTGTATCCAGTGTTTGTCTGAAGGCCCTCTCCTTGATCTGGAAAGTAATCCATTGTTCATTTGTCAGTTTGTTGTCGGTAGTAAAATCCACAGATTGAAGCTCCTCTCCCGACAGGTGTAGCTCCGGAGTCGGGTCATAGCCGCGCCACTTCTGTTTGTAGATCCTACCGCTCGTTAAGGCTTGCTTATGCGCTGTTTTGATCGCTGACAGTAGACACATTATCAGAGACGCCAAACCTGCGGCTCGCAGCTACACCCGGAAGCAGCACACACACACACACACACACACACACACACACACACACACACACACACACACACACACACACACACACACACACACACACACACACACACACACACACACACACACACACACACACACACACACACACACACACACACACACACACACACACACACACGGCGCTCTCTGAACCATCGGGAGCAATGTGGGGTTCAGTGTCTCTTTGCCCAGGGACACTTGGACATGTGGCGGGGAGACGGGGGATCCAACCTCATGTACTAGTCATGCTCACCAATTAAAAGTTGGCCACGGCTACTGTGTGTACTTATATGATGATGAAAAATAACCTAAAGCAAAATTGGACAATTTAGTCAAGTTTAGCCTTAACAGCTGTGGCTCTGTGCTTTCTGAATAGAGATATACACACTTTACCATGTGATAAAATAAAGGCCTAATTAACATTTAAACGGATGGCGATATTTCTAAGCATTTAGTGTTTTTCTTAATGTTCGGCGTATAATCGTTTAGAAGTCACACCCGTTCACAAAACACTATATAAGCATTTATGAGAAGCGCTTTCTGTCTGCATGTTATCAATCTATACTCATATCAACCACCAACATGACAAATCAATTTATTGTATACAAGGAAAGCGGAACAAGCCACAGGCGCCAAATATATATACGGACCAATAAAGCGTGGCACACTGGACCAGAGGTAACTGTGCAAAGTGATTTTACATTTCCTCTAAAGAAATGATAAACGAGACAAAACGGGTTTTAAATTGATCTTACCTGCTGACACCACAGATAATGAGCAGCGTATTAAGAGCTGTGGAAATGGTTTAGACGGTAGAAAAGCTTTTTTTTCTGTGTTTTTTTTAGATTTTTATGGGCATTTTAATGCTTTAGATGAAGTGGATCAGAGAGGGGAATGACATGCAGAGAACGACCCGGGCTGGATTCTAACCCGGGTCTGCTGTGAAGAGGACAGACAGACAGACAGAGAACGACCCGGGCTGGATTCTAACCCGGGTCTGCTGTGAAGAGGACAGACAGACAGACAGAGAACGACCCGGGCTGGATTCTAACCCGGGTCTGCTGTGAAGAGGACAGACAGACAGACAGAGAACGACCCGGGCTGGATTCTAACCCGGGTCTGCTGTGAAGAGGACAGACAGACAGACAGACAGACAGAGAACGACCCGGGCTGGATTCTAACCCGGGTCTGCTGTGAAGAGGACAGACAGACAGACAGAGAACGACCCGGGCTGGATTCTAACCCGGGTCTGCTGTGAAGAGGACAGACAGACAGACCCGGGCTGGATTCTAACCCGGGTCTGCTGTGAAGAGGACAGACAGACAGACAGACAGAGAACGACCCGGGCTGGATTCTAACCCGGGTCTGCTGTGAAGAGGACAGACAGACAGACAGACAGACAGAGAACGACCCGGGCTGGATTCTAACCCGGGTCTGCTGTGAAGAGGACAGACAGACAGACAGACAGAGAACGACCCGGGCTGAATTCTAACCCGGGTCTGCTGTGAAGAGGACTGAGACTCTATGGAGGACGCTCTAACAACCACTACCCCCCCCCCCCCCCCCAAAAGTTGTTTCTTTTAAACTAAATGTTATAATATTTATGAACATTTATTTCCAATACAATTTTTGTAAAAGCTTTATGAGACACTCAACTTTGATCATGTATCATATAAGTATGTTTTACTATGTCAGACCAGGTTCACAGAGGCTTAGATTCATAGGGAAACCAGAGAGAGTTTAATTTAAATTCAGAACATTTCATTTCATCTTTTTAAATCTGATTTGTCCCCGGACAGCGACCTATTGTTGGAACTCTGTGAACTCCAACGGGACAAAGGGAACCAGTCGACAATGGAACTATCAACTGTGGAAACGTCCCATTACAACTCATAACAATCACCTGCTGTAAAACTCAGAGGCCCAACGCCTTTCATTAGGCACAATGACAGTTTGCTGCTGGCATGCATAACGCGCACACACACGCACAGACTCACACACACACACACACACACACACACAGATACACACACACACACACACACACTTTCCAATCTGTTCTAAATTTTTGCACTGTTGTGACAGAACTGACACGGCCATATTTAGTCAACACGCTAATTGTACTGTGTAACAATGTGCTGCAGGTTTCTAATGAAAACAGTTATAATGTGAAGTCAATAACTTTAAATCAAAGTCACATGGTTCTCAATCTAAGGCACCAAGCTAAAAAAAAATGTTTACATGCACACACACACATATGCAGTCACTTGTACGTGCATATCAGGTAAAATACACACACACACACACGTATGTATGTATTTTTCGATAACCACATGAGCAATGCAACCAAACTTGCCTTCAACCAACAAAAATCATTCCTACATAGGCTCAGTTTCTCTCCCACACTCATACTGAGATACACCCGATCATGGTGATATGACCATGGTGAAGTGAAGTAAACTGTGATTTAGTAGGGTTCATAAACAGGCGTTTCCCAGAAACACAATGATAGGAAGAAGGAAATACAGGGACAGAGAGGTAAACGTTAAAGGAATACTTCACCCATACGGAACCGGTGTTCTATAATTATAAAATCACTATAATAATATAGTGAATGAGGCTTTTCTTCCCTCAGTCTTCCCTCAGTCTTCCCTTGGCCTAGCTGTCCTGTTAATCCTAACCACTACATTTTACCATGTGTGATGTCACACATGGTAAAATGTAGGGTTAGACAGTGAGACCATAAAACACTCTTTCTGCCTTTTCTCAGGCTAGGATGAACCGATTTCTAAAATGTTTGCACATGATCTCAGAGTTCAATACACCTTCATATTCCCACCAGTGAAGTAGGACTTTAATAAACATATAATCAGGTTTAATTTTTCTCACCAACATTCTGGAACCCGACGGTGCACGGAGCGTCATCAAAGTCTACACAGCTGATCTCCAGAGGGTCCAGCTTGGCTATGTGATGCCCTCGCACCTACACACACACACACACACACACACACGAAGAGACACAGACACAGACACACAAACACATGCACACACACACATGCACACACAATTTAAAAAATATATAAATATACATTATAACCCAACTCTGTCTGAGACATCAACAAAGTAATGCGTCACATTCTGCAGCTGATTTTTCAAACATAAAAGTAGTTCAATATCATCCCTACAGACACATCTCATTATTAGTAAGTCATGTAGTATGAAGAAGATTTAAAAAAATACCTAAAACTAGTACAAACAATCTGAAATCACATCTGTATTTTGACAAGATGTATAAAATGATCTTTTGTAACCAAAGCTGCCTTTAAAAATGAGCCATTATTTGATTGTAAAGGTCATATCTTCCCACCAGTAAACTGCAGAGACAATGCCTTATCAGTGAGATGTGTGTTCTTCCTTATCAATGCTGTGTAGTTTATCTTGTACCGATAGCAAAGGTCTGAAGATAACTGTCATTCTGATAGGATGTGTTCAAGAACATTGCATTCTGAAACAGTAGTAAAAATCCCATTCATTTTCTCCATAGCAGCATTCGACTATTGGCCAGAATGATATAACATTATGACACCCCTCATCGAAGGGAGACTTACTGTGTGTGCACTGAAACAAAAATCCAGTGTTAATACACAGCCTAGGCTCTGTAAACGTGCATGTTGCTATAGCTACGATGGGCCTCCTTTGTTTACATACTATAATATTTGTTTACACTTCATATCCACCTTAAAATGGGGAAATGTTGGGGCGCTCCGGTGACGTAGTGGATAGAGCGTGTACCATATTGGCTCAGGCCTTCGTTGCAGTGGTCGCGGGTTCAAATCCGACCCGTGGACCTTTACTGCAGGTCATCCCCCCCCTCTCTCTGTCTCTGTCTCCCCATTTCAACTCTGTACTATCTAATAAAGCTTGAAAATGCCCCCCAAAAAAAATCTTTAAAATGGGGAAATGTACTTCCGGAACCAGAGCCTCCGAAAAAGTGAAAAGTCAGAAAATACAAATTTAACACCCAACCATATAGTAACTGTGGAAAAAGAAGTGTGTGTGTATGTGTGTGTTTTTGTGTGTTTATACGTGTTTGTCTGTGTGTGTGTGTGTGTGTGTCTTTTACCTGATACGCTCTTATGAGTGACTGCACAGCGAGATGATCTTTCACCAGTTTCTCCACATTGGGCTGAGCTGCCACCATGGCCTGAGCCTCTGCCAGTGTCTGGGACGTCCCGCCCAGGGGCGGGGGGCTCTGGTAGGCCGCTCCTGGAGGGGCGCCCGCGTTGGCATTACGGAAAAATATATCCCACGACTACAGAGAGAGAGAGAGAGCGAGAGAGAGAGAGAGAGAGAGAGAGAGAGAGAGCATGAAAGAAGACAAATTAGTCAAACGAAATATAGGCTTGTTTGCTATGTTTTAATTAGTGTACAATTAGTGTGCTTGGTGTAGTGGTTAGACCCCCCCCCCCCCCTCTCCCTAAAGAGTCTCAGTCCTCTTCACAACAGACCCGGGTTAGAATCCAGCCCGGGTCGTTCTCTGCATGTCATTCCCCTCTCTGACACAGTTTCAGTTGAAGTCAGAAGCCGGCTCATGACATACTGTACGTCACGACCAAACGTTATGCGATTGGTTGGCAGATCCAGAGTGGCACTGGGCAGATCCAATAGTTTTAAACTTCAACAGACACCCGCCTCCAAGTGAATTAACGTTTGTCAATTGAGCGATTCCATCCAGACCTTCTGTACAAATGAAATGAAGTACGATGGTCTGGTGGGACCAGGCTAAATGAAGTACGATGGTCTGGTGGGACCAGGCTAAATGAAGTACGATGGTCTGGTGGGACCAGGCTAAATGAAGTACGATGGTCTGGTGGGACCAGGCTAGCTAAAGATAGTTATCGAGGTAGTACAGTGTCTGATATGACTGAACCATGATACATGTTGCTTACTGTACGTGGCTGAAATAACTCTCTCACACATGATCTTTTTGACCTTTCGTTATACTTTTCTATCCAGCTCATATTATGCTTATGTTGCTAACCGTCTGATTCATGATACATTACCTTCTGTAAAGTTGAAAAGTTTAAAACAGACGCACACACACACACACGCACGCACGCAGACACATACACACGCAGACAGACACATACACACGCAGACAGACACATACACACACATACACACGCAGACAGACACAATACACACGCAGACAGACACATACACACGCAGACAGACACAGACACAGACACGCACGCAGACAGACACACACAGACACGCACGCAGCTTCAGCTTTTGGGTAACTTCCATCTTTTATATGTTGCTAATTGTATCTGTTGTGTTTTTTTAATTCATTTTATACTTAGACATATTTACTAGTATTTCACTATGCTTTTATTTTCTATGCTCATTGTAGAGCACTTTGTGACCCTGTCTGTGAAAAGCGCTATATGAATATACATTTTACTTACTTAAAGCCATGCAGAAGACACATTGTTTAAGACCTGTACATAGTATTCATTTGATTTCTAGAATTAAAAAAGGTGTTACTTGCTTACGTGGCGCAAAGAACACACACACACACACAACACACAAAGAACACACACAACACACAAAGAACACACACACACACAAAGAACACACACACAAAGAACACACACAAAATAAACCTTTCGTTTTAGTTTTCTAACCAGCTCATTGAAATTGGCTTATTGCTCTGAGCAGCTTTAAAGATCACACATGCAGGAAGCCTCTTTACGTGTGTGTGTGTGTGTGTGTGTGTGTGTGTGTGTGTGTGTGTGTGTGTGTGTGTGTGTGTGTGTGATATGCCTCTGTTGTAGCATAACAGCTGACCCATGTGACATAACATATTATTGACACAGTAACACATAAAGACATTAACACTTGGTCGTAGCCATGAGCAGGTATATCAGGTTTCAAGGCGCACACACACACACACACACACACACACACTTCAATGTATTGAACTCTGAGATGTAGTAAATGTCACTGCAGACATTTTAGAAATCGGTTCATCCTAGCCTGAGAAAAGGCAGAAAGAGTGTTTTATGGTCTCACTGTCTAACACTACATTTTACTAGTGTGACATCGCACATGGTAAAATGTATGGTCAGGATTAACAGGACAGCTGGGCCAAGGGAAGATTGAGGGAAGACTGAGGGAAGAAAAACCTCATTCATTATATTATAATAGTGATTTTATAATGATAGAACGCCGGCCCCGTATGGGTGAAGTATTCCTTTAACACCGTGCTTGTTTGAACAGTTTTATGGCCGCAGAACAAAGTGAAAGTGTGTGTCAAAGTGTTCCTGCTAAATCCAGGTGAATGATTCTTATCAGACTATTGATCGTAAATGTGAAGTTGTTCTGCCTCGCCCTGCAAAAGCAAAGTTTAAAGTTCTAGATAAGTGTAGCAAGGAGGCTTCTTACTCAGCTCTTTTATGCCTCTGGGTCGGGTCTGTCTGTCTGTCTGTCTGTCTGTCTGTCTGTCTTTCTCACTGTCCGTCTGTCTGTCTTTCTCACTGTCTGTCTGTCTGTCTGTCTTTCTCACTGTCCGTCTGTCTGTCTTTCTCACTGTCTGTCTGTCTCTTTCTGTCTTTCTGTCTGTCTGTCTGTCTGTCTGTCCGGGCCATTCTTGTGCGCGCAATATCTCATGAACTCTTTGAGGGATTTTCTTCAAACTTTGCACTAATGTCCACTCTGACTCAAAGATGAACCGATACATTTGACGTCATAGGTCAAAGGTCAAAGTCACTGTGACCCCATTAAGTTAAGTCTTTATTTTGTCAATTACACACACACGCAAGAGGAGTCACACACATGGCGATCGAAATGACATTTAGCTCACCCCTCCTTCATTTCCAAACACACACACGCACACGCACACACACACACACAAACGCAATATCTCATGAACCCTTTGAAGTCTTTTTTTTTTTTTTAAATCAAATTTGGCTCAAGCTCAGACACTTTGATTAGAATAAACTGGTGACATTTCAGAAGGAAAAATGTCAAGTTCACTGTGACATCGCATATTGTGATCGCAAAATCTCATAAAAAAAAAAATAATAATGTTAACCTTTATTTAACCAGGAGAATCTCATTGAGATTAATAAAGATTAATCTCTTTTGGGGTGCTCCGTTAGTGTAGTGGATAGAGCGCGTACCATATCGGCTCCGGCCTTTCGTTGCAGTGGTTGCGGGTTCAAATCTGACCCGTGGACCTTTACTGCAGGTCATCCCCCCTCTCTCTGTCTGTCTCCCAATTTCAACTCTGTACTGTCTAATAAAGCTTGAAAATGTCAAAAAATAATCTTAAAAAAAAAAAGATTCATCTCTTTTACATGAACGCTTTTGAGGGATTTACTTCAAACTTTGCATTGATGTCGACTCTGACTCAAAGATGAACTGAATAGATTGTGGAGGCCTTTTAGAATTTCACTGGTAAGATTATATCAAGGAATTCATTTGACCTTCTTCAACTCTGTTAACCTACAATATACAGCCCCGGAAAAAATGAAGAGACCAGTCTGGATTTTTCTTAAATCTTCATCTCTACATTATTTATTGAAAAGGCTCTTAAAGACAATATTTTTATTGTAGAATTTGGTAGAAATGTTGTCAGTAGTTTATAGAATAAAACCAAAATGTTCATTTTACTCAAACATATGCCTCTAAAGAGTAAAACAAGAGACACTGAACATTTGGAGTGGTCTCTTAATTATTTCCAGAGCCATAAATGCTTGACATGCAGCAGTCAGTTTGGCCACTTAAAACAAAATTTGCATTAATCCTACAACACATTTTAAAAATACCACTAGAGCAGTTTTTATTAAGCATTTTTCAATGTGAAATAACTGGTGCTTCTACTTCTTATGGCCTCTCTGTCATTCACTTTCTCTGCTCCACTGCATGTGACTGCTGTGCTGCTTTGCTATTCAAACAAGCATAAGCACACACACACAGTACACACACTTGTACTTTTACCCAGCTACATTTGGACAGGTATCTGTTTCAATTGATTGCTCATCTTTATCTTTCCAGGTCACTCAGTGCAGAGGTGAAGGGGCACACACACACACACACGGTCTTGGACTGGACATCCTATTCATTGTGAAATGTGGAAAAGCCCTGACTGACAGATGTGAATGAGCGATTTGAGCAAGTCACTGAAAGGCAAATTCAAGTTTCTAAACATTAGCCAGGCTTTACTGGGGATGCACCTAATGTTCGCAAATCGAAATTATTCAGCCAAAAATACCAAAAAAAAAAACTTTTACTGTACTGTGTTCGTGAACTGAAGTGATAAAGACCAAAAACAAGTTGCAGAAGAATGTCGTTTTTGATGACGTGATCAAATAGCAACCAGTGATGAGTGAGCAGTTGCAATATCAGTCCAAATAATCGCAATTAGATATTTTTTCCAAATCGTGCAGCCCTATTGCAGACACTGTTTTGCGGCTATAAGTAGAGAGGGTACATTTGCAAAGACAAGTTGTTTAATTTATCACTTGTAATCAAAAGACACCTGGAACATCGTGCTAATATGATTAACTCGATTCAATATTCAGCCTTCATCCTAGAGTTTCATTATTTTGGGTTTAAGTTTGGCCCGAGAATGTTCATTTCAGTGCATCCCCAAAACATACAACACAAATGTGACATTAAACACACACACACACACACACACACACACACACACACACACACACACACACACACACACACACACACACACACACACACACACACACACACACACACACACACACACACACACACACACACACACACACACACACACACACACACACACACACACACACACACACACACACACACACACACACACACACACACACACACACACACACACGTCCATTACCTTGTGCACATTCTTGGGATTCTCCAGCCACGCGTAGTACATTTCTTCCACATAGTTCGAGCTTGTGCCGTTTAGAAAAGGTTCAGCGGACAGCGATGGTGTGTTCAAGTGTCTCTTAGAAAACGTCCGAAATTTCCCACTACTGCAGCCCGATTCCACCGCCAATTGTCTGGGCGGCTGGGATAAGATCTGTGCTGCTGCCAGTGGCCTAAGCCTTGCAACTGTAGTCCTTAAACGGTGCATAGCTTAAAAAGGTAGCCACAACTCTCCCCTCTCCAAAAAGTACAAAAGGAGTGAGAAACCTTGTCCGGTACAAGGATAAAGCCTCCGGGCACCTCAGTATAGCTGCTGGCTCTCCTCCTCTTTCTCTCTCTTTCTCTCTCCCCCTCTCTCTCTCTCGCTTCTGTCAGCCTAAAACAGGTGAGGTGAGGTTGGCCTTTTCTGCAGCTCCGGTTTTCTTTCTTCTGCTGACAGATTAGAACCTGTAAAATGCAAATATTGTCAGAAACAATCTTTGTCATTCATAGGCAAGGCAGGTTTATTTCTATAGCACAATTCAGACACAAGGCCATTCAAAGAGCTTTACAGGGGCATGAAATACATCAAGATTAAAATACATCAAGTTAGAATAGACATTAGAAAAGCGAATGAAAAATATGAATAGAAATAAAACATTTAAATTAAATTTAAATTACAGGTTTAAAAGGGGAAACTGAAAAGTCTTCAGATTTGATTTAAAAGGAGCGGAGAGTTGCAGCAGACCTCAAGTTTTCTGGGAGTTTGTTCCAGATATGCGGAGCGTAAAAACTGAAAGCTGCTTCTCCTTGTTTAGTCCTAACTCTGGGGACTGTAAGTAAACCTTACTGTCATGTGCACAGTAAGAAACGTGTGTCCCTGTACAATGAAATTCTTACTTTGCTGCCCACTCTTATAGGGCCATGTAACATTGAAAAAAATATATATATATAAAAACAATAATACATTACATACAGTATGGCTATATTTTTATTTCAGTCCTGTCATTAATATTATAATACTTCCATATTTAAAAAAAGGCACACACCAATTTGGCCCAAAATATCTGTTTTTTAAAGAACATTAGCCAATCCCTATAGTGGGGACTATTTGTTGGACAAAATATCCATTCAATGAAGCAACATGTTATTTAGTGTAACAGTTTGGTTCACACAGACAGCGTTCCGTTTTTTTGACAACAATGGAGCACCATATGACACAGAGTAATGAGCCAATACAGACTGTATGTTAGTAGGATTAGTTAGTTCATTGTTAGTTCTGGTTGCTAACGTGGGATTTGTTGACAAAGAAAAATAAATATAACACCACCAGCATTATTTTGCAGTGGTGGAAAATGCCTTATCTGAATTGCAAGTATGTCCAGACTATATGATAAACTGCTTTATTTATGTTAACATAAGTGTTAGATCGCTCTTTATTCATACAGTGATCACTTACATAGTGTGCGCGTTTCATAAAGCCGATCTCTCAGTCAGCTGTTCCGCATGTAATCGACAAATAAACTTTTTGTCGGATCCCGAAATTACTATCCAATCACAAGAGACAACGCTACAAATCGGCACCCCTCTCGCTCATGGTCTCACTGCCGGTGCACGCCAGAGCAACAGATGGGTGAATGTTTATGCGCCTACAATGGCGGAGCAGGTAAAAATCCTTCCCAATGTCTGTTTTGATAGTTTTTATCATGTTTTATCGCAATTACTTATCTGAGATGGTGCTAGATAACTCGCTATTTGAAGACCGCAGTGCATTAATGTGGTGACGTAGGGACGAGCGAGGGGTCTGCTAATGGTGCCTTCCTTTGTACTCGGAACTCGGAAATTTCCGACTTCCGACAAGGAAAAGTGCAATAAAACCTAAAACGGTTGTTCAACTCGGAATTCCAAGTCGGAACTCGGGCAACGTCTGCCTCTCCCGACGTCACTGAGATGACGCAGATTACGTCACAATAACAATCTGAACCGTTAAACTGGCTAAAAAAAAATTGGATTGGTCTCTATTGGATCTACCGGCACCTAAAATAACCTTAAAAACATCAGTCTGTTGTCGGCGTCCATACATTCCCGAGCAGATGCACTGGAACACAGACAGGTCGGAACTCGGAACTACAAAGTCGGACATTTCCGAGTTCCGAGTACAAAGGAATGCAGCATAACTGCAGTAGGCTAACTGACAGGAAGTTAGCTAAAAAGAACCATTCCGCTTGCAGCACCTTTAATAAATAAACAGTAGGCCTACATATCAAAGTTGATATCCTATACAAACAACAAACATAACCGTGCAGTAGACTAAAAGCCCAAATGTCCCCCATAATAACCACACACACAAACTAGCTTTTTAAATATCACCACATGGGATATTTCTTTGAATAGCAATCACTCCCTGGAAACTTTAAACTATAATCACAACCAATACATGTCTAGCTCTAACCCTTTAACTTGCCCTAATAACTACGGCCCACTTAAACCAAACCTTAACCGTACAATTTACGGGGTCTCTCATTTTGATGCCATAATATTACGTTGTTGACATCCCCACAGCACTAGTAAAACACGTGCACTTCTTCAATCAATCACAGACACACACACACACACACACACACTAACCGTTCCGTTCTGGAACGCTACAGTACAACAAAACGTTTTTTAAAAACTGTAGCGTTCCACTGGAGCAGCCTTCGATCAGTTAAAAGTAAACGTCTCTTCTCTAGTTAGCGAAAACTTTAAAAATAACGTTAATTATTATTATTATTATTATTTTTTAGATAACCTTACCTTTTAACAGCTGACTTGACGGGCGGCTCTCTCGCACAACCTGCAGCGTGTGTGTGTGTGTGTGTGTAGAAAACGAGGGAGCAAAGTCAGCAGCAGCAATAAACTAAAACGACTGCAGTGTGTGTGTGTGTGTCCGTGGTGTGTGTGTGTGTGTGTGTGTGTGTGTGTTCGGTCACTGTCTAATCACTCTGGTGCTGATCTGCGCCACGCCCACAGTGACGTCAGCAGAGAGTACGGTTGCGTCAGATAAACTCAAAATGTGTTTTTTTTTCATGAGAATCGACAACATTTTTGAAATTGTTTATTTTTTCTCATCAATTTCACTTCATTATTCATATAATAAATACACTGACCTAATGCTTGGAAGAAATAAAGGTTATTTATAAACTGTAGGCTATTTTAATTGAGACAATAACCATACAACAAAGAATACATGCTGTTAACTTTCATGTTTTTAAGTAGGCTACAGTTCTTAAGCGAATGTATTCTTTCTACCACTTAATTTCGCTCTTTTTTTTTCTTTTTTTATCAAACACAGATAGGATTTCAATGCATGCATTTTAAAATCTAGATTCAGTTCAGATAAAAATATTCTATGACAGCGTAAAGTTAACCGTCCAATTTGTCCAACCAAATTAGAATTGAATACTTTTACTGTATTTTTATCCTATTTAAAAAAAAAAAAAATTTTAATAAGTTATTTGTGTTCTGGTTCAGTGCCAAGTGTGTAAATTCATGGTCCAAACTTACAGTCCGTACACTGATTAGGCCTAAGTAGCCTACAGAGCAAGTTAATAAACTTAACAACCTCACAATGTAAACATCACTATCCCACCTCTTAAAGTGAGTCCCGTCTGTATCCTTTACTTAAGAAAAAAGAGCTGACTACTTGTTGCAACACTAATGATCACCTGAGTAAAGAAAGTAAATATGGGTTGTGTGGCCTATATTGAATTGGTTTGCATTTCACCGTTGTTCTTTTCTTATCTATGTGTTCATTGATTCAATGATGTGTGAACAGGACCCACTGTTTTCTTAGCCTGATTGGATAACAGCAAAAGGTATAGGCCTATCGCTAATGCATATGGAAACACACACACACACACACACACACACACAATTAATCAATCTCTTCATGTGGCTACAAGTAAAAATAAGGGAGAGGAGTAAGCTTTATGAAACATTTTCTAATAAAAAAACATGCTGAAAATGCATCTTTAAACCTGCAGCGTGTAGAATTTTGGGATCTTTTTCATAGCAGACTTGGTAGAAAATAATTCTAATATCCATAAGTACGTTTAATTTAGTGCATACTAGCTGATTTTTTTTTTTAATTATTATTATTTTTTCCCTTAAAAAGGGTCTCTTATATCTCTGTATTTCTCCATACCATGGACCAAGGCATGGGCGCCGCCATGTTGGAAGCGTCATAGTTGGAATGTCATCAGCTCTACAGAAGCACAGAATGGAACAGTTGGCCACACTGTGTCCATCAGAACTACCAGCTGGAATGTTCTTGAAGAATTTCTGTTGCTTCTCTGAACGGGAGCCATAGTACCACTTGATGATGTCATAATATTTAATGACACCTTTAAAGGTGCAGTGTGTAATAATTTGAATAATAACAGAAGCTACAGTGGCCTTCAAGGACAAGAACAATTCTAAATTATAAACAATGCACCTGATGACATTCCAACTATGACGCTCCCAACATGGCGGCGCCAAGGCCTTGGTCCAAGGTATGGAGAAATATGGACATATATGAGACCCTTTCTAAGGGAAACAAAAATTATTCTAAAAACAATTTTCAGCTATTATGCACTAAATTAAACATACTTATGGATATTAAAATTATTTTCTACTAAGTCTGCTAGGAAATAAAACCCAAAATTCTACACACAGCAGGTTTAAGACCAGCCTCTCATGTTTCAGACATACAGTAAATAATAGTTGTAGGATGTTGGCGCCCTCTTATGGACAGGTTTGGAAATGCGGGTCATGAGTTGCAGCATAATAGTTTTAGGTATCACTGTATCCCATTAATCTGTCCTATATTCAAATCTGACAACTTGTTGGCCAATAAATAAAAGTGCAATGCTGCTTTCACTTATCTTCTTTAAACCTGCAGTGTGTAGAATTTTGGGTTTTATTTCCTAGCAGATTTTGTAGAAAGTAATTATAATAACCATAAGTACATTTAATTTAGTGCATAATAGCTGAAAAAAATGTTTTGAATAATTTATTTTTCCCCTTAGAAAGGGTCTCATATATGTCCATATTTCTGCATATTTTGGACCAAGGCCTAGTGCCGCCATCTTGAAAGTGTCATAGTTGGAATGTCATCAGGTGCATTGTTTAAAATTTAGAATTGTTCTTGTCCTTGAAGGCCACTGTAGCTTCTGTTATTATTCAAAAGGGTTGGGGTTACCCAGGGAGCGTTGCATTCTAGAACTTTGTAGAACTTTCTTGATGATGTCATATTACACACTGCACCTTAAGGTTATTGAAGCCATCAACAGACCAAGGCAAGTTCCTTGTAGGCCCGTGTGTGTGAAAATAATTTAGCAATAAACCTAAAATTTTGATTCTAGCAACTAACTGAATTATTTAAAAAAAAATAGAAGTGCAAACTAAAAAGCTGCATTTTGAGAGAAGCTGATAATATTATTCTTATTTTTTTATATCATGTCAATCCCCCTCTTTGCCCCATTTCAACTTTGTCTCTCTAAATTGTCTAATAAAAGCATAAAACGCCCCAAAAAATTAAATAATAAATTAAAAAAAAAAATAAATACCTTGAAGTGAAATCATTTTGACGTGTCTATCAGCTGGCTCAATTCTAAAAAAATAAAATAAATAAAAGATAAATTATTATCTTGGGTTTTTGTCTTTAATACATTTTTAAAACGCATGTGGATCCAGCAATTTCATTGAAAAAGGCATATTATGATGTCATGATCGTCATATAACTACACTATCATTTTAACACAAACATACTTTATTAGAGGCAATAGATTATATCTCACCAACAATTCAATCCAAAAAATAAATAAATAATAATAAAAAAAATCATCAAAATGCACGGCAACACCCGACATACCAATGTTTTTTTTTAAACTTGGAATATCATGCAGTTAAATATCATCTACAGCATAATTCTTCACCACGATTTGACTGGAAAAATTTTGACATAAAACAGATGTGATACTATAGTGTTCAACCATTGTCATAGTTTCAGCAGTTCACTTGCAATGTTCAGCACATAGAGAATCCATTAAAGAACGACGGTAATATCTTAGCATGCTGCATGTTTTTTTCACTTGTCTTACATAGCGGCTTGGAAAACATCCGGCGAACACACACAGAGGCATTGGTTTCAGGGTCAAATACACTCCAGGGAAAGATAGGGGGGTTTAAATAAATAAATAAATAGAAAAAATAAATTAATATCAGTTCAGGGTTCCCACACATTTTAACAAATACATTTTTTTCATGACTTTTTATCCAACTTCCATAAGCTAAATTTAGAGAAGTTACAAGCAGGTCGACCTGTTTTGCAACCGTATGGCTCAACAATGCCGCGTTACTTCTCTTAAGTTTGTAGTTACGAAAGCTATTAAACACGCACTTCCTACTATACGCATTCTTGCAGACAAGCAAGCAAGCAAGATTTTAAACAATGGTACTTCAAGGAACAATTTTTTGCATAATATTAAGACATGTTTTGGATTTCTTTTTTTGTGATCATTTGTGTAAATTCAAAACTTTCCCCCCAAAAAATCAGTTAATTCTAGACCATTTTCAAGTCTGGAAAACATATATATATTTTTTTCCAGGAATTTCATGACCGTGGGAACCCAATCCATTGAATAACAAAACATAAAGGGATAATTATTACAGTAAAACACACCCACTGGTCTCAAGTCTGAGACAACAAGGTGCAGTTTTTGTTCAGTATTTCACACAGGCAGCAGTAGTCGTGCAGAAAAAACACCCATCAGTAATAAGACTAACATAGGTAGGAGTCATGCTCATCGTTAAAAAAGAACAATAAGATACCAGAATTTAAAGGTTCAAAATGATTAATAAATATTCTGTACAATTGAAAGAGCACAACCATAGACTGCAGCCATAATAATAATGCGAGAATAAATAACAATAACATTTTTGGAAAATTCAAAATTGTCTGCATGAGAAAGGAAAACTGCCAACATTTGAGCCAACTTATTATTTTAAGTTCATACATATAAAAACTTTTTGATGAATTTTGAGATCTACATACTACATAAGAATTTCAAACAATAACAGTTATGCCAACTTATTCTCTGTCTTACAAACAAAACCAAGTCGGTCAGAATGTTGATTCAAACATTAAACAGTGTTAAATCTGTCTGATAAGCTTTTTGAACAAGTTGGCATAACTTTTACTTTTTGGAAGTCTTAGTTTGTGGAACTCAAAACTAGAAGTTCCATTACATATGAATGAGAGATATATATTTTTTTTAAGATATTTTTTTGGCATTTTTATGCTTTATTGATAGTGTAGAGACAGAGTTGAAATGGGGCAGAGAGGGGAGTGACATGCAGAGAACGACCGCGGGCTGGAATCGAACCCGGGTCCGCTGCTGGCCGAGGCCCATGGGGGGGGGACGCCCTACCAACTGAGCTAAGGGCGCCCAAGATAATGAGTTGGCTCAAATGTAGACAGTTTACCTTCATACTCAAAAGTTTCAGTTTTTAGCTTCAAAACTCAAAACATCTATCGCAGACAGTTGATACTTAAACATTTGAATTTACCAATCTCTCTTTCATTTTCATAGTGATTTTTTGACGTTTTGAGAAGAAGTAAAAGAACACGTTGGAGGCTTTTGCGGCACAGAGTAAAGGAGTGTTGGGCAGCAAACAGGCCGAGTGAAGACACAAGACGTGTGGGGCTTGAAAAGAGTGTGTCCTTTTTTTTGCTGATTTTTTTTTGCTGTATTGTAGTAGTGTGGTTAAGTTAGGCGCTGTATGTGAGCTTGGTGGGTGTTACTGTCTTTTTTGCAGAGAGGTAGAGAGATCCATCATCCATCCACCTTTCTCTCTCTCTCTCTCTGGGCTGTTTACGCTCTCTTAGATTATCCACTTTTATCCTTTTTTTGCTCTCTCTCTCTTTCTGCCTCCGAATCAGCAATGTGCACCTGGAAAGAAAGTAGACAAATAGTTAACTAGTGAATTCAAACCTGCACAATTGGTTTTTGAGCTTGATTTCAGTTATCTAACTTATAAATATAACTTTTACTAATTTTCTTTAAGAACAACTCTCAAAAGTGCCGTCATACCGTCAGAATATCATACCAGCCCATGCCTTATGTGTAGCCTGGCACCGCCCGCTTACATACTGCTCAATTTTCATTTCCCTTCAGTAAGTCAGTATGGTTGTGCAGGAGTGGCTCAGAAGCCGGCACATGACATACGTCACGACCAAACGTTATGCAATTGGTTGGCAGATCCAGTGTGGCACTGGGCAGATCCAATAGTTTTAAACTTCAACAGACACCCGCCTTCAAGTGAGTTAACGTTTGTCAGACGTTCTGTACACATGAAATGAAGTAGGACGGTCTGGTAGGACCAGGCTAGTTTATGTGTATATGCGTAGATACTCTATATTGTTGTACCTGTTTGTCTTCATGCTAAGCTAAGTTGAATAGCTGCTGGCCCAAGTAAAGCTATATATTTACATGTGTATATGCGTAGATACGTTATACTGACATACCTCATCCCTGCATGGGGGCGGAGGGAGCTCCTGAGCAGTGGAAGTGGACGTTTTGCCACCGGCTCTCTCTGCGGTGCCATACTCTGGTCTCCTCTGATTGGCTGGAGCGCGGCTGGCCCTGACCGTCCACAAACTGCGTCAGGCGGATGTACGCGATGCAGGCCGCGTCCTCCCCGATCATGTGCACGTGAGGGTTCAGAATGGTGGTGTGGATGGGTTTGCTGTTCTTAGAGAGTACTGAGGGGAGAGAGGGAGAGAGGGGAGGAGGGAGGGAGAGAGAGGGAAAGAGAGAGAGAGGGGAGAGGGGGAAAGAGAGAGAGAGGGGAAGAGAGAGAGGGAGAGGGGAGAGGGGGAGAAAGAGAGAGGGAGAGAGAGATAGGGATATGACTTTAAAATGTTGTTTTCTTTCTGATCAATTTTGAGAGTTATGGCTATTTTGCTTCCATAACATGTCTTCTTTCATACTAGTATAAACAAAGGGTCCAACATGTACATTTAGGTGTTTATTTGACTAAACCTTGTCTGATTGCGTCTTTATATTTCTCCTGTACAACAATCTTTAATGGACATGATCTCAATGATCAATTTGTTTTCTATAGCCTGAACAGAAAAGCTCAAATTCTAAATTGTACCCTGTATTTTGCCTTAACTATATATACCAAACAACTCAGTCATTTTATACAAATAACAATAACAGAAGTTTGAATTTTAATCTTACGATTGTCAAAGTAGAATCTGTGGAAGTCCATTCCCTCCACCAGGTTCCCCAGCCCCTCCGGCTCAAACGAGGTCAGACCAGGGTCGCAGATCTTCCTGTAAAAACAAAATAAAATACGTATATATATATATATATATATTTTTTTTAACCTTTATTTATACAGGTAAATCCCATTGAGACCGGAGACTCTTTTTCAAGGGAGACCTGTTTTCCTTTCCCACGTTACCATTCACACACACATTCATACACCAATAGCAGCAGGCTAACTATCGACATTCACACGTCGTCGTCATATCATGATTTAAACTCTTAATCATGCATTACTATCGCTGCATTTTTACTGTGTGAGGCTTTATATTATAGTATGAAAAACATGTTCTTTTTACATTTTTTATATTATTTAATTTCCATCCTGAAATGGGAGCAACAGCATCGTAATACATTTAACCCACAAGTCTGTTTTTTTAGGGAATTTCTATTTTATAAACGAAGCCTTTTATGCTTTTAAATGCCTTTGTATCAAGTTGATCCTTAAAACGGCCTGCTTTCTTTGTGGTGCTAAACACTTTCTATATATACTCTATTTAACCTTACTTTTACTATGATTATCTAAGTCTAAGCTCATTTTATGTCTATTTTAATGTGAAGCTTGTAATGCATGGAATTTTATCACTGTAAAGCATTCATTGGGCGACTGTGGCTCAGTTGGTAGAGCTGGTTGGCCGATGATCAAAGGGTTGGAGGTTCGACCCCCGCCATGCCGCTTGTGTCATAGTTGTTGTGTCCTTGGGCAAGACACTTCACCCACCTTGCCTAGTGTGAATGTCGATAGTTAGCCTGCTATCGGTGTATGAATGAGTGTGTGAATGGTAACGTGTAAATGGGAACAGGTCTCCCTTGCAAAAGAGTCTTCGGACTCAATGGGATATACTGTACCTGTATAAATAAAGGTTAATAAAAAAAAAAAAAAAAAAAAAAATTCTGAGATGGATTTCCTGGTACGAAAAGTGCAATAAATAAAGTTTCCTATTAATATTATTATTAAAATTAAGTGTTACTGATTCAGTAACTATAACAATTGACTGAGAAAGAGTATTTACATTTTTTTCATACACACATTTTAATATATATTCCCTGCCCTGAATAAGCTTGCATCACCGCCCCTCCCACGTGTCACTTAATCTGCTGAGTATTATTCTGTTCAGCAGGTAGAGAGAGAGAGATATAGAGAGAGAGAGAGAGAGAGAGAGAGAGAGAGAGAGAGAGAGAGAGAGAGAGAGAGGGAGGGAGGGAGAGTGATAGGGGGAGAGAGAGGGCGAGAGAGAGAGAGATTGTGTGAGATAGAGAGAGAGAGACAGAAAGAGAGAGAGGGAGAGAGAAAGAGAGTGAGAGAGAGAAAGAGATACAGACAGAGAGAGAGATTGTGTGAGAGAGAGAGAGAGATTGTGTGAGAGAGAAATAGAGAGAGAAAGAGAGAGAGAGGATAAAACAATGGCTGTAATTACTCTTTTTAATCTTTTAATGGAGCACGTTTGCACGTCACTTACAGTAATGCTTTTCTCAATGGCTGCAGACAGACAGAGTCCATTTCACAGGCTACAATACTTGTTCTTCCTACAGTACAATACAATTTGGTTATTGACAAATGTTTACGGGACAATAAAAGTGGACTTACGCATAGGCCTCGAAATCTCCATTGTTGACGGCTTCGATGAGCTGCTCTGTGATCTTTATGATCTCCTGTTTGCGCGCTGCAAGACAAGACAAGGCAAGTTTATTCATACGGCACAACTCACACACAAGGCATTTTAAAGTGCTTTATAAGGGCCATAAAAATACATCAAGATAGACATGAGAACATATTGAAATGAACACTTAATAGATGATAAAAACAAGGACTGAAAACAGGCAACATTTCTCAAAATGAATAGAAATAGCATTTAAAGAAAACGACAGGTTAAAAAAATGAAATGAATGTAACAATGTGACAATTCGACTTAATCCACTAGTGCACTGTCGTTCTCTAGCAACCAAACTCAGCTCCCGATAGCAGCTGACAACCACATTCAAATATAAACGTGAACATAAGACTCAAATGAATTGCTTACTCATTGTGAGTGTCCAATCGGTCACCTCTCCTCCATGCTACTGCACATGAAAAAAATCTATTCCATTGCAAAAAATTGTCTTGTTGTCCCCCTACATATCATAAAATAAAATGTTCCGTCCTGCCATGTGTAGCCACTGTGTAGCTCTGTATGACCTCCATCATATATTCAGTTTGCATGTGAGTGTGCTTGAGCTCATCTCTCTATTCCTGTCCACAGCTCTTTAGGTCAGATTTACCTCGCCCTTATCCCCCGTTGCTTTCTCCCTACGCTGATAGGAAGGATTATCTCTCTCTCTCTCTTTATATCTCTCTCTCTCTCACTCTTTCACTGTCTCTCTCTCTCTCCCTCACTCTCTCTCTCTCTCTCTCTCTCTCTCTCTATCTAGATCTTTATTCGTAGTGGAGGAAGTAAAAATACTAACACCATACTGTAAATAATTCTCGTCTACAACCAAAAATTAGTGAGCCTGATAGAGTTAAAGTATTAAAGGTGGAGTCAGCGATTCTTTTTTTTTTTAAAGATATTTTTTGGGCATTTTGATGCTTTATTGATAGTGCAGAGAGACAGAGGTGAAATGGGGCAGAGAGGGGAGTGACATGCAGAGAACGACCGCGGGTGGGAATCGAACCCGGGTCTGCTGATGGGCCCGGCCCGGGAGGGGGACGCTCTACCAACTGAGCTAAAGGCGCCCCGGAGTCAGCGATTCTGGAGAATGCTTGTTGTCAAAATCACTTTTCCACCTGTCCGTACTGTGTGTGCACTGAAACAATGATCTGGTGTTAATACTATGTGCATTCTCCAGAATAGCTGACCCCACTTTCAGAGCTGAGACATTTTGTACTATTCTACATTGATTCTTCCACATCATTCATTTAAAAACTGGATATTACTGTTTTAGTTGGTTGAAGTGAAGCTCATGGTTTTTAGACTAATGGAGGAAGGTTTTATGATCAGGCTACGAGGAACTTTTACGTTTGCGTGCATTTGTTTAGAAAGCTAGAAACAGTCGGCAGGATGCATGGCCATTAAGGTAATGTATTTATACAGTACGGGACTAATAATGGTAAAATGACCATGGTGAAGCAAAGTAAACTTTAAAAAGTGTGAAGCATTTATTTACCTTTTACATCTTCATCCTCGATAGTGGTGTTGCTGCTGTCAGATGATCCCTGCAAAGTGCACAGATGAAAAAAAAATTATGAAAAATTGCAAATACACACACAAGTGTTGACGCACACACATTCTGATTTATATCACTTTTGGGGACTGTGTATAAAAACTAACATTGATTTCCTGCAGGCCTAAAGGTACAGTGTGTAATAATAAATATTCCATTCCATTTCTACCAAGTCTGTTGCTAACACACTGCACCTTTAACCTAACCTCCAGAAGCTCCATCCCCAATATTAGAAAGTGATGTAAATCAGACTCACACACACACACACACACACACACACACACACACACACACACACACACACACACACACACACACACATTCCTGCCATTGACTTTATTCAAAATATAACCACAATTTTGCAGCACAGACACAGCTGTAGAGTACGTTTGACTAGACAGCACACCGGCACAATCCCATCTATACGGACTGAGCTTTTCTCTTTGTTGACAGACACATATGGCCTTACGACATCACATGTAACTTTTTAGCCACTGCTGCTAACACACAACCCCAAACAGGTTAATCTGGTGGAGATCACACTGACATACATGGATTGCTCAGCACAGCGGGGAACCACTGAGCTAAGCATTTATCTGAACACAGAGGGGCAGTATAAGATAGATAGACAGACAGATAGATAGATAGACAGATAGATAAATAGATAGATAGATAGATTAAGCATTCACACAGCTTCTTCCAGCATCACCGCACTCTCTCTCATGCAGAAAAATACACAAATAAGCAGTGTTGGGGTGTAGTAGTGAACTACATGTAATTAAACTACAGTAGTTGTTCAAAGCCTCTGAAAACCTGGAATAAAATAGTATATTTTGGAAATAAATGTTCATAAATATTATTAAACTCAGTAAAAAAACTGATAGTGACATTACTTATAATTGTGTCCTTGTGAAAAGTCCAGATGGGACGGT
The DNA here is from genome assembly GCF_949987685.1 of Ammodytes marinus. Lineage (NCBI taxonomy): Eukaryota > Metazoa > Chordata > Actinopteri > Uranoscopiformes > Ammodytidae > Ammodytes > Ammodytes marinus. Next base: position 1,406,977 of record NC_137222.1, read on the forward strand.
TTTATTACGGATAAGGTCTCAGGCCTATTCAAGCTGGATTGTCAGTTTTCCGATTTGTTTAAATTAGCTATTTATTAACTAATTTAATTTTTTGGTGTATGACCCGTGAATAACAATTTGCTATATTTGTTATAATTGCATATCACATTATACATTGTCAATTTATATTTTTTAGACACATTTTAGCTTAAGTTAACCAAACTAAATGTCTTCCTCTCTAGTTCAATTTGCGAACCCATTGGTAGTTTGCAAAGCTCTGATTTCCAAGTCGCTTCCCCAACACTGCAAACAAGATACACACCGAGATAAGAAAGAAACAATTCTGAAAAAGTACAAAATAAATTAAAAAATTCTCCAAATCACACAGATTAAAGAATAAACGGAGGACAAGGATGACATGAAAGAAATGAAATAAAATAAAGAGATGTAGGTTGGTAGGAGTTGGATGTACCTTGGTCCCATCTACTGGATTATAGATTACAGTAGTCTGAGGCTCCTGGAGGAAGAATGGAGAGAATTTAAGGAGGTAAAATGGGCGAAGAAAAATGGAATGATTAACGGATGACAAAATGAGAGTTTGATAAACATAAGGTCAATAGAAAGTAAGATGTGAGTGATACATGGTTAGAGAAATAAATTGAATACATTGATACGTCAAGAACCCAATTATGAACCAACACACGAACAAAAAATATTGTAATATTGGATTTTGTACACTGACTGTACTCATATTGTTCTACAGTGTTTGTACAGCAGTAACATCAACACATCGTATGCAACATCAGGATAGTTTGTTTTTAAATAAATATCTCTAAGTTTGCAATATTAGTTTTTTGTAACTTTTGCTTGTATGTTTCTGAATGTTTAACGTATATGTTTGTTATATGTGTTGATTGTAATGGTTAATGTACGTTTTTAAATGAGTGGTAGAATGAAGCTTAGAAAAGTACGCAAATAATGGAGGATAGCTTTAAGGGTTGTAAAATGAATGGTTGATTGGTCCCAATGCATGATTATAATTAAGACTCACTTTAGGTCCCAAAATCAATCATATTTATAATACTAGAAATACTCAAACAACTTTTTTTTTTTTAAACACAAAGCTTATACTTTTAAGGCACACTAGGTAGAAATGTGATAAATAAAAAAACTAAGTATAGTCACTCAAAAGCTTTTTTAGCAACAATTAGTCCAAACCTACACTCTTTTTTTACACAAAAACGTATACACAGTCTGTATTTTATAAAGTGGTACAGACGGACGGACAGACAGACACACAGACAGACAGACAGACAGACAGACAGACACGTGGCTGCATACCAGAGCAGCAGAAGGGGTGGTGCCTTTGGGACTGGTGACTATGCTGTTTCTGGTGCTGTTAGTCTGGGGCTGTAAATATAAAAGTGCTACATTAGTGGTGAGACGTGCCAGCTGATGGTTGCAAAGTGGGTGGTTAGTGTGTGTACAAAAAAATATACAGCTCTGGAAAAAATGAAGAGACCACTCAAAATGTTCAGTGTCTCTTGTTTTACTATTTATAGGCATATGTTTGAGTAGAATGAACATTTTGGTTTTATTCTATAAACTTCTGACAACATTTCTACCAAATTCCAATACATTTTTTGTCATTTAGAGCATTTTCAATAAGTTATGTAGAGATGAAGATTTAATAACAATCCAGACTGGTCTCTTAATTTTTTCCGGAGCTGTATATACAGTGCAAAAAAACAGGTCAAAATAGCAGATATATGCAGAGTGCAGTGGTAGACATAAAAGAAAAAGTGCAGTCATTAAACAAAAAATCCAAAATTCTTGTTACATTGTACATTAGTTTGTCAAAAAATGAAATGTAAGCTTTTTAAAATACAATGCGTGTGACATTGTACATCTCTTGTCTCACAAACAATAAAAAATATTAAAAAATATATTAAAAAAAGTTCTAAATAAGTGGTGAGACGTGCCAGCTGATGGTTGTAAAGTGGGTGGTTATTGTGATAAAAATAAAAAATAAAATACAGTGCAATACAGGTTAAAATAGCATAAAGAAGCAGTGTGTAACAGTGGGTAGAAAGATCAGAAAGAGTGCAGTCATCCAACTTTTAGAGAGCGTTGTCAGTGAAAAACTAGACACATATAAATCCAGGAAGGTTCCCCACATTTATGAACACAGACTTAATGAGATAGAATTATAACCAACAAATCCCAAATCACGGGTCACTTTCTGTAAAGCAGAAAAATCGGCTGCAGGCACTTGTTAAACTGTGCAGCAAGATTGCTGGAACCCAATTGAGCAACCTCAATGACCTGTATAAGGACAGGTCACTGAGGAAGGCCCGCTCAATCATGGCTGACTCGACCCATCCCCTGTACCCTGAGTTTACCCTGCTGCCATCAGGGCGCAGATACAGGCTTCCACCTTGCCGAACTAACCGGTGGAAGAAATCATTTATGCCTGCTGCCATCAGTCTGGTCAATGACCACATGTAAATATGTGATCTGTTTGTGTTATTTGTTGTCTTATATGTTATATGTTTGCCATCTTTCTCTACTGCTGGCTGTACAACAAATTGCCCCTCGGGGATAATAAAGATACCTTGAACCTTGAACCTTGAAATCCCTTCGTCAATGTAAGCTAGAAACGGTTAGTAGTCTAGTCCAGTGGTTTACAAACTTTATGTGGCCAAGGTGCACCAAAGACCAAGCCAAAATCTCAACGCACACCTGTATTCCAAGCAAAATACCCTCTATAACTAATTGTATCACTGTTTTCGCTACTCTGAAAAAATGTTTTTTATACTAATGCCAAGCAAAATTTGATAGGCAACTCTATTAGCCTAACTCACTAATCATTTAACGAATATAACCACACCATAGCAAAACCCTAAACCTCATCAAAACTAATGGGAGTAAATTACTGTACAAGAGAACAATTCTTTGTATTTTTAATAATAAAATAAAACTTTAAACACATAGTAAATTAATTATTCCATTTTAGACCAGTTGAGTAGTCAGTTAGAAATAACTAGTTAAAACAACAGTTAAATTAGTCTTTGTGCACATCCTTAATGCAATTGTTGCATGATACTAATGAAAACTAATTATATCTATCTATCTATCTATCTATCTATCTATCTATCTATCTATCTATCTATCTATCTATCTATCTATCTATCTATCTATCTATCTATCTATCCATCCATCCATCCATCCATCCATCCATCCATCCATCCATCCATCCATCCATCCATCCATCCATCCATCCATCCATCCATCCATCCATCCATCCATCCATCCATCCATCCATCCATCCATCCATCCATCCATCCATCCATCCATCCGTGGCATTTACACTGGAAATAAAAGTCATTAGTGTGACTGAAAATCAAAGGGCCCAGTAATTTAAAACTCCCACATCTCTTCCCTTTGAAGGTGTTTTTTCTCTGATGTTTCTGCCACATGAATAAAAAAGAACTACTCAGGTGAAAAGTCAAATTTAAAAAATCCACCATCTATGCAGCTTCCTCTACTTTGGTGTCCTTATTATGCGCTGCCACAGACGTGTTAACACACTCCACTAATGACTAAGGAAACCCATATGTGAACTATCTGATCACTGCCAATGACCTCGGTGGCTTTCATGTGTTGAAAAGGAACGATATGTACAGCAACAGCCTTTTGTATTCGTGGCAGGAGAACAACTTAAGTCAGTCATTATAAAAAAAATATTCTGGTTGTTTAGAATCTTCCCTTTCTGTATGAAACAGAGAGAGAGAAATAAATGTGCATGGACCAATAACCGGTTAAACCAGCTGCTGGTGACTAGATGACAGGGCAGCATTTCCTTGTTCACATAACTTATCTGGTGACAGTAGAGCAACTTTGACATTGTTTATCAATCCCGAGATGCCATTACAGGGAGTGACACCTCTGCTGGAAAACACACTTTAAATGTATGGGGGCACTCGTGGTGTTTCAACACTGTCTCTCCAAATCTCTCTTAAACAAAAAAAGCTAAAAAACGGCCCAAATTTTCCTAAAAAAAAAGTCATGGTTTTGAAACCACTTCTATTTTTTGTCATACCATTCTAAGGTATTAGCGCCCCTCCCCCACAGGATGCTGACACTCAAGTTTATTGTTGTTCAGAATATTCCTGCATCAAGACTTCAACTAAAATAGAAATGTGTAGAAAGTGAGCTGCAGGTCAGTAACCATTAATTCTTTTTACTGATACCTGTTGCTACACGTACATTTTCCCTGACATAAAAGTCATAAATTTCACTCTGAAAGATATCCCGACACCACCATCTGCTGGTGACAACATGACAGGGCAGCATTTCCTTGTTTACATAACTTACCTGGTGATGCAGGTGAATGAAAAGCAAAGTATATTTTGACATTGTTTATCAGTGTCGAGACGCCATTACAGGGAGTGACAACTCAGCTGGAAAACACACGTTTTGGAACAAATTAAATAGGAAAAGCGAAGAGACTGACGTGGTGAGTCCTGCTATTGAAAGATAAATACTATACCAAATGGCTGAGAAAGTTGCTCTAGTGGAAAGTTTCCTGAACTGCCATGTGTGTTCAGAGACGTATAGAGATCCTGTGTCTCTGGGCTGCCACCACAGCTTCTGTTCAAGATGCCTGAAAAAATTCTGGGAACAAGCTAAACACACAAACTGTCCCATTTGTAAAAGAAAATCTTCAAAGGATCATCCAAGAGTGGATTTTAAACTAAAGGGTCTGGCTGACTCTTTTGCTGGGAGACAGAAAACAGGATCATCTGAGAGTGAAAATGGAGGGAAGAAAGTTGAGGTGGTGTTTAGTAAACATCCAGAAGAGCCTAAATCGTTTGGTGGGGTGGTTCCTATTGAACAAGCAGTCAGTGGCCTGAAGGAGCTGCTGAAATCTGACTTAAAGTCTCTACAGGACAAGAGGGACAAATGCAACAAAGTGGAGAAAACGTACAAAGAAGTGGTTCAACACTCCAAAAAACAGGTAGTGTCCACGGAGAGGCAAATCCAAGCAGAGTTCATCAAGCTCCACCAGTTCCTGAATGAGGAGGAGGAGTCCAGACTGGCAGCTCTGAGGGAGGAAGAGAAGCAGAAAGGCAAGACTGTTGCCACAGAGATGAAGATAATCAAAGAGCAAATCTCCTCTCTGTCAGACAGTATCTCCGCTGTCGAAGCAGAGCTGCAGAAACAGACGGTGCCTTTCCTCAGCAGTTATAAAGCCACTCAGACCAGAGCCAGGGAACTGAGTTCAGAGCCAGATCCACAGCTGGCACCAGAAGCTCTGATAGATGTGGCCAAACACCTGGGCAACCTGGCCTTCAGAGTGTGGGAGAAGATCAAGGAGAAGGTCCACTTCAGTCCGGTCATTCTGGACCCAAACACTGCAAACGGCTGGCTCTGTCTGTCTGATGATCTGACCAGTGTGAGAAATGGAGAGACATGGCAGCAGCTTCCTGATAATCCAGAGAGATGCACTAAGTATACAGATGTCATTGGCTCTGAGGGCTTTAGATCAGGGAAACACAGCTGGAAGGTGGAAGTTGGAGATCTTCCTCGCTGGACTATAGGTTTGGCTAAAGAGTCAGTTGACAGGAAGGGGGAGATATGTGTCTCACCAGAATTTGGGATCTGGTGTTTAATGCATGCTGATGGAAAATACGATAATGGTTGTGGTAAGACGGTCACAGAGAAGAAGGGTCTCCAGAGGATCAGAGTCCAGCTGGACTATGACATGGGGGAGGTTTCCTTCTACGACGCTGAAGATATGTCTCTCATCTACACTCACAGGGACATTTTCACTGAGAATCTCTTCCCATATTTTGAAGTTGGAGAGGCTGGTGATGCTAAATCTGCTGAGATTAAGATCTGTTAAGGTGATAGTTGTCATTGAAGTTCAGGAATTGAAGTAAATTGTTCAAATTTCTGCCTCAAAATGTTTGTGCCAATAAGCATTTGAGGTTTGATTTGCCTGTTTACAAAAAAAAAAATATGTTAAGATGATTTTTTTTTGTTGCATTTGTGCTTTATTATACAGTTATTTGTAGAGAGAAATTAAATGGGGCAGTGGGGGGAATGACATGCAGAGAACGACCCGGGTTGGATTCTAACCCGGGTCTGCTGTCTAACCACTACACCACAAGCGCCCCCTGTTCTGCTTGATCCTTTAACTTTTACACATTCTGTCTCTGATTGATTTTAATTTCTTTATGAGTGGTTATTCAGGGTTGTAGATATATATTTTATAAACCGACTTAATTCCTTGAAATTTATTATGCAAAATGTTTTATTCTCCGTTTACTGTTTCCATCCAACACAAATACTTTTTAATTTTCATTTTTTTTAAGATGATTCTTTGGCATTTTTGTTTTATTGTCAGTTTTATAGAGAGACAGAGATGAAATTGGGCAGTTGGGGGAATGACATGCAGAGAACGACCCGGGCTGGACTCTAACCATGGGGGGTTGGGGGCTCTAACCACTAGACCACAAGCACCCCCCAGATTGTTATTTCTTTATGAGTTGTTGAGTCGTAGATATTTCTTTTATAAACTGACTAAATTCTCTGAAATGATTTATGCAAAATGTTTAAATATCCGTTTTTAGTTTCCATCCAACACACTGTACAAACATGTAGACACAAACCATTGTTTTAATATGAAATTCACCATATGGATTTAATTATGTTTATTTTAGACAAAATGTATTAATTGTGGGAACTTCTGATTTAGCTAATCTGTCCTTTCTGATGTATTTCAACATGTCTTTTTTATGTTGCCTTTTAAACCTGCAGTGTGTAGAATTTTGGGTTTTATTTCCTAGCAGATTTTGTAGAAAGTAATTATAATATCCATAAGTACATTTAATTTAGTGCATAATAGCTGAATTTTTTTTTTATTATTATTTTTTCCCTTAGAAAGGGTCTCATATATGTCAATATTTCTGCATATTTTGGACCAAGGCCTAGTGCTGCCATCTTGAAAGTGTCATAGTTGGAATGTCATCAGGTGCATTGTTTGAAATTTAGAATTGTTCTTGTCCTTGAAGGCCACTGTAGCTTCTGTTATTATTCTAAAGGGTTGGGGTTACCCAGGCAGTGTTGCATTCTAGAACTTTGTAGAACTTTCTTGATGATGTCATATTACACACTGCACCTTTAAATACTCTGATATATCAGTTATCACTTTTAATTGTTTGTGTTTTAGACCTTTTGATCTGTTTTGATTTTCTTGTCTGATTATTTGTAACAAGTGTTTGTCATATACTGTATTTCTTCTTATTGTTCAAATTATTATTAATTTTGTATGTATATACATGATTAATAACGTGAATGGTAAATAGCAGTTTCCTGTTTTGAATCATCATAAATACCAGCCGTGTAATTGAATTAACATGTTTTTTAATCAAATAAACTGTATTTTTTATACACTATGCAGATGGATGTTGCTTCACATGATATATATTTAAATCACAACCAAAGTTTATTCAGAATTATGTGTTTGAGGTTGTTCCCAGTTTTTACAATATAAAATAAATATATTTATTCATATATATGTATTAATAAAATATAAAATTATATTATATACAAATTCTAAGGGTCAATAGTCAAAACATTTTTTATTTACAAAATATTATACCTACTCCTACTATATTAATGGTCACATTTTCCAAAATGTATTCGACAGTTTCAATCAAATTAATGAATATTTTCTATGGTAAAGTCACTCGACAAATTTACTGACTGTATATGAACCTCATACCACCCTGATGAAGGCAGAATGGCAGAAAACGGGACAAATTCAGCATGGCGTGTTGGAGAAGAGGTGAGCAACTTGTTTCATTTTGATTTTGAGTCGTATTGTTTCTCACACCAGTCTGTACCTCGTGTGTGTGTGTGTGTGTGTGTGTGTGTGTGTGTGTGTGTGTGTTCTCATAATTAGAAACAGACAGAAATCTAATTTAAGAGATGTTTAAAATTCCCCCTTCAAAACTTTACTACATAATAATAAACATTTTAAAATAAGCAGTTCAGAGTTAGGAAATCATTATCTACAAAAATCTCCTGACCTTGCCCAGGGTCTATTTCTCTTTTCTTCATCAAACTAACTAACATGTAGTATAAAGCTGTGTTTGTGGATGGCATGAAGCAAAAAAAATAAAGCACTAAAACAGAATAGCATCTATACAGATTAAAGGAAATAGGTCTGCAGTCAAACCTGAGAAATATTCAAAAAAATAAGATCTCTGGAACACTGTCTGAAGTTAGAAAGCTTCATAAAAAGTTACTGTTCCACTGTTGTTGTTTACAGGGCCAACAGTTTGGTTTACAACCATATTCTAGTGGTTCCAGGGGACTCAAAATCACTTTGGTTTGATTGATGATGACAGAATAATTCAATACTAAGAATTACATGAAGAGAAAATATTTTTTGTAAACTTACTGCAGGCTCTTCAAATGTAAACAAATCCCCTCCTCTTAAATTGCATAGTGCATCTTTAAATAAAAGTGCAAAGTGTAAGATATTTCACTCTGAAAGATATCCGACACCACCATCTGCTGGTGAAAACATGACAGGGCAGCATTTCCTGCTTTACATAACTTAACTGGTGACAAAGGTCAATGATAATTAAAATAGACTTTGACATTGTTTATCAGTGTCAAGACGCCATTACACGGAGTGACATATCGGCTGGAAAACACACGGTTTGGAATAAATTCAATTGGAAAAGCGAAGAGACTTTAACTTGGTGAGTCCTGCTATTGAAAGATATATACAATATCAAATGGCTGAGAAAGCGGCTCTTTTCGAAAGTTACCTGAACTGCCATGTGTGTTCAGAGACATACAGAGATCCTGTGTCTCTGGGCTGCCACCACAGCTTCTGTTCAAGCTGCCTGAAAAAATTCTGGGAACAAGCTAAAAACAAAAACTGTCCCATTTGTAAAAGAAAATCTTCAAAGGAAGATCCAGGAGTGAATTTTAAACTAAAGGGTCTGGCTGACTCTTTTGCTGGGAGACAGAAAACTGGATCATCTGAGAGTGAAAAAGGAGAGAAGAAAGTGGAGGTGGTGTGTAGAAAACATCAAGAAGTGCCTAAATTGTTCTGTGAGGACGAGCAGAGAGCTATTTGTCCTGTCTGTGAGTTTTCCCTCCACCAGAATCACAAGGTGGTTCCTATAGAGCAAGCAGTCAGTGGCCTGAAGGAGCTGCTGAAATCTGACTTAAAGTCTCTACAAGACAAGAGGGACAAATGCAACAAAGTGGAGAAAACGTACAATGAAGTGGTTCAACACTCTAAAAAACAGGTAGTGTCCACGGAGAGGCAAATCAAAGCAGAGTTCAACAAGCTCCACCAGTTCCTGAAAGAGGAGGAGGAGTCCAGACTGGCAGCTCTGAGGGAGGAAGAGAAGCAGAAAGGCGAGACTGTCGCCACAGAGATGAAGATAAACAAAGAGCAAATCTCCTCTCTGTCAGACAGTATCTCTGCTGTTGAAGCAGAGCTGCAGAAACAGGCCGTGCCTTTCCTCAGCAGTTATAAAGCCACTCAGACCAGAGCCAGGGAACTGAGCTCAGAGCCAGATCCACAGCTGGTACCAGGAGCTCTGATAGATGTGGCCCAACACCTGGGCAACCTGGCCTCCAGAGTCTGGGAGAAGATCATGGAGAAGGTCAACTTCAGTCCGGTCATTCTGGACCCAAACACTGCACACCCCATTCTCTATCTGTCTGATGATCTGACCAGTGTGAGAAGTGGAGACACAAGGCAGCAGCTTCCTGATAATCCAGAGAGATTCACTAAGTATGCCAATGTTGTGGGCTCTGAGGGCTTCAGCTCAGGGGAACACAGCTGGGAGGTGGAGGTGGGCGACCATCCTACCTGGACCATAGGTTTGGCCAAAGAGTCAGTTGACAGGAAGGGAGAGACATTTCTCTCACCAGAATATGGGATAAGGCATGCTGATGGAAAATACACTAATGGTTGTGGTGAGACCATCACAGAGAAGAAGGGTCTCCAGAGGATCAGAGTCCAGCTGGACTATGACAAAGGGGAGGTGTCCTTCTCTGACCATAAAGGCTATCGTTCTCACATCTACACTTACAGCGACACTTTTACTGGGAAACTATTCCCATATTTTTATGTGGGAAAGGCTGGTGATGCTACAACTGCTGATATTAAGATCGTAACTAAATTGTCCAAACGTTCACGTTCATGGTGTTTTCTTCAATAAGCATCTGAGGTTTAATCTACTTGTCTTTTCTTTATTTTAAGATGATTTTTTTTTTGCATTTTTTCTCTTCATTAGAGATTTTTTGGAGAGACATAGATGAAACTGACATTCTAACCTGGGTCTGCAGTGAAGAGGACTGAGACTCTATGGGGGGAGGGGGAGGGGGTAGAGAACCCCCCAGATTGTTTTTCTTTAATTTAGCAAAAAAAAAAAATCAATTTTTCCATCCATTACACTGTACAAACATATAGACACAAATCATTGTTTTATATGAAATTTACCTTTGAAATATCTATAGCCATTATGGATTTAGTGAAGTTTATTTTAGCCAAACTATATTAATGGTGGGAACTCCTGATATGCTAATCTCTTTACTTTTTCATTTATTTCGACATAATGCATCTTTCAAGTTGTCTTGTAAATACTCTGATTGCACTGGTGTTGTTTCTTTGCTTTTTATTTATGGTGGTAGGGAGGGGAGGAGGAGGCTCTAACCACTACACCACGAGCACCCCACCCCCTCCCCCTACGAATCACTTTACATTATTGATGTTTTAAGATATTTTGATCAGTTTTGAATCTCTTGTTTGATTCTTTGTAAAGAAGTGTTTGTCATACATTTTTGGTTATTTTAAAAATTATTAATATTGTAATGTAATACTTTTTGCAGTGTATACATGCTTAATAACATGAATGATAAATAGCAACTTCCAGTTCTTAATCAACATAAATACCAGCCGTGTAATTCAATTAACATGTTTTTTAATCAAATAAACAATTTTTTTTATACACTGTGCAGATGGATGTTGCTTCACATCATGTGTATTTAAATAAAAAACTATTTTTATTCAGAATTATGTGTTTGAGATTGTTCCCAGTTTTTACGATATAAAAAGAAAATTATTAATATATATGTATTAATAAAATATAAAATTACATTATATATAAGGGTCAAAATTCAAAATGTATTTTATTTACAAAATATAATACCAACTCCTCCTATATTAATGGTCACATTTTTCAAAATGAATCAAATTGATAAATATTTTATTTTGTTAAGTCACTTGACAAATTAACTGACTGTATATGAACCTCATACCACCCTGATGAAGGCGGAATGGCAGAAAACGTGACAAATACAGCATGGCGTGTTTGAGAAGGTGAGCAACTTGTTTCATTCTGATTTGGAGTCATATTGTTTCTCACACCAGTCTGTACCTCGTTGTGTGTGTGTGTGTGTGTGTGTGTGTTTGTGTGTGTGTGTGTGTGTGTGTGTGTGTGTGTGTGTGTGTTCTCATAATTAGAAACAGACAGAAATCTAATTTAAGAGATGTTTAAAATTCCCCCTCCAGAACTATACTACCTGATAATAAACATTTTAAAATAAGCAGTTCAGAGTTAAGAAATCATTATCAACAAAAATCTCCTGACCTTGCCCGGGGTCTATTTCTCTTTTCTTCATCAAACTAACTAACATGTAGTATAAAGCTGTGTTTGTGGATGGCATGAAGCAAAAAAAATAAAGCACTAAAAATAATAGCTTTTATACCGATTAAGGTAATATAGGGCTGCAGTCAAACCTGCGATATAACAAAAGTTCAGACTAAAATATCTCAACAACTTTTGGATAGATTTCTGTGAGAGATGAAGGTTAATTTTCTGCTGTTGTAGATTTCCCTCATCTTCTGCTCTGCTGCAGGTCAGTTATCATTACTTATGTTTAGTAGAGTTTATTTAAAATGTTTATTTGACCCACTGCCTTTTTTGGTTCAGTTTTTTTAAAAGATAGCTGTAGCTACAAGTAAATTGTTCCTTAAAAGGTGCACTATTCAACTTTGGTTGTGTCAAAGAAGTGAACATTTTCTAAGGTATATTCTCATAACTGAATAAACAAACTTCAAACAGTGTTCTGGAACACTGTTTGAAGTTAGAAAGCTTTCTGAAAAGTTACTGTTTCACTGTTGTTGTTTAAAGGGGCCTCAAAATATTTTTTGTAAACTAACCGCAGGAAACTGCAAAGTGCATCTTTAAATAAAAGTGCAAAGTGCAAGATATTTCACTCTGAAAGATATCTCGACACCACCATCTGCTGGTGACAAAATTATAGGGCAGCATTTCCTTGCTTACATAACTTACCTGGTGACACAGGTGAATGAAAAGCAAAGTATATTTTGACATTGTTTATCAGTGCCGAGACGCCATTACAGGGAGTGACATCTCTACTGGAAAACACATGTTAATTGTATGGGGGCACTCGTGGTGTTTCAACAGTCTCTCCAAATCTGTCTTAAAAAAAAAAGTTAAAAAAAAAGTAAAAAAAAAAAAAAAAAAAAAACGCCCGAATTTTCCTTTATAAAAAAGGTATGAAAAATGTAAAGGTATGAAAAAGGAAGGGTTTTAAAACTACTATTATTTTCCATCATACCATTCTAAGGTATAAGCGCCCTTCCCCCACAGGGTGTTGACACACAAATGTATTAATGTTCAGGATATACCGGTTAAACCATCTGCTGGTGACAACATGACAGGGCAGCATTCCCTGGTTTACATAACTTACCTGGTGACGCAGGTGAATAAAAAGCAAAGTATATTTTGACATTGTTTATCAGAGCCGAGACGCCATTACACGGAGTGACATATCGGCTGGAAAACACACGGTTTGGAATAAATTCAATTGGAAAAGCGAAGAGACTTTAACTTGGTGAGTCCTGCTATTGAAAGATATATACAATATCAAATGGCTGAGAAAGCGGCTCTTGAAAGTTTCCTGAAATGCCATGTGTGTTCAGAGACTTTCAATGAGCCTGTGTCTCTGGGCTGCCACCACAGCTTCTGTTCAAGCTGCCTGAAAAAATTCTGGGAACAAGCTAAAAACAAAAACTGTCCCATTTGTAAAAGGAAATCTTCAAAGGAAAATCCAGGAGTGGATTTTAGACTAAAGGGTCTGGCTGACTCTTTTGCTGGGAGACAGAAAACCGGATCATCTGAGAGTGAAAAGGGAGAGAAGGTAGTGGAGGTGGTGTGTAGTAAACATCAAGAAGAGACTAAATTGTTCTGTGAGAATGAGCAGAGAGCCATTTGTCCTGTCTGTGAGTTTTCCCTCCACCAGAGTCACAAGGTGGTTCCTATAGAGCAAGCAGTCAGTGGCCTGAAGGAGCTGCTGAAATCTGACTTAAAGTCTCTACAGGACAAGAAGGACAAATGCAACAAAGTGGAGAAGACGTACAAAGAAGTGGTTCAACACTCTAAAAAACAGGTAGTGTCCACGGAGAGGCAAATCCAAGCAGAGTTCAACAAGCTCCACCAGTTCCTGAAAGAGGAGGAGGAGTCCAGACTGGCAGCTCTGAGGGAGGAAGAGAAGCAGAAAGGCAAGACTGTCCTTAAAGAGATGAAGAGAATCAAAGTGCAAATCTCCTCTCTGTCCGACAGTATCTCTGCTGTTGAAGCAGAGCTGCAGAAACAGACTGTGCCTTTCCTCAGCAGTTATAAAGCCACTCAGACCAGAGCCAGGGAACTGAGCTCAGGGCCAGATCCACAGCTGGCACCAGGAGCTCTGATAGATGTGGCCAAACACCTGGGCAACCTGGCCTTCAGAGTGTGGGAGAAGATCAAGGAGAAGGTCCACTTCAGTCCGGTCATTCTGGACCCAAACACTGCACACCCCCGGCTCTATCCGTCTGATGATCTGACCAGTGTGAGAAGTGGAGACACAAGGCAGCAGCTTCCTGATAATCCAGAGAGATGCACTAAGTATACAAATGTCCTTGGCTCTGAGGGCTTTAGATCAGGGAAACACAGCTGGGAGGTGGAGGTGGGCGACCATCCTGCCTGGAATATAGGTTTGGCTAAAGAGTCAGTTGACAGGAAGGGAGAGAGATTTGTCACACCAAAACATGGGATCTGGTGTTTATGGCATGGTGATGGAAGATACACTAATGGTTGTGATCAGACCGTCACAGAGAAGAAGGGTCTCCAGAGGATCAGAGTCCAGCTGGACTATGACATGGGGGAGGTTTCCTTCTACGACGGTGAAGACATGTCTCTCATCTACACTCACAGGGACACTTTCACTGAGAAACTCTTCCCATATTTTGCTGCTGGAGAATCTGCTGAGATTAAGATCTGTTGATTTTCCAAAATAAATTGTCCAAATTTCTGCCTAAAAATGTTTGTACCAATAAGCATTTGAGGTTTGATCTGCCTGTTTTTTTTTCCTTTTTTTCCTTTATTATCAGTTATGTGGAGAGACAGAAATTAAATTAAAATGGGGCAGAGAGGGGAATGACATGCAGAGAACGACCCGGGCTGGATTCTAACCCGGGTCTGCTGTGAAGAGGACTGAGCATCTATGGGGGTGGGGTGGGGACTCTAACCAATATACCACGACCACACCCCAGATTATTTTTTCTTTATGAGTTGTTGAGTCGTAGATAAATAATATAAATTGACTTAATTCTCTGAAATGATTTATGCAAAATGTTTTAGTATCCGTTTATTGTTTCAATCCAACACACTGTACAAACATGTAGACACAAACCATTGTTTTAATATGAAATTTACCTTTTTATGGATTTAGTAATGTTTATTTTAGCCAAAATGTATTAATGGTGGTAACTCCTGATTTTGCTAATCTCTTTATTCTCTCATGGACTTCCACATAATGTATTTTTTTTTTAATTGTCTTGTAAATACTCTGATTGCACTGGTGTTGCTTTCTTTGATTTGTATTAAGTGTGTAAGTTGTGCCACCTCTTAAAGTAATGTTTAAATTTCACAAGAAGTTGTGGCAACAAACAAAATGCTGAAATCACACAATCAGGAAACAAACTTTACAAATCAAAGCTGTTAATTATCCTGGTTATCATCTTGTAGTTTTGAGTTCAATAAAATTGCAGAATCAGATATCACGTTTTTTGTTTTCTATCTAAACTGCCTGTTGCTACTTGAAACTCTTCTGATGAAATTCGTGAAACAGTAAATTTGCTAAAACCAAACTGATAAGCTGAAAAGCTGCTTAGACTTAAAGTTAACTGGGAAGTGCAGAGTGAAGCGATAATCCTCTGTTGGTTCATCACTACTGGATGTGACTGTAGCTTTAACCTGTTGGAATGGGCTGGAAAAGGCAAACTGGGCACAATATGGTTTAAAAGTGAATATTCTTTACATATAACCCATTTTTACAGCAGTTAAAGGTGGAGTCAGTGATTCTTGAGCATGCTTGTTGTCATTTTTATTTATTTTTTGTCACAATCAGTGAATATCTCCTCACAATCCGCTACCTGTATGTACTGTGTGTGTGCTGAAAAAATTCCATTGTTAATACACAGCCTAGGCTCTGTAAACTGTCAGGTTGCTAGCTACAGTGGGCCCCCTTTGTTTTTTCATACCAGTTTACAGAGCCTAGACTGTGTATAAACACCTGATTTTTCTTCAGCCGCTCACAGTACAGGTGGTGGATCGTGAGGAGATATTCACTGATTTTGACAACAATTTATTTTGTCAAAAAGGATACTCCAGAATCGCTGACTCCACCTTTAAATGACCATATTTCACACTGGAACAAAGTTTTCTTCCTTGGTGGCAGGAAATAAGAGCGCAGTTGCTTTAAAACACTTTTTTAGGAGTTAATTTAAGTGTAAAAGCTTGAGAAAAACAGCCCATTTCTCATCATGACGTTCATATAGCCACCAGTCATTATTTATAACTGTCACTTCTCTCTAAACACGTTTACCACAGCCAGATAAATAATATAACAATTTATTTGAACTCCCAGTGACGGGCTTAAGTTATTCACCTGCTTAGAAAATGAAGAAAAAGAGCAAATTCTAAGGAAATAGCTTGAAACTGAGATAGTAAGAGAGAGACATGGTGCCTGTGCTCAAGCAGGAATAGCTTCCAGGGTTGTGTGTGTGTGTGTGTGTGTGTGTGTGTGTGTGTGTTTGTGTGACGTCATGGTCCAGCAAAGGAGAATCTGTGATTATGTAACAATAGATTAATCATATGGTGGGAAATAATCTGAGATTAGCAGTCAAAGAGGGAGGGGTAGGGGTGTGTGTGTGTGTGAGAGAAAGGAGATTCAGGTTAATGACAGAGTGTCACATATGTTCATATATATCTGCTTACCCATATTAAATCATGTAAACAAAATGTGTTAACGGTGGAGTCAGTAATTTTGACAAGCATTTGCCAGATTCACTAAATCCACATTTAAATTAGGCATTGTTGGAGAGAGCCCGAAAACTACGTATTTCAATGCCAATGGCTGAGATAATGTTGTGCATATACTTAAATATATTGAGCATAAATTACAAGTTTGCTTTATATTGTGTGTTATTGTAAGTTATTACCCTATAGTTGTTCTGAAATGTTCTTCTCTTGTTTGCATAGACTAGAGCAACTATCTTTTGCAAGTAATATCCTTAGCTTTGCACATGAGTTGATATCTTGTGAGAACCAGATCCATATCTTGCTCACAAAAATAATAACTTCTTAGTCAAAATTTAAATAAATAAACAAAACAAAAAAGGTGAATAAATACGGACTGGGCCAGAAATACAGACTGCATCTCTGAGTTACAACATCACAGAATAGCAGCAAAAGTGAAGTGACAGGAAACGACACACACATAAGACTTGCACTGTCCCTTTAAGGCCCCCCCCCCCAAAAAAAACCATCTTGAAAATTATTAAAGTGACACTGCAGCAGCACGTCACAAAGTCAAATCACCTCTGAAAAACACATCTCATCCATCCGCCTTTTGATTGAAATATTTATGGATTAATAAAACTAGTCCCAGAACGCGACAGGACGTCCCAACAACAAACAGAACAGCTGAAGGGCAGCCAATGTTATAAAGAGGGAAAGGGAACCGGACGAATTAGAAAAAAAAGCATTTCTTACCTTGACATCGGCCTTCTTGTTGAGGAGACTCTTGGCTGCTGCAGAGAGGCAGAAGGACACACCCTCAGACGGGAGAGTACACATCATATACACTCCCCTTAGATGACCACACGCTTTTAAAATCAACTCACACACACACACACACTAGCAAACACAGCTGCAAAATGCACGGTGTTGCATGCATGAATCGGCTAAAAAAATATAATTAAAATTTCACTTAAAAAATCTCATGCAGACAGTTGAATCTTCCGTCTAAACATGGCCGTACATCATTTCTTTATGGCCTTAAGGGAAAAAATACAAAATCACTCGAGAGGTTTCATCCCTCCCTCTTGAAATATATATATAAATAAATATATAAAGCCCTCCCTCCGTCCTGGAAAAAGACATTAAAATCCTCCGACGAATGGACACACACACACACACGCACCAAACAGTCATGCACACACACACACATCGCAGTCATGCACACACGCACAAACACACACACAAGTCATGAACACACACACACACACACACACACACACACACACACACACACACACACACACACACACACACACACACACACAAACTGGCACCTAACCCTAACTCCGACCCTGATCCACTGGCCAAAGCATTAGATAAGCAGAGGGCATTCGTCATGACATGGGAGAAAAAAAGTCAAAACTAATTCTCCATATAATCCGAATACACTCACATACAAACACACGCACTGCGGCCACACACACATAGAGATTGGGGATTATCAGTGAAAGCATAGAGACGCAGGTATGTGGTAATGGGTTTCTTAATCTGAAAAAGTACGCGGGGTTAACTATATGTAATTAAAGGTGGAGACAGTGATTCTGGAGAACGCTTGTTGTCAAAATTATTTTTTGTCAAAATCAGTGAATATTTTTCTTCACGATCTGCTACCTGTCTATACTGAGTGTGTGTTGAAAAAAATACACAGCCTAGGCTCTGTAAACTGGTATGTAAACAAAGGGGCCCACCATAGCTATAGCAATATGCCTGTTTAAAGAGCCTAGAATTAAGTTTCCAAAGTTTTAATTTTTACAGTGTTGGTAGTTTGCTTTAAGCTATGCTGAAAAAAGTAATTGACGGGCAATATTTTAGCGTATGGGGCAGAAAATAAAATAGCCAGAAGGCATTAGGCTTGCGTGCTGGCTGCAGGTGATCATTAGTGATACAAAAATAAGAAATAGCAACAGCTAAGAGTGGGTGTGCGACACTAAACTTGAAGGCTGTTTTGCACAATTATTATTTTTCGGCACAAATGCATCCCACTCTCTCCCCTATCATATCTGACATCTATGCTGAGGCAAACACAAACAAGCTGCATTCAGTTTGTCTCCTAATTCCCCCAAAATGACATGTGACTATCATATCTGACATCTAAGCTATGGATAACCAGCTGCATGCAATTTGGACATGTGACTGCACTGCATTGCACAACTAGAAGAAAAGCCTCAACCAATAGCTAGCAAAGATATTATATATATATACAGCTCTGGAAAAAATAAAGAGACCAGTCTGAATTTTTCTTAAATCTTCATCTCTACATTATTTATTGGAAATGCTCTTGAGGACAACATTTTTTGGGGGAATTTGGTAGAAATGTTGTCAGTAGTTTATAGAATAAACCCAAAATGTTAATTCTACTAAAACATATGCCTATAAATAATAAAATGAGAGACACTGAATATTTGGAGTGGTCTCTTCATTTTTTCCAGAGCAGTTTATACATCAGCTCCCAGATGGGCGAAGCACTGCTTACCTTGGCAAACATTTGAGAGGCATTAGAAAAAAAGATTTAGGAAGAGATTAAAAACAAGATTGGTGTGTGTGTGTGTGTGTGTGTGTGTGTGTGTGTGTGTGTGTGTGTGTGTGTGTGTGTGTGTGTGTGTGCGTGCGCGAGAGAGATGTTTGGACTCTGGAGATTTATATTTAATGCTAAGACAGCAGCAAAAACATTTCTAAAAAAAAATTCAAGCACTGGTCAATTTTGGGATTTTTGTCTATTTCGCTTCCATAACATGTCTTCTTTCATACAGCCAATAATAAAGGAGAAAAAGTTAAAAAATAAATAAAAATAAAATAAAAAACGTTATAAAAACCCAGAGTAGTTCACCTTGCTCTACGATCCCGGCCGCGGCTCCAGCAGCAGCACTGACGGAGGCCGGGGCCGTCGCCTGACGACCGACTGAGACACACAGAGACCAAAACTTAACATGGAAATACTCAAGTACTAATACCTCGTGATTGTATTGAAGTACAGTGCAGTAAAGACAATATAAAGGTTTTTGTGTGTGTGTGTGTGTGTGCGTGCGTGCGTGCGTGTGAGTGAGTGAGTGAGTGAGTGAGTGAGTGTGTTGTTCATGTATGTGCGTGTGAGAGTGACACAGTGAGTCTGTGTGTGTGTGTGTGTGTGTGTGTGTGTGTGTGTGTGTGTGTGTGTGCGTGTGTGCGTCTGCGCGTGTGTGTGTGTGGAAGTGTGTGAAGACAGATGGCATGTCACACTCTCCACTCACCAGAGAAGTTCCTGGTGACGAGCATGGCGGTTAAAACTGCGCCCTGTGGAGCAGAAAAAGATTAAAGGTGCAGTGTGTAATATCTGAGTATTTAGCATTATCTAGTGGTGAGATTCTAGATTGCAACGCCCTTTGGGAGAATTTACAGAAGCTACGGTGGCCTTCAAGGACAAGAAGCTATAGTTACTAAAGATGGCATCATCCACCACTGCCTCAAGTCTTTCCACAATATCAAGTGATGAGGTGAAGATGCACCAAGTTATTTATTCTATAGTACTTCTTCTTCTTGGTCTTCCAACAGGTGCACGATTTCGAACACAGCTATTGTTTGTTTGAGTGTAGTAGGTTATGTATTTTGTCCCTTACAGGCTTCCTGAAGGGCTGTACTGTAGAATCGTCTCCTCAGAGCGTGGAAGTAGTTTTATTATTATTTAATAATAAAAAAAAAGTGCAACCCCTGCCTTATGTAATTACTAATGCCTTATGTAAATCTCTTTACTAAAAAATCTTGAGAAATGTATGACATATTGCGTACAGGCTGCAAGAAAAAAAAGTATTAGTTTTCAAACCTTGAGTTTCCTGCGGGCGTTAAACTTCTTCAGACACTCGACTGTTTCCTGTCTGTGCATCATGGACGCCACGGTGGAGCGTTGCTATGGAGACAAGAGAGAGAGAGGGAGAGGAGAGAGAGAGAGATGGAAGGAGAGAGAGGGAGAGGTGGAGGGAGGGAGGGAGAGGGAAGGAGAGAGAGAGAGAGGGAGAGAGAGAGAAAGAGAGAGAGAGTGAGGGAGAGAGGAAGGGAGAGAGGGAGAGGGAAGGAGATAGAGGGAGTGAGGGAGAGAGGGGGAGAGAGAGAAAGAGAGAGAGAGAGGGGGGAGAGAGGGAGAGAAAGGGAGAGAGAGTGGGGGAGAGAGGGAGAATGGGAGGGAGAGAGAGAGAGGGGGAGAGGGAGAGGAGAGAGAGGGCAGAGGGCAGAGGGAGAGAAAGGGAGAGAGAGAGGAGAGAGAGGGAGCGAGATAGAGGGGGAAGGAGAGAGAGTGAGATGGAGAGAGAGAGTGAGAGGGAGAAAGGGGGAGGGAGAGAGAGAGGGATAGAGGGAGAGAGACAGATAGAGAGAGAGAGAGGGAGAGAGAGGACATAAAAATAAAATGTTAAGAGGAGCCCAGTGACAGGTTTATGTGGGCAGGAGCTGTCGGAGATACTCAGCCTCTCGACGGGAAAGTGTTGATTCTGATTCTGAGGCATTTTAAAAGGTGACGCCATTTTACTGGAAAAAAACTCTGCAGCGAAACAAACAACTTTCAATGTGACTTAAAGGCCAGACACTGCAGGAGAAAATATTGATTTTTCTTTTCAATTTTGAGATTTCTCTTTGGCTATTTTGCTTCCATATCATGTCTTCTTTCATACTAGTACAAACCATGGTCCAAAACGTACATTCAGGTGTTTATTTGACTAAATATTGTCTGTTTGAGTCTGTATATTTCTCCTATACAACCATCTTTAACGGACATTATCTCAACATAAGTTTTCTTTAATACTCTGAAGCAAAAATCTCAACTTCTAAAGCACTTACATCGACTAAACTTTCCATAATCATTCTTAGCACTATTCTGAAGGTTGTTACAGAACGAGTTGTTCATATGTTGTTAATTGTCTGATTTATGATACATTTCGTTTCACATAAAAATGCCAAATATGCATTTAATATATCAGAAATGTTCACAGGGACTTTACAAGGGTCCATCTTTAGCCAAATTTGGACCAGAGTAAACTTAACACAACCCAATTTTAAAAGACTATTTTTCAGCTGAAAAAAAAAAAAAAAAAAAAACGCTAAGACGAACCGACCAAAAATAACCTCAATGGACGTCTAAAAGTGCTTTTATAAATACGCTACGATCTATTACTATATTCAATCCATTTCAGATCAACTCAAAACCTTAAAGTGCACATATCAGTGTTCCTAAGCTGTTGGTCTGGATATTTCTGCAGATAAACACTCACATATAACAGTGTTTATCCCGGAGATTTTGTTGATCTTTTGCCCTTCCCCGAAAGCATTTTAAAATCTCAACATAAGCCCGTGATGATCCTGCATTTGAACATATTGCAAGTTTAGAAACAGATGGCGCTGATATGTGACAGATGCTCACAAACTTGCCGTCAAGAGAATTTTTAGACTTGACAAATTGTCTGGAGTTTTTTAAATGGAAAGCTATGAATTATTGATACAGTAAGAAGAGGCTGGATGTGTGATGATTTGATGGGGATTCTACTGTATATATCCCTGCCTCTGTCAAATTATTTTTTTATTCCCGATGGAGACAAAATACCTACAATAAAAATATTAAAGATATACAAGCTTTGATGTTCTATTACATATTAAAGTTTATAAATGTTTTGGCCTGGCAGAGTGGAGCTTTCTATGACAGTGAAGCGATGTGGTTCCTTGACAACAACAAAAAAATTGTTGCAATTTTTTTTCTGTCAATTTTACCACTTTAATCTTGAAAATAGTCTGCAGAAGATAAGATATATTTTTGGGAAATTTGTTCAGAGCAAAAAACTTTCGACATACATTTTCACAATCTTGTTTTAAAATTAGTTTAAACACCTAAAAAACATATTTAAAAATAAAAAAAATAATAAATAAAAAGAAACTTGTGATTAATTTCATCCCACCCTGAGTGTACATGTGTATAATTAAACTGTAAATGTAACAATACACTGTATGAGTGTGTGTACTTACGCAGACCCATGGGTGCTTGAGAGCTTCCGTGGCGGTGATTCTCTTGGACGGGTTGATGGTCAACATCTGGTTGATCAGGTTTTTAGCCTCCGGAGTCACAGTGTCCCATTCTGGAGAGGGGAACTGAAGGGCACACACACACACACACACACAAACACCGAACGCACGCACGCACACACACACACACACACACACACACACACATTGAAAATACATTTTCGTATTGTATAAAACTCAAAAAGAAAACAGCTTTTTTTACCGTCTAGACATGTTGACAGGCCTATGTGGGCAAAATGGCAGTATCAAACCTTCTCCATGTCAACAGTCATTGTTTTTATACATTGTTCGGGCAGAGAACTGCTGTGAATGTTCAAAAGACTTTCATAAGAACCAGAGCATCGCCCATAGCC
Organism: Ammodytes marinus; assembly: GCF_949987685.1. Classification (NCBI taxonomy): domain Eukaryota; kingdom Metazoa; phylum Chordata; class Actinopteri; order Uranoscopiformes; family Ammodytidae; genus Ammodytes; species Ammodytes marinus. Next base: position 1,429,814 of record NC_137222.1, read on the forward strand.
TCATCTAAATCGAATTTCTGTAAACCTTTATCAAACTCAAACGAAAATATCTTTAATTTGGATTGATAAATATACTTAACTCTTTTCAAAGGCTTTACTATCATGAAAATAACTCCCTAAATGACCTAGTTAGGATAGTAAGGAAGTTATGGATTTGGGTTTACGAGGGGCTTTAAACATAAAACTTTCTGATTCAAATAATAAATGGAGAATTCACTCACGTCGTAGGCTCCGGCTTTGATCTGCTGGTAGAGTTTGTGTTGGTCCTCGTCCCAGAACGGAGGGTAACCGACCAGGAGGATGTACAGGATCACACCTAGGCATACGCACACACACATAGGCATACGCACACACACACACACACACAACACACAGGCATATGCACACACACACACACACACAGGAACAAACACACACACCCACAGGTACAAACACACACAAGCACGCAAGCAGACATAAGCACGCACGCACACACACACACACACATACACATACAGGCAGGCATACACACACACACATGTACAAAACACACGCACACACACAGGCACACGCACGTTAACTGAGTGCAAAGGAGAGGACAGAGAAGGCTACAGTAAGATAGAGACAGACAAAGATCTTACCACATGCCCAGATGTCGACAGGTTTACCATACGCTTCCTTCCTCAAAACCTCAGGAGACAAGTATCCAGGAGTCCCCGCAAAGCCTGCGCACACACACACGCACACACACACACACAAACAAGCTCTTAACAAGGATGTGCCAAAATTAACACAACTTCTGTTAAATTCCTACACCTCAATGAGTTGAATTTGGGACAACACTTGTGTTCATTTTGACACATTAAATGTGGAAAGGATATAACACACTGTCAGTGTAATAGATTAACACATAGATAAGATGTATAGTGAAAAATTACATTAATCAGAAATGTCACTCAACCATAAACAAACATGTTATTGTACACAAAGGGTATAATACAATGAATAAATATGCCACCATTATTATTTTAAGACATTTATTTTTCTTAACAACTTGACATTTAGTTAACATTTCAATTCGAATTCACAACACACACAATACATCAGGACAACAGAAGTGTATATCTTGGATTGACATCTAGTGGTCTAAAATCAGACGTATCCCAAGGCATTTGGGACAATGACAAACTGGCGTGCTTGGCTGGAAAGATCATCAATGGTCAGTCACACCAACAGTGGCTGATAGGTCGGCTGAAGGGACCTCAAGGATCCTTCATCAACTGCACAAAGGGAGGGGATGCTGGTCCCATGCTTGAAAAGAAAACAGACCACACTTTAGCACATTTCAAGTCTGAATAAATATAAATCTCCTAATACATTTTCAATATGGCGGTGACAAAACCGAATACAGTAGCTGAGTATATCTCATAATGGCATATGGTCAGAAACAGTCAGGCATTTTTTTCTAATTACCCATTTTCAAAATGTAAGTATTACATCTGGCTTACTTCAAATATATTTCCAACACCAATAATCCGATCCAATAGCAGGTAAGATTAGTCTAGCATGCTATAAAAAAAACTAAAAATGTTTACATAGCCTTTAAAGCGGAACATTGTGCCATAACGGACGATAATGTACAATCAAGAAGAACAGGCAAAAACCGGCCTTTTTCAGTATCAACTGACGTACTTTGAGAAAAAAATGGTCGAAGCCATAGCAGCACGGCGCCATTGTCAATTTCAATATTAACTGCTCCGACAAAATAAAACTACACTTCAGTTCAAGTCAAGTCAACATTATATGGCCAGTCATTCATTTTCATATTGACTTTTTCAAAGGCTTGCTAATAGCTAGAAAAACAGACCTAACATCCTTAATATATTCACTAACTGACATTAGCCATTCAAGCTATTTAGCGTTAGCCTGCTCGGTAACATTTCCGACTCACTAAATATAGTCAGTCACGTTAGCGTTACGCTTTCTGTCGGCTGAAAAGTTATCTAATATCTAGGGAGCCGTGTTACTTAGCATGTCCGCCAAAATACCAACCCTAATACTAATACCTAATACTTCTCCCGTAGTGTATTAAGTTGTAATGAAAACAACAGCCCTTGGCCGCGTTTCCCAGATTCCCAAAGAGCCTCTTTGGGCTAAGTACTACTTTGGAGCGCTCTTAAGAACGCTGTGAAAGAAGAATGCGTTTCCCAGATTCGTTCTTAGCGAAAGTAGTACTTTCACTAAGATGGAACTGAAAGACGGAGCTGACCCACTCTTTCAACCTTCTTAGCGACCAAATCGTCAGTGATCATGCTGCGTCAGGGAAATTTATTTCCTCCACTTTTCGAAATAATAAAACAATGTTCAATGCGGACCTGGCGCAATAAACATAAACTAATAGTAGAGAAAAAAATGTTTTAATGAATTACACGTTTACGTTTTCCACACACATGTGAGTTTATAGTACTACACATAAAAAAACATCCACAACCCTGTGGCATTTGACAGATATCAAGGAAACAGATTTAATTGAACTCAGCTGAACCTCATCCAGAGCGGCTCCACCTGCTATAAAGGCGTTGCCAAAGTCCGCGCGTGTGAGAAACCATGGCTGCATTACAACAGCCTCGCCGTGCGCGAAGCCAGACGGTTTACATAAATGCATACGTGCGTCGGCACTTCTCCCCACTGGACGTGCTATCAGACCGGGCCGTCCAGGCAAAGTACCGACTGCCCCGGCCGTGCGGAGATCCAACGGCTGATCACTCTGGTGTCTCCACACACATGCAATTTTTCCTTCAGCCCGGAGATGCAGCTTCTGACTGCGCTGCGTTTTTAAGAACATATCAACCTCTTCTGAGGTCCAACAACCCCCAGCCCCTAACCCTTTACCACCAGTCACCAAGCACTGATCACTAAACCATAAACCCACAACCACCACATCACCCATATAGCCTACTCTCAGGCCTGAAGGCTGAAATAAATAAACAGAACCAGCAGATGTAGGCTACATGTAACGTCCTGCACACTATGAGTATTGCTGCAGTGTCCGAGTGCTTTACCTGAAAGTCTGGCACTGGAATGCTGTTGAAAGGGCACACTATACGCACACGTCATTAACCTACGCTTAGATAAATTACAAATTGCCTGGGACTTTTTGTTGCTATAGGTTTGACACTCTCATTTCAATGCAAAATGATACACACAATACATGGTTGAAAAGGAAACCAAAGTAGTTTATTGAAACCATATGGGGGAGGGGTTACTCTGCGCTGTCTTTACTGGGCGTCTGCATCACCTGCAACGAAGGGAGATTGATTAGTGAAACCTTCGCACTCTTCCTTTTTGTTTGGTTCTGGAACTCCTGCCACTTCTTCCTCACAGCACGCCAGTCACGCAGGCCACATGGGATGGAGGGGGACATATTTTCGGCTATGGCCTGCCTAACACGGTTCTTCACCGTGATGTTCTTTTTGCCCCTTGTTCCCCCGAATAAAACTGCCCGGTGCTGCCAGACCTCGTCCACTAACGCCCATCTCCTCCGCGGTAAACGACGGTGCCCGCTTGTTTCTTTTTCTGCCGCTTTCTTCCACTCTCACATGTGTGTGCCTATCCACGGGGTATATGCGCTAATGGGCTTGATTACTACTTGGATACACTTGTTGCCACACCCCCCCCCCCCCGCACCCACACACCCCCACACACACACGATACATGCGTAGCCTAATTCCACCTGTGTGGGGGTGACCACGGGGCGCTGTGTGTGACTTATGCGCTGATAAAGAGGTGGGTGATCGATTCGCCTGGCATCGATTTATTCAGTTTCAGCACGACCGCGGTGGACAGCTCCCACCAAAGAGCCTCTTTCGCTTCAACTTACGCGTTCTCCAAAGAAGGCACCAAAGAAGCCATCTGGGAAACACCCGTATCTTAACGCTCGTTCTTTGGCGAACCCTTCTTTCGACCCTTCTTTGGCCCCAAAGAACGATCGAATCTGGGAAACGCGGCCATTGCTGCTAGCTAGCTAAAGGCTATTCAAATTAACGGTTCAATACACAGCCATTGGCCGCGTTTCCCAGAATCCCAAAGAGCCTCTTTGGGCAGAGTTCTTCTTTGGAGCGCACTTAAGAACGCTGTGAAAGAAGAATGCGTTTCCCAGATTCCTTCTTAGCGAAAGTAGTACTTTCACTAAGATGGAACTGTACGACGGAGCTGACCCACTCTTTCAACCTTCTTAGCGACCAAATCGTCAGTGATCATGCCGCGTAGGGAAATTTATTTCCTCCACTTTTCGAAATAATAAAACAATGCTCAATGCGGACCTGGCGCAATAAACATAAACTAATAGAGAATTTTTTTTTTTAATGAATTACAGGTTTACGTTTTCCACACACAAGAGTTTATAGTACTACACATAAAAAAACATCAACAACCCTGTGGCATTTCACAGATATCAAGGAAACAGATTGAATTGAATTCAGCTGAACCTCATTGAGAGCGGATCCACCTGCTACTCTATATAAAGGCGTTGCCAAAGTCCGCGCGTGTGAGAAACCATGGCTGCAATACAGCAAATTCTCGCTGCCAACCAGCCGCGTCGCCGTGCGCGAAGCCAGACGGTTTACATTAACGCCTACGTGCGTCAGAACTTCTCCCCACTGGACGTGCTGTCAGACCGGGCCGTCCAGGCAAAGTACCGGCTGCCCCGTGCGGAGATCCAACGACTAATAACTCTGGTGTCTCCACACATCCAGAGAGCAACCCGCTGCAATTTTGCCCTCAGCCCGGAGGTGCAGCTCCTGGCTGCTCTGCGTTTTTACGCAGTGGGGAGCTTCCTGGAGGTGGTGGGGGACGGCACCGGCCTCAGCAAGGCATCGGTGTCACGGAGTGTGGCAGCTGTGACACCAATTCTCCTGCGCCATGCCCGGACCCATATCAAGATGGCCACCACACGGGACGAGGTCCGCATGGTCCACCAAGGGTTCCACGCAGTGGCTGGGATCCCCCGGGTGATCGGTCTGGTAGATGGCACCCTTATTCCAATCCACAATCCCTCCCTGGTGGATCCGTGCTGGATTGGTCGCAAGCACTACGCGGCCATAAACACGCAGGTGGTGGTGGATCACAATGGCCTCATCACTGACATCGTCGCCAGGTGGCCAGGCAGCACTCACGACAGTTTCATGTGGGCCAACTCAGCTGTGGGGCAGAAGGCTGGCAGAGGAGTGTTTGGCCGGGGCATCATCCTAGGGGACAGTGGCTACCCTCTCCGGAGTTACCTCGTCACGCCGGTAACCAACCCAGCAACACCACAGGAGGAGAGATTCAATGAGGCCCACACAAGCACCAGGACGAAGATCGAACGGGTGTTTGGCATTTGGAAGTCCCGCTTCAGGTGCATTCATCGTTCGTCGGGGGGGCTGCGCTTGTCACCAATCAAGTGTTGCCAAGTGATTGTTGTCACCGCCATGCTGCACAACATTGCAGTGCGCGTTGGCGCAGATGAGCCGCCTCCTGTTGAAGAGCAACATTCAGAGGACGAAGCCCCGAACCCCGCCCCCCGCAATGTGCGAGCAGTACTGCATCAGGCCGGAGCCCAGACCAGACAGGAACTTATCCACCTCTTCTGAGGTCCAACAACCCCAGCCCCTACCCCTTCACCACAAGTCGCCAAGCACTGATCACTAATAAACCCACAACCATAAACCCACAACCATAAACCCACAACCATAAACCCACAACCACTGTCAGGCCTGAAGGCTGAAATAAATAAACAGAACCAGCAGATGTAGGCTACATGTAACGTCCTGCACACTGATTAATTGCTTCAGTGTCCGGGTGCTTTACCTGAAAGTATGGCACTGGATTGTTAAGGAAATATTGTTGCATACAGTATGTGGGAGTATAGTGCCCACATTTCTGAGGTGACCATGTAACAAGTGGGAAATTAGCGCAAAACATGCTGTGCTGAAAGGGCGCACAATACGCACATGTCATGAACCTACGCTTAGATAAATTACAAATTGCCTGGGACTTTTTGTTGCTATTTGACACCCTCATTTCAATGCAAAATGATCCACACAATACATGGTTGAAAAGGAAACCAAAGTAGTTTATTGAAACCATATGATGGGGGGGGGGCTCCGCGCTGCATTTACTGCTGGGCCTCTGCATCACCTGCAATGAAGGGAGATTGATTAGTGAAATTGAACGGGATACATTGGGTAATGCAGATAAAACATTGAAATACCCATACCTGAATCCTGGGGAAAGATGATTGGCACCGAGATGGAGGGACGGTTGAACTGGGCCTCTGCAAGCGCCAGCTGTCTCCGGTGCAGCTCCAACCTCTCCTGCTTCATCCGGACCACCTCTTCCTGCAGGGCAGTTTGTCTTTGGAGGTGGCCCTCCATCCCCCGCAGCACCTCCAGCTTCTCCCTCTCCAGGCGCACCAGCGTCTCACTGCAGGTGCAGGTTGTTATCGCGGGCCGCCATCGTGAGCCTCCACGCATACGGACACCGGGCCCTGCTGGTTGGCGCGCAGGGACAGGCCATGGTTGTTGGGGGTCGTCCTCTCCTGGTGGCGTGCACGTCCCTGCTCTGCTCCCGGATGGCTCCTCTTCATCCTCACTTAATGAGAGCCCCTCGTCCCCCAGCACATCGATGCCCCCACTAATGCCTTCAGAGGCCGTCTTCCCGATAATTGAGAGGACTTTCTCCTCGTCGGGAGTGAGGGTCGTCCCACCCGGTGCTCCACCACCCGTGCCCATGGCTTCGCTCCTCACCTTGGCACTCTTCCTCTTAGTCTGGCTCTGGAACTCCTGCCACTTCTTTCGGATAGCGCCCCAGTCACGCAGACCACATGGGCTGGAGGGGGACATCTTTTGGGCTATGGCCTTCCAAACATGGTTCTTGACGGTGATATTTTTTTTGCCCTTTGTTCCCCCGAATAAGATATCCTGGTGCTGCCAGACCTCGTCCACCAAGACGCCCATCTCCTCTGCGGTAAACGCCGGTGCCCGCTTGCTTCTTTTGACGCCGGTTCTTTCCATTCTCACATATGTGTGCCTATATCCACGGGGGTATATATGCGCTAATGGGCCTGATTACTACTTGGATACACCTGTTGGCACACACACACACACACACACACTCGCACCCACACAAACGCTACATACTTAAACTAATTGAACCTGTGCGGGGGACCACGGGGCGCTGTGTGTGACTTATGCGCTGATAAAGAGGTGGGTGATCGATTTGCCTGGCATCGATTTATTCAGTTTCAGCACGACCGCGGTGGACAGCTCCCACCAAAGTACTTCTTTCGATGCTTCTTTCGCTTCATCTTACGGCTCTCCAAAGAAGGGACTTAAGAAGCCATCTGGGAAACACCCGTATCTTAACGCTCCTTCTTTGGCGAACCCTTCTTTCTTTGGCGAACCCTTCTTTCGACCCTTCTTTGGCCCCAAAGAACGATCGCATCTGGGAAACGCGGCCATTAGCGGTTGGTGGCAAACGGGCAGGGGCAAACATAAGTCAGCCAGGACAACTCAAAATGTTGGTTAATAGTCGCATTTTTCCTCACTTTAAAATATCATCCGGCTACCAGTGATAACGTTTAATACAACAAATAACAGTTTAAATTCAGTTTTACCTGTTTATCAGTTTTTCTGCGAGCACTTGACTTGACCGGTCAGATGAGTTGCTGACGGCAGATACGCAATCTGATTGGCCAATAATGCCAACACATTCCGGTGTGTTGAAGGGGTTGCCAACATTTTTTTTGTTGCGTTTTATACATTTATTGTGTCAAAAAACAACACAAATTGATTAAGAATGACACACAAACAGACACACAAACACACGATCAGGGCTAGTTTACTGTAAGTAAGGACACTTTCACAACAATAGTCCATTTGGTAAAAAAATAAATGGCTTTCCAAGAAAAAAGTCTTGGACAACAAAAAATCCGAAATTCTCTGAGATTAAAGTCACACATTTTGTCTAAAAAAACTTGGAAAATGTCTGTCTATATATATATATATATATATATATATAGGCCTATATATATTGTTAAATAAAAAACTATATGAAGACTGTAAACAAAAGTGACATTCAGTCGGATGAGATCGCCTAAGTTTAATATTATAGAAGGAAAAGGAAAAAATCCCTTTGTGTGTGTTTAGAGTCAAGGGGAGGATAAAATGACAGTTTTGATGAACAGTCCTATGGAAGCCTGTACACTCCATTCTACATCAAAACGTCATGAAAATGCATTTCAGCTTTCATTGTGACAGAAATCCGAACCGTGGACCTTTACTGCAGGTCATCCCCCCTCTCTCTGTCTCCCCATTTCAACTCTGTACTATCTAATAAAGCTTGAAAATGCCCAAAAAATTATATTTAAAAATAAAATTTCCCATTGCCCTATGTAGGTAACAGAGGGAACTAATTAGCTATATGATGATGACAATGATGATGTTTATTTTTTCGTGTCATGCCACACAAGTGGCCCATCCCACACAGGATTATTATAAGACACTCACACTGATATACACAAAAAGTGTAGTAGCCTACATACATACACAATCAAATACACAATACTATATGATTCAATTCATCTAAGTCATTGAAAATGCAACTTTTAATTTGTATAATATTGTGTGTCTGTCTGTCTGTGTGTGTCTGTCTGTCTGTGTGTGTGTGTGTGTGTGTCTGTCTGTCTGTCTGTCTGTCTGTCTGTCTGTCTGTCTGTCTGTCTGTCTGTCTGTCTGTCTGTCTGTGTCTGTTACATACCAAACCAGGCCTGTTGTTCTCCTTGAACCTCGATAGCGAGTCCAAAGTCGGCCAGTTTCACCGCTGCATTCTTACACTTGCTCGCCAGCAGCAGATTCTCAGGCTAAACGGGAAGAAATCAACAAGAAAACACGTCAGACATTTACTAAAACATTTCTTTAAATAACTTAAAATAAATCTGTAATGGTGTAACAGGCCTCCGGTGGAAAGATTTAAGCTAAAATACTGGACGTTCTTTTTTATGTTTTTCACTTTGTAGAGTTGGTTTTAAAAGGTTAAAAGGGTTTAAAGTCTTTTGAACAAAGTGAAAGTCTCACATGTAAAGCTCTGGTTCTTTGTGGTAATAAACAATACATGTAGTTATGAATTACATTTACAAACGGAATAAATATTAATATTAAAGGGGCACTGTGTAACATTTTAAGTAATTTATTAGCTAAAATCAATATCTTCATTCATAAATATGTCCCCATTGGTGTAAAATCACCTCTGCCAATAATCTGAATTATCCTCCTGAGCGGAGAATTACAAATATTAATATTACATTTTGTACATTGAGCAGGCAAGTCTTATGGAGGCATCCATGTTTTTGGAATGTCATCAGGTGCATTGTTTAGAATTTAGAATTGTTCTTGTCCTTGAAGGCCACTGTAGCTTCTGTTATTATTCAAAAGGGTTGGGGTTACCCAGGGAGCGTTGCATTCTAGAATTTTCTTGATGATGTCATATTACACAGTGCCCCTTTAAACCTGCAGTGTGTAGAATTTTGGGTTTTATTTCCTAGCAGATTTTGTAGAAAGTAATTATAATATCCATAAGTACATTTAATTTAGTGCATAATAGCTGATTTTCTTTTTTTGAATTATTATTTTTTCCCTTAGAAAGGGTCTCATATATGTCCATATTTCTACATATTTTGGACCAAGGCCTAGTGCCGCCATCTTGAAAGTGTCATAGTTGGAATGTCATCAGGTGCATTGTTTAACATTTAGAATTGTTCTTGTCCTTGAAGGCCACTGTAGCTTCTGTTATTATTCTAAAGGGGTTGGGGTTACCCAGGGAGCGTTGCATTCTAGAACTTTCTTGATGATGTCATATTACACACTGCACCTTTAAGTTTGGAAGCTTATGGTCATTCTTGCATTTCTCTGCAGTTTCCATGTTTCTTTTTTTTTTGCATATTTTAGTAGTTTTTTATTTTGTTGTTTGTATCTATTTGACAAAATGTTGCCTGTATCTGTCTGTGGTCATTTTGTGTTTTCATTGCAGCCCCTCTTCAAGTTTTTTTAAATGCATTTTTGGTTGTGATGTGTCTCTTTGTAGTCATGCTGCATCCTATTGTGCTCAATTTTCTATTAACCTGAAGTGTCTCGCATTAAATCAACTTGAATAGTAATTGATCGTCTAATTGTTTCAACCTCCATGTTCTTACTGGATAGAACATGGAGCCTCTGTTGTTTGATTGAATACTCTTTTGCTTGATTATTAAATACACTTTGTTTGATTATTACAGTCTTAAGCATTCCAACATTCAATATCTGCCACCACACTATCAATCCTCCATATGAAGTGTCCTTCTGGATCTAACAGCCTGTGTCTGTACCATGAACATCTAATGAAAAAACAACAACAATATGAAAACAACATCTCAGGGACTTCCTGCCTTCAGACTAACTCAATAAACTTACACTGGGGAAATAACAGCACAGCGACCTCACGACCTGTGTGTGTGTGTGTGTGTGTGTGTGTGTGTGTGTGTGTGTGTGTGTGTGTGTGTATGTGTGTGTGTAAGTATTTGTGTGTTTGTGTCTATCTGTGTCTGTGTGTGTGTGTGTACGTGTTTGTGTGTGTGTGTGTGTGTGTGTGTGTGCGCATGTGTGTGTGTGTGTGTGTGTTTGTGTGTGTGTGCATATGTGTGTGTATGTGTGCGCATGTGTGTGTGTGCGTGTGTGTGTGCATGTGTGTGTGTTTGTGTGTGTGTGCGCGCGCTTATGTTTGTGTGTGTTTTTTTTGTGTGTCTGTGTGTGTGTGTGTGTGTGTGTGTGTGTGTGTGTGTGTGTGTGTGTGTGTGTGTGTGAATTATTGGGAGTCCCAAAGCAATAACATGAGCCCAACATGGTGAGGGATCATCTTTCATAAAACGGTATGTTATCAAATGACCTTGATCAAATGTAGTTTCACATTATTAAACTGTTCTTTTCTCTAAGGCGAGACACTGCAGGTGAATAGGCTTTGGATTGTGTGTGTGTGTGTGTGTGTGTGTGTGTGTGTGTGTGTGTGTGTGTGTGTGTGTGTGTGTTGTAGGCTTTTTTGTAACATATTGGACTATTAACTAGATTTTAACTTATGCCTATCATCATTTTGACAACATATTAGAGTCCAACGTTGTTACAGAACATGTTTTGGATACAGCCTTTATTCATTTAAAAAATAAAAATACTATGTACAGGTCTTTAAAAATGCATTTTCAGAATGTTTTTAAGAAAGTATTGCATCATAAATCAGATAACATATGAACAAATCCTTCTGTAATAACCTTCAGAATAGTGCTAAGAATGATTATGGAAAGTTTAGTTGATGTAAGTGCTTTAGAAAGTTGAGATTTTTGGACCTTTCATTTATACTAGTATAAAAGAAGACATGTTATGGAAACTTGTGAACTTTTATATATTCAATAGTATTAATTAATTAATGAAAAAATAGTATCTTTTTGTTTTTTCAATGCCTTTTATTTTGAAATTTACAATAGTTAGTGAGGTAATCGTGTACTTAAAGGCCCTATCTATAGTACACTTTTATCTCACTGCAGTAAGGTGCACGCTTTAGCCACCGGAGGTCATCAAAATGCTTGTTTTTCTTCTGTACAATTAGTAAAACATTGTTCTTTAATAACATAAAATACAATACAGCAGCTACACAGAAACACATGCACAGACATTAGTTTGAAAAGGCAAATCAAGAAGGCCAACACACTCATGCATAGATAGAGACATATCGATCGATCGAGCACAGACAAATGCAATGCTTAAATATGCCTTAGGAAACGAACACTTACCAGACTTCAGAGACAGTCAGACGCAGACAAACACAACTTTAAAATCCCTCACAACACACACACACATAGAAAGACACACACATATAGACACGTACGCACACACATACACATATAGATACACACACACATGTAGATACACACATACTCACACACGTCTAGTGAAACACACACACACACACACACACACATAGAAACACACGTCTAATGACACACACACACACACATAGATACACACACATACTCACACACGTCTAGTGAAACACACACATAGATACACACACACATACACAGATACACACACATAGATACACACACATACTCACACACGACACGCACGCACACACACACATACTCACATCTATGCACACATATACTCACACACACATAGAAACACACACATACAGATACACACACTCACACATACCCACACACAAACACACAAACACATAGATACACACACATACTCACACGTATATCAAGACACACACACACACACACACACACACACACACACACACACACACACACACACACACACACACACACACACACACACACACACACACACACACACACACACAGAGCACAGGAGACTTACCTTGAGGTCTCTGTGCACGACCCCGCTCTGGTGGCAGTGGAGAACGGCCTCCAGGATTTGCTGGATGCAATGACTGTGTCCAAACAGCAGGGGGAGCAGGTTAGTCCGCACGCTCATTCAGCAGCACAGCCCGCAACACTGGCATCATGACACACATGCAGAGGCAATGCAGGCCACACACACACACACACACACACAGGCATACAGAACGCACACACACACACACACACACACAGGCATACAGAACGCACACACACACACACAGGCATACAGAGCGCACGCACACACACACACACAGGCACGCAGAACGCACACAAGCATACAGAACGCAGTCACGCACAATCATACAGAACGCAGTCACGCACACAAGCATACAGAGCGCACGCACGCACACACACACAGGCACGCAGAACGCACACAAGCATACAGAACGCAGGCACGCACACACACATACACACACACATACACACACAGAATGCAGGCACGCACACAAGCATACACAACGCAAGCACGCACACAAGCATACAGCGCGCACGCACACACACACACACAGAAACGCAGACACGCATACACACACACAGAATGCAGGCACACACACACAGACCTACAGCACGCACGCGCACACACACAATCACACAATCATACAGAACGCAGGCACACACACACACACACAGAACGCACGCACGCATACACACACACACACACACACACACACACGCACTCACATCCACATACAGTATATTTATATAACTGTCATTGTGACTATTGAATTCTGAGTATTTAGTATAATGAGCTATTAGATGTTACAACGGCTTGCTCCCATAGCACGCTTATACAACATCTTCACACACACACACACACACACACACACACACACACACACACACACACACACACACACACACACACACACACACACACACACAC
>NC_137222.1:1460668-1505668 GCF_949987685.1 Ammodytes marinus
GTCCGCGCTCTATCCACTACACCACCGGAGTGCCCCGTTACCTTCATATTTTAAGAGTCAAATTTTTCCTTTTGATGATCATAAATTACATGTAACAGCAAACGAGACCATCAGTGCAAAAGAATGCTGTTTTTTTTTAAATTGTTTTTCTTAATGCCTTTGTCATGGGTATACGCTCACCCAGGAACAACAGCTGGCGTAGTAAAAACACTACCGCTTTTGTCCAAAGGGGGGTGCTAGAATTAACATAAACTGAAAGAGTTGGCTATTCTGGAGAAACGTTTGTTGTCAAAATCACTTTTTGTCCAAATCAGTGAATATCTCCTCATGATCTGCTACCTGTCTGTATTGTGTGTTCGCTGAAAAAAATTAAAAGCGTTAATACACAGCCTAGGCTCTGTAAACTGGTATGCAAACAAAGTGGGCCCACTGTAGCTAACTCACAAGCCAGTTTACAGAGGCTAGGCTGTGGCACAAATTGATGCATCAAAATTCACCAGAAAGCACGAAATCAAGTGTTTGACAAAGTAAGTAAATCAACCGCAAATACCTTTACTATAACATCTACTTATTCTCTCCATTCGGATAGTGAGAAAGATAGGCACATAATCATCCCCCCAAATAACCTCTCTCTCTCTCTCCCTCTCCCTCTCCCTCCCTCTCTCCCTCCCTCTCTCTCTCTCTTAAAACAAAGGTCCAACATGTACAGGTTATTTTATTTGACTAATCCTTGTCTGTTTGCGTCTCCTATACAACCATAATTAATAGTGAAGATATGGATTGATGGATGTACTGATTGCAGAAATACAGCTCCAGAAAAAATTAAGAGACCAGTCTGTATTTCTCTCAAATCTTCATCTCTACATAACTTTATGTAAATGTAGTAATGTAACAAGTGTAGTATTGGAATTTGGTAGAAATGTTGTCATATTATAAAACCAAAATGTTCATTCTACTCAAACATATGCCTCTAAATAGTAAAACGAGAGACACTGAATATTTGGAGTGGTCTCTTAATGTTTTCCAGAACTGTATATGGTAAAGCTTTAACACATAAAGGCTATAGGGGGGGTTTTCTAAGTATCACGCACCGCAGCCCCAATCCGAAAAACTATCCCGAGCCCCATAGTGAGACAGTGATGGTGCAACCTATTTTAAAGTCCTGTGTGTGTGTGTGTGTGTGCGTGTGTGTGTGTGTGTGTGTGTGTACAGAGAGAGAACCAGATCATTTTCAGTTCTGCAGAAGCTCATTCTAGATGCATGGGGGACTCGAGGCTCCCTGCACCTTTTATAAATAGGCTACTAACTCATTTGCCAGAAAAATTCCTTCACACAGTAACTATACAGCCTAATTATGGAGATATAGGCCTAGTCATGAAAATATATTGTTTTACCAGTAGGCTACATACTTCGAGTCATGCTGGCTCCCTTGTGTGATTACCATAGCCTATATTCATAGCCTAATGGTGTCATAAACAAAATACTTCATTTAATATAATAGACTAAGTGAATTTGACAACACCTACATTTATTTTTACATATTTAAAAAAAAAACAATGTATCAGCATTGATGACAAATAAGATCAGCTTCTATAGTTTTTTTTTTAAACATAATTTTGCCAGATAGTCTAGCCACTGCAATGTCTGCAAGATTCCGCTGCACAGCCTATGGATGGGGCATAAGCAATTAGTCAGCAAGGCATTTAGAAGTCAGCATTAACCGCAGAACAGTTGGTATATTTTTGGAGAGGATGGAGCCTCCATTCGCATCCACTGACTACCGCATGCAGACCCTCCTCCACGCACGCGGGGGTGAGTGAGACATTCAAACACACACACACACACACACACACACACACATACACACACACACACACACACACACACACACACGCAGGCAGCACGCACGAGACCCTTTAAATAGCCTACAGTCTTAGCACTAGACTAAAAAAAATTGCGTAAATGCATCTCTATTTCAAACGCTTACTTGCCAAGCTCCTCGTATAACTGGAAGTCGTCTGTAAAGCGCGTGCATGTTGTCACTGCCATGGTGATGCTGTTGATAGTTAGTTCCTTCCTGGGTGCGCGTGCGTGCGAGAGAGAGAGCGAGAGAGCTTGTCCCAGAAAATCCTCCGAGATGCTTTCACGGTGCGACGCAGATGCGGACTGGAGAGACCTTTGGCTCAGTTAGTCTCCGCCCACCGAGAAGAGAGAGAGAGAGAGAGAGAGAGAGAGATAGAGAGAGAGAGAGAGAGAGAGAGAGTGTGTGTGAGTGAGTGAGAGAGGGGAGAGAGAGAGGAGAGGGAGACGGAGGGAAGAGATGAGAGACAGAGAGAGAGAGAGAGAGGGAGAGAGAGAGTGACAGAGAGAGTGAGAAAGAAACCTCCTATGGCAAACAAGCGCGCACACACACACACACACACACACGCACACACACACACGAAGGCAAGAGCACGCACGCGCAGAAAAGACATATACACACACACACGAGCACACACGCGCAGAGACACGCACGCACGGCTCGGTTATTGGGCGGAGGATGGACTCTGGAAACACCGCACAGAATGGTAATGTCAGCACACACCACATGACGTAGCGGTTTTTTTATGGACCGAAAAAATTATAAAGAAATATATTTTAAATCAAAGTGTGTGCTGACTGAAGAGAGTGGTGGAGATTTATGATTATGCGTTATGATTATGAATTATATATAAGAATAAACTGAAGTCCATAGTCAAGATACTGCACTTGGGCTGGTAGGATGTCCCAGAGGAAAAGTGGCCGACCAGTAACCATGAGGTCTCTGGTTCCTCCTCCCAGTAACCACGAGGTCTCTGGTTCCTCCTCCCAGTAACCACGAGGTATCTGGTTCCTCCTCCCAGTAACCATGAGGTCTCTGGTTCCTCCTCCCAGTAACCATGAGGTCTCTGGTTCCTCCTCCCAGTAACCATGAGGTCTCTGGTTCCTCCCAGTAACCATGAGGTCTCTGGTTCCTCCTCCCAGTAACCACGAGGTCTCTGGTTCCTCCTCCCAGTAACCACGAGGTATCTGGTTCCTCCTCCCAGTAACCATGAGGTCTCTGGTTCCTCCTCCCAGTAACCATGAGGTATCTGGTTCCTCCTCCCAGTAACCATGAGGTCCCTGGTTCCTCCCCCCAGTAACCATGAGGTCTCTGGTTCCTCCTCCCAGTAACCATGCGGTCTCTGGTTCCTCCTCCCAGTAATCATGAGGTCTCTGGTTCCTCCTCCCAGTAATCATGAGGTCTCTGGTTCCTCCTCCCAGTAACCATGAGGTCTCTGGTTCCTCCCAGTAACCATGAGGTCTCTGGTTCCTCCTCCCAGTAATCATGAGGTCTCTGGTTCCTCCTCCCAGTAACCATGAGGTCTCTGGTTCCTCCCAGTAACCATGAGGTCTCTGGTTCCTCCCAGTAACCATGAGGTCTCTGGTTCCTCCTCCCAGTAACCATGAGGTCTCTGGTTCCTCCTCCCAGTAACCATGAGGTCTCTGGTTCCTCCTCCCAGTAACCATGAGGTCTCTGGTTCCTCCCAGTAACCATGAGGTCTCTGGTTACTCCTCCCAGTAACCATGAGGTCTCTGGTTCCTCCTCCCAGTAACCATGAGGTCTCTGGTTCCTCCTCCCAGTAACCATGAGGTCTCTGGTTTGATCCCCGGCACCGGACAGGAGGGTGTTAGTAGTAAAACTAGTGGTGGCTGCTATTGCATCTATGGTGCCTACCATATCTACCATTATGTCCTTGAGCAAGACACTCAACCCCAAACTGGGCTCAGTTGAACTCAGCCACTGTTAAAGACCTCGAGATGTGTTTAAAGACAGAGGAAAAAGCTAGTTAATACGCATTTTTTGTCAAGTTTTCACCTTCAAGTGAAAAATGAACTTTAAAGTGTTTGATATTTTACAATTCTTTTATTTAACAATTGTGTCAAACAGCTTTAGGCCTCAGAATCAGGCCAACGTTTTTCAGACAATCCTTTTCCAATGTTTTAATTTCTTCCATTTGCAATTTCTACTCTAATAAAAGACAAGTATGAGAGATACGGCCTTATAGATAAGCACCAGACACAACCAATGAACATTACAGCATTAAGCCCAGTTCAGACCAAAGATTTGCCTCGCAACGAGCTGGCCTGGACAATCTAAAACTGGACCTGGCGATTTGACATGTTGAATCTTTGGCGACTGCTTGCAATCAACGGCTCGCAACGTGCTGCGACTTCTCCCCCGCGACGTTCTAAAACCGTCTCGTTGCAAGTCGTTGCGAGGAGAATCTTTGGTCTGAACTGGGCTTTATTGTTAAAAAAAAAAAAAACTTTATTTGCGTTCTTTTTCAGATTTTTTTATGCAAAGTTGGGTTAACATGTGTGCTACATTTGGATGGAAAATCTGTCAGTAGATATACAAATGAAATGCCCAAATGGTCTGATAATTATAAACACAAATAAATACTAACAGAATAACACAGCAGGGCAGTCACACCTGTAGGCACTGGAGTCATTAAATAAAAAGCAAAACCGTGAACGAAAAAATACACTTTTTTTTTAATGATATTTTCAAACTGCAGAGTCATCTTCACAATGTGTTTCCCTGTCCACACACAGATTAAAGGTGCAGTCAGTGATTCTGGAGAACGCTTGTTGTCAAAATCAGTGAATATCTCCTCATGATCCACTGCCTGTCTGTACTGTGTTTGAAATCCAAAAAAATCCAGTGTTAATACACAGCCTAGGCTCTGTAAACTGGCATGTTGCTAGTGACAGTGTACGACTTAGTTTACATACTAGTTTACAGAGCCAAGCCTGCAAAAAAAATCCAGTGCTAATACATATCCTAGGCTCTGTAAACAGGTATGTAAAAAAAAAGTGTGCCTACTGTAGCTAGCAACATGCCTAAGGCTGTGTATTAACACTGGATGTTTCTTTTCAGCGCTACTTAAAGATAGCAGATGATGAGGAGATATTCACTGATTTTGACAAAAAACAAAAAATTGACATCAAGTGTTCTCCAGAATCACTGACTCCACCTTTAAAGAAAAACCTCCCCCCCCCACATACACACACACAGGCCGACAAGGTAAATGTTGCGTTTGCTGTCAATTGTAAATAGAGGTTTTTGAATTTGAATTGTTCGTTAGTAGTCTCAGAACTGGACGGCGCTGGCTGGGATGTCAAACTGTGACGGGTCAAACTGTTGTCCTCTGAACGGTGAGCCCTCTGCATCCCAACCCTTCTTCAGCATGTCATGGACTTTCTGTGGACACACACGGACACGGACACAGACACAGACACAGACACAGACACAGACACAGACACAGACACACACACACACACACACACACACACACACACACACACACACACACACACACACACACACACACACACACACACACACACACACACACACACACACACACACACACACACAGAGAGAAAATATGTGTTATTTTCTATTACTGTAAATTATGGTTTTGTATGTATCTTTATGTTGTTGTTTTTCCCCACAATTTTTTTACTATTTTCTTCTTTTTCTTTTACACTTGCACCATCTTTAGAACAGAAATGAAGTTATTACCTTTTTCTTTAAAAAAGGATAAATTATATTAAAAAAATATATATAAAAATTAAATAAAAAAATTTAAATAAGGTTCACGTCATGGCTCCCAGAACTTAATAAAGTCTTTTGTCCATGTTGTTGTTGTTGTTTGTCATACAGATTAAAGAAAGACAACAGTGCCATCTAGAGGAGAGTCAACGTACTGCAGCCAACGGCAACGATTTCAGACCCAAGTTATTTATGTGCATTGTAAAACTCTTTTACATTACATAGCAGTTTACGGAGCCTAGGCTGTGAGTGAACGTGTCATGTCTTGTGCTCTCACCATCTCATGGCTCTGAGGTTTTCTGAATTCCTTTAAGTATTTAAGTGTGCTGTTAAGTGTTTATTTGTTTTCTAACAGCCCTACTAGCTACGGTGGGCCCCTTTGTTTACACAGCAGTTTACAGAGCCTAGGCTGTGTGTGTGTGTGAACGTTTCTTGTTAATTGTGTTCTCACCATCTCATGACTGTGAGGTTTTCCGATTTCCTTTAAGTGTTTATTTGTTTTCTAACTTGATTTTTGGTTTACAGCACAGTTCAATATTTCTTATTTTTTCAACAGTATTATTTTGTTACAGAGAAGACAGAAATGTTATATCTTTGGTTATTTATTTATTTATTCATGTTCGAATCGATAGTTTTTGTATCGTTACAGCCCTACTAGCTACGGTGGGCAATCTTTGTTTACACACCAGTTTACAGAGCCTAGGCTGTGTGTGAACGTGTCATGTCTTGTGCTCTCACCATCTCGTGGCTCTGAGGTTTTCTGAATTCCTTTAAGTATTTAAGTGTGCTGTTAAGTGTTTATTTGTTTTCTAACAGCCCTACGGTGGGACCCTTCTTTGTTTACACACCAGTTTACAGAGCCTAGGCTGTGTGTGAACGTGTCATGTCTTGTGCTCTCACCATCTCGTGACTCTGAGGTTTTCCCGCCAGTTTCTGATGATAGTCGAAGGTCAGTCTGTCCAAAACGGCGTGCTCCTCCTCGTCGACCGTTGCCATGGAGCGCTCGCGGTTTATTTGGTTTATGTCGATTTCCTTTTCCCCTTTAAGAACGGCGCTCCACCAAACCTCTGAAGACTTACTCAGAGAAAGCTGGGAGGAAAATACAATAAGAAGGTGTGTATTATTATTATTATTATTATTATGATTATTATTATTTATTTTTTTTATTTTTTACAATGTATTTATTGCATTTTTTTTCCACAACACCCACAAATGGAACAGAATAAAACAAAAAAGAAAAATTACCAAAAAAGGAAAATCTACGTGTGTGTGTATGTGTGTGTGTGTGTGTGTGTGTGTGTGTGTCTGTCTGTGTATCTGTCTGTCCGTCCGTCCGTGTATCCTTCCGTCTGTCCGTGTCCGTCCATCCTTCCGTCTGTGTCTGTCTGTCTGTTTGTCTATCTGTCTGACTGTCTGTCTGTCTGTCTGTCTGTTTGTCTATGTGTCTGTCTGTCTATCCGTCTGTCTGTCTGTCTGTCTGTCTGTCTGTCTGTCTGTCTGTCTGTCTGTCTGTCTATGTGTCTATCTGTCTGTCTGTCTGTTTGTCTATGTGACTGTCTGTCTATCCGTTTGTTTGTTTGTCTGTCTGTCTGTCTGTTTGTCTATGTGTCTATCTGTCTGTCTGCCTGTTTGTCTATCTGTCTGTCTGCCTGTCTGTCTGTCTGTCTGTCTGTCTGTACTCACCACCACACAGTTGCCAGGCTCCAGACTCCATAGAGAGTTCTCTGTGTTGATCTTGTGGGTGAATTCTCCGTCCATCAGAACTTTCTCTTCAGCTCCTTCTCTCACACACACCTTCATACTGCCGCACTGCAGACTCACACTCACCTGGACAGACAGACAGACAGACAGACAGACAGACAGACAGACAGACAGACAGACAGACAGACAGACAGACAGACAGACAGACAGACAGACAGACACACAAAGTTTAGTTGCTTTATTCGTCCATTAACAAAAAGTACACATATACAAAGTACACTCACACTGGCTATATTGAAATGTGTCTTTTCACATTTCCTGCTTTATAGCGCTCTGTCTCCTGATTGGATAAAAGCGAGCGGGACACTCCAAATTTTATCTGGCAATTCCTGCAAAGCTGAATGACTGGGAGACCTGTGTTATGAACTGTGCATACTGTTTAAGATAGATAGATAGATAGATAGATAGATAGATAGATAGATAGATAGATAGATAGATAGATAGATAGATAGATAGATAGATAGATAGATAGAGACCTGTGTTATGAACTGTGCTTACTGTTTAAGTGACTGCTGCATGAATATAGAGAGATTTAACACTTATATAATCAAAATAAATATCACTTACATCTCATTTTATCAAATTGTTGACAGTGAATCATAATCAAATTGAATGGAGTCGTGAGGCCTTGTATGGTGAGTGAGTGAGTGAGTGAGTGAGTGAGTGAGTGAGTGAGTGAGTGAGTGAGTGAGTGAGTGAGTGAGTGAGTGAGTGACTGAGTGAGTGAGTGAGTGAGTGAGTGAGTGAGTGAGTGAGTGAGTGAGTGAGTGAGTGAGTGAGTGAGTGAGTGAGTGAGTGAGTGAGCGAGTGAGAGAGTGACTGACTGACTGACTGACTGACTGACTGACTGACTGACTGACTGACTGATGACTGAGTGTTTGTACCTGTTTCCCTTTGAGGACGGTCTTGGGCACAAAGACTCTGATCTCCAGGTCAGTGTAGTCCTGGGACCAGCTGTAGCGCTCCGTCACCGAGCCGTTATACGTGTCGGGGTCCAACTGGTGTCTGTCCTGAGGTCTGAAGCACAGCACAGTAACATATAACTATAAATACAGAAACACTCAAACACAAAAACAGTCAAACAAAGTGCTTTACATGATAAAAGAATAGCCGATGTTTGGGATATTCTTTTTTTTTTTTTTTTTTTAAGATATTTTTTGGGCATTTTAAATAATGCTTTATTGATAGTGTAGAGACAGAGTTGAAATGGGACAGAGAGGGGAGTGACATGCAGAGAACGACCGCGGGCTGGAATCGAACCCGGGTCCGCTGCTGGCCGAGGCCCATGGGGGGGGGGGACGCCCTACCAACTGAGCTAAGGGCGCCCTCTAGTTTGGGATATTTCTGAATTGAATAAATGTATTTTATGAATTGTCTTTTTTTGAATATGGAATTTGGTCAGTATAATAATCAAACTTATCAAGTACATACAGAATAAGTATTTTTCTCTTGATCATTTTCCAGGTCCAAACAAAACATTTCGCCAAAGAAAAATCAATGTTTTGTTCATGTTTTCAATGGATGAAGCCACAAAAATTTGGTCAGAAATTCTTTACAATGGCGCCCTTAGCTCAGTTGGTAGGGCGTCCCCCCCCCATGGGCCTCGGCCAGCAGCGGACCCGGGTTCGATTCCAGCCCGCGGTCGTTCTCTGCATGTCACTCCCCTCTCTCCCCATTTCAACTCTGTCTCTACACTATCAATAAAGCATAAAAAAATGCCAAAAAAAATATCTTAAAAAAAAATAAAAAATAAAATCTTTACAACAGAGCTATGCCCAAATACACGTACACAGTTTCTGGGTAATAAGGAGGAAAAAAATTTAATTCTCAACATTGCTGTAAATATGAGCTGCCTTCCTCCCAATGATTTATCCAGATTAAATAAAGCTTGGAAGTGGGATAAGTGTGAGTGCGCCCTAAAATAATTTTACTGACTTGGCTTGGCACTGGTTTAATTTATTTTATTTGTTTCATTGAAATGGATAAATTGTTTGTATTGATCAACTTGTTTGTTTTTCTTGTTTACTATGTCATTCTGATGTGCTGTAATCTGGACATTATTATAAGTAAGTAAGTAAGTAAGTAAGTAAGTAAGTAAGTAAGTAAGTAAGTAAGTAAGTAAGTAAGTAAGTAAGTAAGTAAGTAAGTAAGTAAGTAAGTAAGTAAGTAAGTAAGTAAGTAAGTAAGTAAGTAAGTAAGTAAGTAAGTAAGTAAGTAAGTAAGTAAGTAAGTAAGTAAGTAAGTAAGTAAGTAAGTTAGTAAGTAAGTAAGTAAGTAAGTAAGTAAGTAAGTAAGTAAGTAAGTAAGTAAGCAAGCAAGAAAGCAAATAATAAGTAAGTAAGTAAGTAAGTAAGTAAGTAAGTAAGTAAGTAAGTAAGTAAGTAAGTAAGTAAGTAAGTAAGTAAGTAAGTAAGTAAGTAAGTAAGTAAGTAAGTAAGTAAGCAAGCAAGCAAGCAAATAATAAGTAAGTAAGTAAGTAAGTAGGTAGGTAGGTAGGTAGGTAGGTAGGTAGGTAGGTAGGTAGGTAGGTAGGTAGGTAGGTAGGTAGGTAGGTAGGTAGGTAGGTAGGTAGGTAAGTAAGTAAGTAAGTAAGTAAGTAAGTAAGTAAGTAAGTAAGTAAGTAAGTAAGTAAGCAAGCAAGCAGCAGGCAGGCAGGCAGGCAGGCAGGCAGGCAGGCAGGCAGGCAGGTAGGTAGGTAGGTAGGTAGGTAGGTAGGTAAGTAAGTAAGTAAGTAAGTAAGTAAGTAAGTAAGTAAGTAAGTAAGTAAGTAAGTAAGTAAGCAAGCAAGCAAGCAAGTAAGTAAGTAAGTAAATAAATTAAATAAAGCCTTGAATGAACGTATAAACCCACCCCTCTGCTGGGTTGGGCCTGGCTGCAGCGGCTTCGTCTTGTTTTGGTTTCTGGTCGTCCTTTGGGCCGGCCCCCGCCTCTGATGTCACATCCTGTCCATCGTCAGTAGCGATAGAACTCTCCGTGTGTTCTGTTTCTACGGTTACTGTCTCCACTGTCTCCTCACACAGCTGCTCAGTGGCGATCTCCAGCTCCTGCAATACAGCAAAATGTTTTTTTTTTTAAAGATATTTTTTGGCATTTTTATGCTTTATTGATAGTGTAGAGAGAGAGTTGAAATGGGGCAGAGAGGGGAGTGACATGCAGAGGACGACCGCGGGCTGGAATCGAACCCGGGTCCGCTGCTGGCCGAGGCCCATGGGGGGGACGCCCTACCAACTGAGATAAGGGCGCCCCTGCAAAATGTATTTTAACTTAAAGACTATTAAAGGTAGAGTCAGTGATTCTGGAGAACGCTTGTTGTCAAGTGAATATCTCCTCATGATCCACTACGTGCTGTGTGTGTGTGTGTGTGTGTGTGTGTGTGTGTGTGTGTGTGTGTGTGTGTGTGCTGAAAAAAAAAATCCAGTGGTAAGTTAAACTGATATGTAAACAAAGGGGGCCACCGTAGCTAGCAACATGCTTGTAAACAGAGTCTAGGCTGTGTATTGAGTTAACACTGGATTTGATTTCCCCACACACACACACACACACACACACACACACACACACACACACACACACACACACACGCACTTTAAGTTGACTCTTACCTGAATGGCGGCTGGTACAGGTCGACTCTCGGCTCTCCTCTGCAGTTGGCTCATCTGTCTCTCTCTGTCGTTATCGGCAACTCGCTCAAACAGTTTGTACGTCTAATGGAGGGAGACAAGGGGCAAGGAGTTAATACCTTCACATTTATTATTTGTATAAAATTCAAAATTTTGCTATACTATATATATATTCCCTTTCCCTATCCATCTATTACTAATAAGATTTACTTGTAAACAGACTAGTATAAGCCTACTTTTTGTAGGTGCTTCAATCTATCTGTCTGTCTGTCTGTCTGCCCATCTATCTAATTGTTTAACTGTCTGTCTGTCTGTCTGTCTGTCTGTCTGTCTATCTATCTATCTGTCCGTCCGTCCGTCTGTCTACTAAACTACTAAATCCTGCAATAGGAGACCAGTACATTCTCCACAAGCACAGACATCTAGCTAACATATCAAACTACTATAACACCAATGCTGTATTATGTTACATTGAGTTGTCTGTTATTTCACCTTCCATAATTGGTATAAATTAGGTGGACAAAATACCATACACACGTCTATCTATCTATCTATCTATCTATCTATCTATCTATCTATCTATCTATCTATCTATCTATCTATCTATCTATCTATCTATCTATCTATCTATCTATCTGTCAAATAATAGACCCCTGTCAGAAGAGACTTGATAATTCTCCAAGACAACAGAAATGTAGACAATATAGCTAAATGCGTTTTGAATATTGCAGTTAATCAACACAGGAGCACAAACTGTCATTTGTATGGCTTAAATCCCTCCAATAACTCGCTCAAACTTCACCTTAAACACCATTTTCTCGGCCACGCCAGGTGGGAAGCCCAGCTTTTCGTTGGGAGGCGACAAGTGGCGATAGAAGTCAGTTTTCCGGTAGAGAAATCCGAAGTAAACCTGAAGAAAGTCTCCAATGTTTCCGACGTGCTGTAAGATCCCAAGCAGCGCGTGGTCGTACCTGTCCGTCATCTCCATGGGCGACGACATTTTAATTATTGTAGTTAATTTAACCTTCAAATTTGACCAAGAATAGCGAAATAAATAGCGTTTTAAGTCTGTAAATCTAAGTTATTATGCAGCTGTTTAACGTTCATCAACGTCTGTTGTCTTCTCCTTCCAGAGCTATGAAAACACGTCCGCTCCGAGGGATTTTCAACATAAGAGCACACGCTATATAAAAACGTAACGTGTGGCCGAAATAATCACACAAGAAAATTACAAACTATTTTGTTTCACATACTGTAACAGAAGCAATACGTATTTAATTAAATGTATGGTGAAATAGCCTTTCTCGGATTGTAAATTATTTTATTTTTCTGTCTCCGGTTGGTACAGCTCTCATAGTCGTCCGATGGAAACTGAGGGATAAACAGTCCGGTGTGAAACCAACGTTTTAAAACATGGCGGTGTCCTTGAGCTGCACGGGGAGCGCGAGGCTTCTAGTGAGTAAAATTAAGAATATTTAAACGTTTAATGCGATTGTTTGTATTCCTGTGGACACTGTATGTATCGGTGCTTTGGTTAATTCAGCTGTAGAGTTTGAGAGCGGATTTATTAAGACGCTAACCGTAAAATAGCTTGTCTGTGTGTTATCATAAATTTTGTGTCACAACCTAACCGATTTTTCACAATCTATGGTCACAACACATCGATAGACTTTAACCCAGTGAACTCTAGTGTGTACAATATTGACAAAATATGTTTTATTAAATGTAATTGACATAAATTATTTAAATAAAAATGCAATAATAAAATGTTCAGACATTTGACAGTCCCAGGCTTGCTCAGTTGGATCTCCAAAAGCATTTTACTCAAATCACCCGATGTGTTACTAATATTAAAAAATCCAAATGTCTGTAAGAATGAACACAATAGCTCATATATAACATAATATAATATATATATAATATTAATATAATTAATATGATATGTTTTTCCTGTGTTTTCCTCTACAGAGCGCTTTAACCCGGTCCGGCTCGTTATTCAGCTCGTCCACAAACAGAGCGCTGCACGTCACTGCAGTGTGTAGCAAGGTAAACACAAATACATCACAGTGGGGTGAAGTGAATATGTGGGATGGCTTTGTAGCAGGAGTTAAGACTTACCTTCAACATAATTCAGTTTGAAAATATATACAAAAACACATTTTCTATATAGATATTGGTATTAAAAATAGGTGATTCTGAGTGGGATATTCATTCATCTGATTGAATAAGGATATATTTTAGGGTTATGTCTATATAACTAAGTAACACTGTAGCCTATAGTAGGCTATGTGATTTTTTTTATGGCTTTGTAAATTCTAGATTAGTTTAGATTAATTATACAATATAAATACTAAAATTATTGCTTTCTTCCTTGATTTCCAGAACAAAGAAGGAGTTAAAACGTAACTCTTAGCACAAACATAATTCAGTTTAAAAAGTATGTACAATATATATTTTTTTTAAGATATTTGAATGAGGAAAAGTGATTTGAGTGGGATATTTGTTAATCTTATTGTATGATTGTATGGGAATATGTACTGATAGTGATAAGTGATCATTATTTTCTCTACGACAATTTCTGTTTTTCTTTTACATGTTCGAAATTTTAAAAAATCAATCAATTCTTTCTTTCCTCCCTGTGTTTCAGAACAAAGCGGCCCGAGCTCGCGTGGGGAAAGGAGACCGTCCTCTGACCTATGAGCAGGCGCTTCCACCTCATCAGATCGGACACCGCAAAGGATGGCTCTCACAGCACAGCAGTACGCACACACACACACACACTCTCTCAGCACAGCAGTACACACACACTCACACAGCACACCAGTACGCACACACACACACACACTCACAGCACACCAGTATGCACACACACACACTCTCATACACTCTCACACACTCTCACATAACCTCACACACTCACAGCACTCCAGTATGCACACACACACTCTCTCACACTCTCACACACACACTCTCAACACACCAGTATGCACACTCACACTCTCACAGCACACCAGTATGCACACACACACTCTCATACACTCTCATACACACTCACACTCTCATACACTCTCACACACACTCTCACATAACCTCACACACTCTCACAGCACACCAGTACGCACACACACACTCTCGCCTTTCTCGCCCACACAAACTCGCATACACAACCACAACATACTCAAATTGACGTCAAAATGAGTATGAGTAGGACGTTAGTATGTATTTTCCTACACAGCCTCTGTCTTAGTAAACCTCTCCTTCTGTCTCTCCCAGGTAACCTGAAGGGAGAAGAGAGCGCGGCCGATCGCACCATTGAAGACGTCTTCCTGAGGAGATTCATGTTCGGGACATTCCACGGTTGTCTTGCCAACGAGGTGGTGATTAAACGTCGTGGCAACGTGCTGGTGATCTGTGCCCTGATGCTGCAGAAGCTTCCGCCGCAGAAATTCTACTTCCTGATTGGATATTCAGAATCGCTGCTGTCGCACTTCTACAAATGTCCAGTGAAGTTAGAGCTACAAACACTGCAGGATAAGGCTGTGTACAAGTATTTGTGATAGGCCTACTACATGAACAAGTATGTGTGATGTGTGAAGTACTATGTTTAAAAGGAGAAGTAAGTGATATTTCTTTGTTAATATACATGTTAAATCTGTTGCTTTGAAATAAAATTGAATATCATGGGAATTATATATTTTTTTTTCTGTGATTTATTTCAAAAGTAAAATTTTCATATATTCTAGATTAATTTATACTACATCAAATTCAGAAGTTAAAACGCTGCAGGATAAGGCTGTGTACAAGTATGGGTTATAGGCCTACTACATGTACAAGTATGGGTTATAGGCCTACTACATGTACAAGTATGGGTTATAGGATACGAACAGTTTATTTTGGGGCAAGTTATTTTTCCTTGTATAGGCTTACAGGTGCACATCGAATACAATCGAATATCATGGGAAAGTTTTTTTTTTCTTTTTTTTTGTGAAAAGTAAAATGTTCATATTTATCTAGATTCATCTAAATTAGAGCTATATTCTCCCTTTTTCACATCAAATTAGGCTGGTTTTAAACACAGCAGGATAAAGCTCTGTACAAGTATTGATGATAGGCCTACGAACAGTTAATTTTGGGGAAAATTTCACCAAGTTAGATTTTTTGCTTTTGTATATAAAAACATTGCCATTGTTGTTTTGTTTTGAGCCGCTCAAACAAACTCATTAAAGAATTAATTAAAGGAAAAACAATGTGTCTAATGTGTGGAATTGAAGAAAAATCTTCTTTTTCTCTCTCCTGTGGCCCTAAAACTCTTCTGTACTTTTTAGTATGTAGTGTAGTAAAAAGAAAAAGTATGTGATTTGGAACGCAGGGAATGTGTCTTATGTGTGCCATTGAAACACTGCACATCCTGACATTGTCTTAACAAATATAAGTACAAGGAACTTTATCCATCCAGAAGTAATTTATTTTCCAGGTTGTTCCAAAATAATTAAATGCTTTTTGGCGAGTGTCAGCCCTAGACTATTGATTCTTCTACAACAAGATCATCCTTAAAGGAATACTTCACCCATACGGAACCAGCGTTCTATCATTATAAAATCACTATTATAATATAATGAATGAGGTTTTTCTTTCCTCAGTCTTCCCTCAGTCTTCCCTTGGCCCAGCTGTCCTGTTAATCCTAACCCTTACTGTGATGTCACAGTAAGGAAACTGTATGGTTAGACAGTGAGACCATAAAACACTCTTTCTGCCTTTTCTCAGGCTAAGATGATCCGATTTCAATTTTTTTTGCACATTTATACTAAATAGGATCTCCGAGTTCAATACACCTTCATATTCCAACCGGTGAAGTAGGCCTTTAACTTTTCTACTCCTACTTAAATACATAAAAAACCCACAAACAAATGTATTAAAATGCTTCTTTTGATTTTAATCAGTTTTTATCACAGTGCAAAAACATTCACATTATAAGAAAAGGCACGTGAGCCTCGTCAGTGCAAAACATAAGACAAAGTGGAGTCAGTGATTCTGGAGAACGCTTGTTGTCAAAAATCAGTGAATATCTCCTCATGATCCACTACCTGTCTGTACAGTGTGTGTGCTGAAAGAAAAATCAAGTGTCAATACACAGCCTAGGCTCTGTAAACTGGTACATAAACAAAGGGAATGTAAATAAAAAAGGGGCACCAACAATTATTCTACAGAATCACTGACTCCACCTTTAAAGCGTTTCATTAAAAATGTCACATGTGAAATTTCCCTTTAATGATCTTACAATTGGAAAAATATCCTAAAATGTATCACATCAATTTATTTAACTTCACCTTCCACTTTACAAACCCTCCTAACAAATATACAGCTCTGGAAAAAATGAAGAGACCAGTCTGGATTTTTTCTTAGATCTTCATCTCTACATTACTTATTGAAAAAGCTCTTAATGACAATATTCTTATTGTGAATTTGGTAGAAATGTTGTCAGTAGTTTATAATATAAAACCAAGATGTTCATTCTACTCAAACATATGCCTTTAAATAGTAAAACGAGAGACACTGAACATTTGCAGTGGTCTCTTAATTCTTTCCAGAGCTGTACGTTACAATTCATATTCTGGAATATTTATTAATAAACTAAAATCAAGATTTTAAAATGTTGAAAAAAAAAATCGGTAAATCTGAGGCACAAATTTGGTCGTCAAAATGTTTCCATTTGGTCTCCACTTATTTCATTATAAAAGTGCTGCATAGATAAATATATGAGAATGGTCATACGGCAGACAGACAGACAGACAGACAGACAGACAGGCAGACAGGCAGACAGACACACACACACAGGCAGACAGACAGACAGACAGACAGACAGACAATGGGCTCCATGGACAGACAGACAGACAGACAGACAGACAGACAGACAGACAGACAGACAATGGGCTCCAACCTCATTTTGACTGAAAGCAGACGTCCTCTAAGCTCCACTAATAGCTGCACTGTATCAGAGTGAAGGGATTGAATATTGAATATGTTTCTCTTGGGTGTTTCCCTTTGTAGACGGTCCCTGTGCTCTCGTCTCACAGCCCGCTGCACATAGAGAGACATTTTACTAGTGGAGCTTAGAGGACGTCTGCTTTCAGTCAAAATGAAGTTGGAGCCCATTGTCTGTCTGTCTGTCTGTCTGTCTGTCTGTCTGTCTGTCTGTCTGTCTGTCTGTCTGTCTGTCTGTCTGTCTGTCTGTCTGTCTGCCTGTCTGCCTGTCTGCCTGTCTGCCTGTCTGTCTGTCTGCCTTATGACCATAGCAAAAATGCATCGTTTGTGCACCATCTCTTCTCTACCATTGTGTCCTTGAGCAAGACACTTAACCCCAAACTGCTCCAGGGGCGCTGTACTATGGCTGACCCTGCGCTCTGACCCCCTCTGGAGTGTGGGAACTTGAGAGGGGATATGCGAAGAATGAATTTCAATATATCTTGTGTAAATTGACTAATAAAAATAACTTAACTTAACATAGGCTCTGGTACAGTAATAATCACATGTGCCTAGTAGCCTACTGATGATGCTTTGTGCTTTTGCGATCAGTAAAACGCTCAGATGGCCGTTTAGACCCTGTTACACTATAAAGAACAAAAAGTAAAAGTTAACATTGCAGTTTGTATTCAGAGACAATATGAACGGAGTGAGAGTTTAACTAAAGAAAATATATAAACAACTCTGGAAAGAATGAAGAGACCAGTCTAGAGTCTGGATTTTTCTTAACTTTTCATCTCTAGATTACTTAATGGAAATGCTCTTACTGTAATGACTGATTGGGGGAATTTGGTAGAAATGTTGTCAGTAGTTTATAGAATAAAACCAAAATGTTCATTCTACTCAAACATATGCCTATAAATAGTACAACGAGAGACACTGAACATTTGGAGTGGTGTCCTATTTTTTTTCCAGAGCTGTATATATATATATTTTTTTAAATTAAACTCTTCAAAGTGATTTATACGAGCACAGCTCAGAGAAAACTAAGATATTTGGCTCGTCATAGTCCGGAAAAAACACAAGTGTTTCTGATCAAAATAAAAGGAAAAGTTCCAAATTTCAAGGAAAAATATGCTTATTATCTTTTCTAGAGACTAGAGGAAGATAAATAGTCCAGAAAAATGTACCCAAAAACTAACAAAATGTCACGCGTTAAAGGTGCTACGAGGAACTTTTTAAATATTTCTGAAACAGTCTCATTTTTCCTCTGATGATCATAAATTACATGTAACAGCAAACGAGACCATCAGTGCCAAGAATGCTATCTCTATAAAGTTTTTCTTAATGCCTTTGTCATGGGTATACGGCTCACCCAGGAACAACAGCTGGCGTGGCAAAAACACTACTGCTATTGTCCAAAAATGGGCCACTAGAATGAACAAAAACGTAAAGTTCCTCGGTGTACCTTTAAGTTAGTACATTAACTTTAGAAGTGTTGATAATGAATACGAATAAGAAATAATAATAAAAAAAAAAAATTCCTTTTCCTTTTCAGTGGCTGTGTTCTATTCGAGTGTCCCAGTTAAACCATGACAGAGTGACAGTGAACCAGCAAGCACAATGCCACGACCCTGAAACTGAAACAGCTGAACACAAGGCAGCCATTTTATAATATTAAACACCTGAGTTTCTCCCTTTAAGATGCACGGCTTAACTTCACAGTAGGTTAACATGTTATGGCCAAGGTCTTAAAGCTATAGTGCATAACTTCTGTCGCCCCCCATGACGAAATTCCTTGAGTAATTACAACAACACTGTCGGTGCATCGCCATCAACATGAGGTAAAGCCTTCAGTGATGGCTCATGGATTTTATACCTTCTGCTGTACGTCCAGGTTTTTTTCTTCGCAGTAGAATCAACAACTGAAACATTTCTTGGGCTCTACTTGGGGATTTTTCTGAGCTCCTGCACCAGTGTCAGGGAGGGGGGTCGACACCAGTTTATAAACACTGCCATACTGAGAAATACAGAGAGAGTTTTGTGGAGCTGATAATAGGCTTAATCAACTTTGTGTCAACTCGTTTGGCGATAACTTAAATGTAAAAAACATTCATTTATATGTAAAAAGTTACGCACTATAGCTTAAAATCAAGCCTTTTCCCTTGTGTGTGTATGGCGTATCTAGATATGCTGTGTGTCTCTGCAGCTGTCCCCCTGACAGGACTGCAGTTTAATGAGCCGTTGGTTCATGGTTTGGAGAATTGCCGGATCTACTTTCTTGATGATGTTCTCCAGCTGATGAGGATCTGCACTCAGGTTATACACTTCTACAAACGACTGGGGACACAAGAAGGAGGAAAAGTAGTTCTTAATTATGTCGGATGTAAAAAGTTTTTTCGTATTGTTTGGGCAATTATTAGGCATAACATTTTCATCCTAGTGTTAATACAGGGCTTCCACTAATCAATTCTGTTTATTTATTTATTCTAAAGCACGCAGGTACATTTTTTAAACCGCAGTTATTTTGAAAATAGTATGCTATTGTACAAAACAAAAACATTTTTGGAACTTAATATTTAAATGTTTTAAATTGAGAAATTCATACTTTAAAATTATACATAATCTGTATTTTCCTTGAAAACCAAGTAAGTAGGCTCATAATGCCATTTTATTTTTTTTAAGTATCTACGAGGAACTTTTAAATATTTCTGAAACTGTCTAATTCTTCCTCTGATGATCATAAATGACATGTAACAGCAAACAAGAGCATCAGTGCAAAGAATGCTACTTTTATATAGTTTTTCTTAATGCCTTTGTCATGGGTATACGCTCACCCAGGAACAATTTCACCAAACCATGCAGAACTGTTGCCACCATGCTTAACCATTGTACATGTATGAATATCCTCAGTTCCTACCTCGCTGTCTGCAAACTCACAGTACTGCAGGTTTTGTTGTGAGTCCAGGGTCCTGACACAGGCGTAGGTGTTGTTGAAAGCGTCTTCACACACACAGTCTGGGAAACATTGCTGCAGGAAACATAAAGTATTCAGTTAAAAAGGAATGATTGATATTATGCATTTATCATCAGTTATTTTATTTTATTTTATTTTATTTTATTTTATTTTATTTTATTTTATTTTATTTTATTTTATTTTATTTTATTTTATTTTATTTTATTTTATTTTATTTTATTTTATTTTATTTTATTTTATTTTATTTTATTTTATTTTATTTTATTTTATTTTATTTTATTTTGAGGAAACCTACAGAGCAATGTTTAATGCATACAGTATTTATTTGCGTATTAACTGTGCTTTTCATGTGCACCTTTACAGCTACAATTTTCGGTCAATCAGTTGTTCAATTGCAATCCTTTAAAGAGTCTGTTTTAGGGGACTACAGATGAAAATGAGCTAATAGCTAACTCTGGTACATTTAATTAGCGGTGCATTGTCCCTGCTAAACAAACAAACAAACAGACAGACAGACAGACAGACAGACAGACAGATAGACAGATAGACAGATAGACAGATAGACAGATAGACAGATAGACAGATAGACAGATAGACAGATAGACAGATAGACAGATAGACAGATAGACAGATAGACAGATAGACAGATAGACAGATAGACAGATAGACAGATAGACAGATAGACAGATAGACAGATAGATAGATAGATAGATAGATAGATAGATGGACAGACAGACAGACAGACACTCACAGAGAGTCCTGGACCCAGTTTGGGGCAGGAGGGATCTGTAGTGAGATGTCCCTCTCCCGTGTATTCAACCAGGAAGAAGGGCCGAGCTGTGCCGTTACGCAAAGATGGCGCCTGAAATAAGATGGTTTATAGGATTTAGAATAATTTAATTTATAGAAAACAGTAAAAGAAAGACATTTAAAAAGGTGGAGTCAGCCATTCTGGAGAACTCTTGTTGTCAATTAATTTTTTCGTCATAATTGTTGAATATCTCCGCACTATCTGCTACCTGTCCGTATAGTAAAACAATCCAGTGGTAATACACAGCATAGGCTCTGTAAACGGGCATGTTGCTAGCTACACGGTGGGCCCCCGTTGTTAACATATCAGTTTACAGAGCCTAAGCTATGTATTATAACACTGGATTTTTTTCCAGCGCTAGTACGCTACAGGTAGTGTGGATCATGAGGAGATATTCACTGATTTTGAAGAATTTTTTATTTTTTTTTGTCAAAAAACGTTCTCCAGAATCACTGACTGCACCTTTAACAAAGCGAACAGACCATTTGAGCGAGGAATGACTGTCCGTCCACATTGACGTCGGAAAGGTCTATCCCAGATATGTCCATTATGGTGGGAGCAAGGTCTATGTTCAACACTGGAGCCTGGAGAGGTCACAACAAGAAGACAGGATGAAACATACAAGATTACAGCCACATTTATGCCTTTGTAGCAAAAATACAGGCAAAGACACAGGGGTGGGTGATATGGCAAAAATATTATATTATGATTTTTCTATGGCAGGATCAAGATTTAGATTTTTTAAATCACGATTCTTTAGTGTTTCATGTTGGTTAAGACAATTGTACAAGTTACCGGAATTTAGGGGTCCACAGTTTTGTTTACAAATATATGGTAGGCTTATTATGGTACGTTTGGTTCCAGGTTCCTCAAAATGATTGTTTTGATTCATAAAATATAAAAAATTCTGAGTGTGTGTGTGTGTGTGTGTGTGTGTGTGTGAGTGAGTGAGTGAGTGAGTGAGTGAGTGAGTGAGTGAGTGAGTGAGTGAGTGAGTGAGTGAGTGAGTGAGTGAGTGAGTGAGTGAGTGAGTGAGTGAGTGAGTGAGTGAGTGAGTGAGTGAGTGAGTGACTGACTGACTGACTGACTGACTGACTGACTGACTGACTGACTGACTGACTGACTGACTGACTGAGTGACTGACTGAGTGACTGAGTGACTGACTGAGTGACTGACTGACTGACTGACTGACTGACTGACTGACTGACTGACTGACTGAGTGACTGACTGAGTTACCTGCAGTGTCTGGTTTGGTTTAATCCCCGGCCCTCGGACCATCAGTGGAACTCTGATGTCAAATTCATACAGTTGTCTCTTGTCAATGGGCAGAGAGAACTGACCTGGAAAAGCAATGCTCGGGATTATAATGAGGAGGCAGCATGCACACATTAAACCACATCTAAATAGCTTCTGTGTTAATAATGGGGACCCTTCATGTCCAACTGCACAATTATACATGCATGCAATGATATTTTTCATCATGGTCATAAGCCTCTTCAACCACATTAAAACCCCATTGTTACAATATATAAGCAGACAATGAAAGACATAAAATGTGACATTTAAAAAAAAAATAATAATAATTTTCATCTTTGACAATTCATAAATCTTAAAGACCTACTTCACCGGCGGTGGAAATATGAAGGTGCATTGAACTCTGAGATCCCATGTAGTATAAATATGCAAACATTTTAGAAAACAATTAGTGTGACATCACACATGGTAAAATGTAGGGTTTAGGATTAACAGGACAGCTGGGCCAAGGGAAGACTGAGGGAAGAAAAACCTCATTCATTATATTATAATAGCGATTTTATAATGATAGAACGGCAGACCTGTGTGGTAGCCGTTGTCTGAGGTGTAGATAATGTAAGTGTTGTTCAGCTCTTTGATGCTGTCCAGTTTCTTCACCAGCAGCTCCACCATGTCGTCCACTGAGAGCAGAGTCTGCCACCTGCAGGACAGAACACACATTTAATTTTTTAAATTTTTTTTTAACCTTTATTTATACAGGTAAATCCCATTGAGACCGAAGACTCTTTCTCAAGGGAGACCTGTTTTCCTTTCCCACGTTACCATTCACACACACATTCATACACCGATAGCAGGCTAACTATCAACATTCACACAAGGCAAGGTGGGTGAAGTGTCTTGCCCAAGGACACAACAACCATGACACAGGTTGGCAGGGCGGGGATCGAACCTCCAACCCTTTGATCATCGGCCGACCCGCTCTACCACCTGAGCCACAGTCGCCCCTTACATTACATAATGCTTTGGTCAAATGCACAGACATAAGATCATTTTTTTTTGGCATTTTTCAAGTTTTATTTCTAGTTTGGAGAGACAGAGATAAAATGTTTCAGAGAGGGGAATGACATGCCGAGAACGACCCGGGCTGTATGGGGGGGGAGGGGGGGGGCACTCTAACCACTACACCACAAGCACTGCACCCCCAAGGTCAATGCTGGTTTTCAAATATAACCGTTTGAACTGTAGCATGCTTTTTAATTTTCTTATTTGTGAACTAATTTGAAATTTTTCCATATGTCTGAAATACATTTCCCCATTCATACGACAGCGTATGAGGTGCCGGTACATTGTAAGTAAAGTAAAATAATAATTATAGAGCCATAAGAGTAATAAAAAAAAGAGTTGTTAGGGTTAAAGGTTGTACATTTACAAGAAAAGAAAAAGATTGTTATTTTCATATATTGACCTTTTCCTGAAGGCGTTATCCAGGTAGGTGAGGGAGCTGTTGGTCATGGGGTTGACGGGTTGACGCAGCAGCCAGTGTTTGTCCTGAAAAAAAACAGACTTAATAATATTATCCTCAAGTCTCATTATAGTTGTCTTATTTTCTTTGAATTTTTA
Organism: Ammodytes marinus; assembly: GCF_949987685.1. Classification (NCBI taxonomy): domain Eukaryota; kingdom Metazoa; phylum Chordata; class Actinopteri; order Uranoscopiformes; family Ammodytidae; genus Ammodytes; species Ammodytes marinus. The sequence goes on from NC_137222.1 coordinate 1,484,293, forward strand.
TTGTTCCACACTGTTTAACTCTCCCAAAATGTTCCGAAAAAAAAAACAGTCAAATAAAATGTATTATTGCTAACAGGGACAAAGACTGCAAATTAGCTGAAGCTAGACGTCTTATATGCATCACATTTTCCCATTTTTTTGTGGCAATGTTGTATGTATTGTCCCTGTCAAATAAACATTAAAAAAAAAAAAAAAAAAAAAAAAAAAAACACATGGCCCTACATACCTTTCCTGGCTTGTCGAAGCTGCCGTCCCTAGGAGCTTTAACATCCTGGAAGTCTTTCTGATACTGCGGCGCTGCATCCCAGGGAGAGTGAGGCGCGGGCGGGGAGAGAAACAGGAAGAAGGGGTGCTGGGGACTGATGTTATCCAGGAACGTTAGGGAACGGTTAGTCTGGAAAGAGAGAGAGGGAAAAATATACTGTTAATGTACTACTACTTTAAATTCACTTTTTCTAATATGTATTCTTGATGTATTTTAATCTTGTATTTCGTGACCCTGTAAAGCACTTTGAGTGGCCCTGAATTAAGTCTGAATTGTGCTATAGAAATAAACTTGCCAAACTGACAACACTATACAGTGGTCTCCAGTCTCAATGGGATTTACCTGTCCACTATGACAAAATTACACAAAAATGTGAAAAATGCACACAATTTCTGACTTTTGATTATTATCATTATTCATCCATCTATCCATCCATCCAATATTGTACAGACATTAAGAATGGTATTTATTTAACAGGGCCTTTTTAACTGATAAAATTACGAAAAATTCTGCAGTTATTTACAGCGAGCAATGCAGGTGGAAAAAACAATGTTCAGCTCTTGTAAAAACTTTATTGATAGCCCAATAATAAGACGGCAAACCAGTGAGTCACATGACGAGGTGACGACCCTTCATGTGACTGAGAGAACGCTCTGTACATTTATATACGTCTGAAAGCAGCTGAGACAGACAGTTTTCGAGGTGAAGTCAGAATTCCTTCCTATAAAATCAGTCCATAAACGCTCCTATAGATGTTCTAATGTAATGGACAATACTGCCGATCACATGATGCTCAGTACAAGCCTATGTGTTTGGAATAGAGTGGGTTTTTTCTACTTACTAGGGCTTGAACAATATGGATTGTTTTGGGGGGGAGGAGGGGTATGTTAAGGAGTAAGACATTCTGATAACTGATGTATCGGCCGATTACGTTTTACATAAAATAATTAATAAATAGCTTTTTTTTTTTTATCCTTTAAATATATTTAAAAAAAACTTGTGACAAATATATGAATTGAAGGTAGAAAAATTGTACTGTGTAAGAATACTTTTTACTTCCAAAAATTGTTATATGCATTGGCAAAAAACTCTGGATCTGCCAACCTATCTTCTTTCTTCTTAACCTTTATTTATACAGGTATATCCCATTGAGACCGAAGACTCTTTTGCAAGGGAGACCTGTTTTCCTTTCCCACGTTACCATTCACACACACATTCATACACCGATAGCAGGCTAACTATCGACATTCACACGAGGCAAGGTAGGTTAAGTGTCTTGCCCAAGGACACAACAACCAGGACACAGGTGGCAGGGCGGGGATCGAACCTCCAACCCTTAGATCATCAGCCGACCAGCTCTACCAACTGAGCCACAGTCGCCCCTATCGCATACCGTTTGGTCGTGACGTACAGTACGTCATGTGCCGGCTTCTGACTACAACTGAAACTGGCGCACGACCTCAACGTCATCGTTCTCAGCCACTCCCTCTGTTCGCTGATTGCACAGGAAAAAAATGTATCCAGAGAAAGCCCACGAATATACCGCAGACCCAGACTGACTGACTACTGAAGGGAAATAAGAATTGAGCGGAAGTAGGTAGGCGGGCGGTGCCAGGCTAGAAGATTTTACTGTTTCAGCATACTTTTTACTTATAAAAAAATTGTTGTAATTTGTATTAAATGAAAGCATTTACATGTATGGAGTATTCTCAGATACAGGCTACAATGGTCGGGCTTTTCCTTTTTTTTGGCATTTTTTTTTTTTATGCTTTATTGATAGTGTAGAGACAGAGTTGAAAATGGGGCAGAGAGGGGAGTGACATGCAGAGAACGACCGCGGGCTGGAATCGAACCCGGGTCCGCTGCTGGCCGAGGCCCATGGGGGGGGACGCCATACCAACTGAGCTAAGGGCGCCCCCTGGTCGGGCTTTTCTACTTACTATGAGATCTGTGAGGTAATCCTTCTCATAACTGTCCCCGTGCTTTTCCTCTTTGCCGTTGACTGACAGTGTGTAGTTGTAGTACTGAGAGTTCCCCACCTGAAAACAAAGAAGAAAAACATTAAATATGAATTTCTTTGGAAAATATCTAGTGTGTGTATGTGTATGTGTGTGTGTGTGTGTGTGTGTGTGTGTGTGTGTGTGAGTGTGAGTGTGTGTGTGTGTGAGTGAGTGAGTTACATTACATGTCATTTAGCAGACGCTTTTTTCCAAAGCGACTGGAGCACACATTCATACACCGATAGCAGCAGCAGCTACCACGCAGGGTGCTGGCTAACTATCAGGAGACATTTTTAGGGTTCAGTGTCTCTTTGCTCAGGGACACTTGGACATGTGGCGGGGAGACGGGGGATCGAACCACCAACCCTGCAGTTGAGGTTCCACCCTATTCACCTCGCCACAGCCGCCCCCCCAGTGAGTGAGTGAGTGAGCGTGTGTGTGTGTGTGTGTGTGTGTGTGTGTGTGTGTGTGTGTGTGTGTGTGTGTGTGTGTGTGTGTGTGTGTGTGTGTGTGTGTGTGTGTGTGTGTGTGTGTGTGTGTGTGTGTGTGTGTCTCTCACCAGTGCATTCCAGTGGTCCCAGCCAGGTGGTACATGTCCGACGTCTCCGGCCTCTTTTCTACCGTACTGCAGAAAAAAAAGAAAAAAAAAATTAAATAAGGGTTGTTTACACTGCAACATTTTCAACATAATACACAGAAGTATTTTTACATTTCGGCTGATCGTTTACAGAGATTATAATAATAACAATAATAATAATAATAATAAGAAGAAGAAGAATTGATAGCATTTATATTGTGCTTTTTGGAGCTCTCTCAAAGACACTATACATCAAATAAAATAAAGAAAAAATAAAACAAAATACCAAAAATGAAATATATGGTTTGCAGTGGAGTAAAGTTGTGATACACGCAGAGGCAGCAGCAATACCACATCAGCGGAAACAGCTGTGTTGTCTGAATACATTTTGTGTGTGTAAACGGAACTGTCCATTTACACACACACACTTCAGTAGTCGTCGTTATTTTTAGCTGCTAGCATGACTAGAAACCTATGGACTGTTCTTATATTGATGAGTCAAATGTTAAAGGTTAAATGTAGACGTGTTAAAGGAAGTAGATTTGTCAGAGGGGGCGATAGGACAACTCCTCCCCAGTGTGGCCGAGGTGAGATATATCTGTTGTGTATCACACACACACACACACACACACACACACACACACACACACACACACACACACACACACACACACACACACAGTGGCTGAGGTGAGATATATCTGTTGTTGCAGTAAACAGTGTCATAAAGAAAGTACAGCACTTTTATCCGAACTGAAATATTCATAATAGCCTTTAAGAGGAATGCATTTAGAAAAAAGGCATTAAGAAAAACTATATAAAAATAGCATTCTTTGCACTGATGGTCTCTTTTGCTGTTACATGTAATTTATGATCATCAGAGGAAACATTAGACTGTTTCAGAAATATTTAAAAGTTCCTCGTAGCACCTTTAAAAAAAAAGGTACAGTGTGTAAAATCGGAATATTTAGCGGCATCTAGTGGTGAAAGTTCTAGATGTCAGCGCTCCCTTGCTAACCCCCCTGTGTTTTTTAGAATGTATACAAGCTTGAAAACTGCCTTAAAAATCCCTTTAACCAGATATACACAGCTCTGGAAAAAATTAAGAGACCAGTCTGGATTTTTCTTCAATCTTCATCTCTACATTACTTAATGGAAAATGCTCTTTAATGACAATATTTTTTACTGGGAATTTGGTAGAAATGTTGTCAGTAGTTTATAGTATAAAACCAAAATGTTCATTCTACTCAAACATATGTCTATAAACAGTCAAATGAGAGAAACTGAGCATTTGGAGTGGTCTCTTAATCTTTATCCAGAGCTGTATATTATAATATAATATAATTTCCAAACCTGGTTGAGATATTTCCCGGCGAAGAATGTCTGGTACTTCTGCTTGTTGAGGTAGATTGGGAAAGCTTCGGACTCGGGACCTTTCTGCCACGGGACACTGGAGCAGTTCCCGTCCAGTGAGTTATTTCTCACCTCGTGGTTATGAGGGTAACGGCCCGTTAAAATACTGCTCCGACTAGGACAGCACAGAGGCGTGACTGTGAACTGTTTTAGAATTAAGGAAATAGGGAAGAGAGAGAGAATGAGGGAAATGTCAGCAGAAATATGTTGAAATGTTGAAGTAGACAGACTTCAGTGTGTGTGTGTGTGAGTGAGTGAGTGAGTGAGTGAGTGTGTGTGTGTTAGAGAGAGAGAGAGCGTGTGTGTGTGCGTGTGTGTGTGTGAGAGTGTGTGTGTGTGAGTGTGTGTGAGTGAGTGAGTGTGTGTGAGAGAGAGTGTGTGTGTGTGTGTGAGTGAGTGAGTGTGAGAGTGTGTGTGAGTGTGTGTGTACACGAAAGCAATGTACAGAAGGATGTGCAAGGCAAGTTTCGACATTTTTAGCCTATGTGAAATCACAGGAGACAGCATAGAATGGTATGAAGATAGGATATGTAACAGTGTAGGCTACTTTAAGCAAGATACTATAGGCAAACATTTTGTTTTTTTTAAAGCAAGCCCTGGGCAATTTTTAGATTTTGTCTATTTATCTTCCATAACATGTCTTCTTTCATACTAGTATAAATCAAAAGGTCCAACATGTACAATTAAGATGTTTATTTGACTAAACCTTGTCTGTTTGCGTCTGTGTTTTTCTCCATGATCCACTACCTGTCTGTACTGTGTGTGTACTCTGTAAACTGGTATGTAAACAAAGGCGGGGCACCATAGATAGCCATCATGCCGGTTTACAGAGCCTAGGCTGTGTATCGTGAGGAGATATTCACTGATTTTTCGAATCAAAAAGTGATTTTTAGACAACAAGCGTTCTCCAGAATGACTGAGTATATACTCACAGCATTGACAAACGTTGCTCCGGCGGCTCCTATCAACTCTTTAGTTTTCTTCATAGGGGTCTGGGGAAAGAACGAACACACACACACACACACACACACACACACAGACGCAGACGCGCACACACACACACACACACACACACACACGCACACACGCAGACGCACACGCGCACACGCACACACGCGCACGTTTAAATTATGTTTTAAATGGACAAACATTTACTCTGTATTATAAACAATAAAATGATTTGGTTTACGAGCACAAACACAGACATTATAAAGTTCCTCCTCTGCGGACCAGAATGTAGCTGTAGAGTAGGCGGTGCATTAAAGTCACTATTTACATTTGAAATACATCTTTAAACCTGGTTTAGATAAAAATATGGCTCTATGTAAGTCAATAATTAAATATAGGCCATTTTATTTTTACTGTTTAAGTTCCTTAAATTTTTTTCCTGTTAAAAGGTGCACTATGCAGTTTCAGAGGAGGGGGATTTGGTTACTTTTGCAGAGCCTGCAGTTAGTTTACAAAACATTTTCTCTAGCCTACATGTAATTCTTGTTATTTAAGAATTATATCATCAAAACTAAATTGTTTGGAGGAACCTGGAACCAAACGTAAGATTAGAATATGTTTGTAAACCAAACTGTGGGCCCTGCTGCTGTAAACAACAACAGACAGTGAAACAGTAACTTTTCGGGAAGCTTTCTAACTTCCAACAGTGTTCCAGGGATCACGTTTTTCCTGTGAGGAAAGTTAGTTTACCCAGTTATGAGAATATATCTTAGAACATGTTTCACTTCTCTGACACACCCAAAGTTACACAGTGCATCTTTAACTTTTTAGTCCCAGCTCTTTTACTGTTTACATATTATATCTTATAGGCCTAATACAGACATTATACTAAAATAAATGTGTATTTTAAGGTAGGCGCTTAAAAAACAGTCTCCAAGTCACAAGTAACCTCACGTCGTTAACCATATCAATCCCCTTATCAATACAATGTATTAGTGACTTCCGTGAAGTTTAGCGGGACACACTCACCATTCCCCCCAGCTGAACGTCTTGATCGTCGGCTACAATGAGGATGATGTTGCTCGGTTTATCTCCCGGTCCCCCCAACGCCGACACACACCTGACGCAGCAGGTAAGCAAGAGTAGCGCGAGGAGGGGGTCTTTCTGAGCTCGCCACGGTCCAGCCATTATGACAAAATAATAGGTTACACACACACACACTCACTCACACACAGAGACAGAGAGAGACAGAGGGGTAGAGATTTAGCTAGGTTTGGTTTCAAGCTTTTTGAAAGAGGATGTGATGAGTGAATGAGCGTGTGTAGACTGGACACACAAACACACACACCATGGACCTATTATAAGACACACACAAACACACACACACTGGACGCACGAGCCTCTTGCCGTGTCAGTTTGAGGAAGTGAAGTCGCGTGGTCATATGATCAGTGGGAGGAGTGACAGAACTCAAGAGGACAAACTGTTCAAATATTTTTTACACAACTTCACCTTTTTACTGACTCTGAAAAAAAGATAGAAAATGTGTTTTATCAGGATACATTGTCCTTTTATATATTTTTTAATATATTTGTATTATTTTATTTTTATTTGTTTTAATATATTATCACATTTTTTATATAAGTATTTATTTATTACTATTTATTTTTATTATTTTTTTTTTATAATTCAGGCTTTTTTTTAAATTAACTTTAGTTTTTTTTTAACCTACTATATTCTCTTAGTTTTCTTATTTCCTGCTATATACTTGTATCTGTATTTTACTAGTAGCCTATTCTTTTTCTAAACATTTATTTATTGATTATTCATCTATTTTAAAGTAAGCATTTTTTTTTTACTCTTCAATTTTTTTTAGAACTATTGTAGGTTTTCTTTCAAGAAAAACAAAACTTAATCTCCATAGAATGAGGATCTGAAACTAATCTAGCAATATTTCCATGTAATTCCCCATACACTTTAACTTATTAAACACCTGCAGAGTTACTGTTTATAAATATATCACTTTTTTTTTTAAATATTAGTTTGGCATTTTTCTTCTTATTAGACAGTTTTAGAGAAACAGAGATGAAACGCTCCAACCACTGCACCACGAGCACCGCCAATATATAGGCGACATAATTTGAGAGGGGAACTTAATTTCAAAATACTCACTGTCATGTTTGTAATCATGGACTTACAGGATGTTCCTTTTGGCTTAAGATGTAATAAAACGTACAGTTCTAGAGACATTACATTTTTCTCATTTTCTTTTCCTATTTTGCATTAATGAGAGGAGCCTGGGACTTAAGAATGTCATTGCCAACACACACACACACTGTGTGTTAATGTGCATGAGACAAATAGACTATCTTGTTTCTAAGAAATTCAAACAACCATTTTTTTTTAGCAGCTCAAATAAATGAATGAATGATTGAGTCAACTTGAATTTTCATGGTTTTATTGGTGGTGCAAATCAAGCCTGCGACTAGAAAAAAAAATTTAAACGTTTTTTTTTAAAATCATGTGAAAAATAAGGAACGATTGTGAGACAAGTACAATTTAAGTTTTTAAAATACTCTTTAAAAAAAAGTATCAGTGACATCTTCAGTGCGTGCGTGAATGCTTTCATGTTGTGTAGTATGCCTCCAAGCAGCACCATTTAAAAATCATTCAGAACATTATGTGTGGAGAAGTGAGGATAAACATTAATGAACAAATTATCAAAATATATAAAAAATATATTAGAATTAAAAAACACTAAATTAAAAAGTTTTAAGTCATAACATTGCAGATTTCTCATGGTTTCATTTCATCACTATTTAGACAACAACGCCTCCATACAGCGCCTTCATCCATCCCTCTTTATCTGAACTGCAAAGGACACAAAGACAAAAAGACAGTAATTACAGATGGAAGTTTAGCTGCTAAAGGAGATTTATAAATCAAATTAGTTTTATTTGTATTGCCCAAAATCACAAATAGACATTAGCCTCAGTGGGCTTTACATTCAATACAATACGACACCCTCTGCCCTTACACCCTTAGCTCGGCTGAGAAAAAAACCCTTTACCGGGATTAAAAAAAAAAAAAAAAAAAAAAAAAAAAAAATGAAGAACCACTCGTACCTCTTGTCCGCAACAAGCAGCATGGCGGTGGGTTGTCCGGTTCCACTTTGAGTGAGATGCAGAAGGAAGGAGTCTGGTGGCAGACGCAGGGACTCGTTCAGCATATGCACAATGCGCACATGCTTTGGGAATACGGCGTGATCCACAACAGAGAATCTGCCTGAATACCTGAATGAATAAATAGTTTCGTTAAACAAAAAAAAAAGATACAAAACGATGCAGTTAGCTGATCTGGATCATGAAGTAAATAAATATCAAGTGTTTCCTTTGCACATCATTGTCAATCAAAACCCTTTTAGCGTGGCCTTAAAGGTGCAGTGTGTAATATGACATCATCACGTAAGTTCTATAATGCAACACTCCCTGGGTAACCCCAACCCTTTTGAATAATAACAAGCTACAGTGGCCTTCAAGGACAAGAACAATTCTAAATTTTAAACAATGCACCTGATGACATTCCAACTATGACACTTCCAAAATGGCGGCGACTAGGCCTTGGTCCAAGGTGTGGAGAAATATGGACATATATGACCCTTTCTATGGAAAAAAATTATTCAAAACTTTTTTCAGCTATTATGCACTAAATTAAACATACTTATGGATATTATAATTATTTTCTACAAAATCTGCTGGGAAATATAACCCAATATTCTACACACTGCAGGTTTAAAGGTGCAGTGTGTAATATGACATCATCAAGAAAGTTCTACAAAGTTCTAGAATGCAACGCTCCCTGGGTAACCCCACCCCTTTAGAATAATAACAGAAGCTACAGTGGCCTACAAGAACAATTCTAAATTTTAAACAATGCACCTGATGACATTCCAACTATGACACTTTCAAGATGGCGGCGACTAGGCCTTGGTCCAAGGTATGGAGAAATATGGACATATATGAGACCCTTTCTAAAGGAAAAAGAAATTATTCTAAATTTTTTTTCAGCAATTATGCACTAAATTAAACGTATTTATGGATATTATAATTATTTTCTACAAAATCTGCTGGGAAATAAAACCCAACATTCTACACACTGCAGGTTTAAATGTGTGAAATCATGGTCACTCAGGAATTGTCCCATTTTGTGCACACCAAATACCTTTTTGAGGAAACGATCAAAAGGTTGTTGAAGAGGTGGAGGTGGACCCTAGTGAATGAAATCTTTGAGCCACGGGCACCATCCACCACCAGCTGCCTCAGTGTACCATCATGCACCAGGAAACGGCCATGTACAACCAGAGGAAATGACTGTAAAATGGAAGAAGTTAGTTACAATTTATGGTAAATGGACTTATATAGCGCTTTATCTCCGTTTTTCACAGACTCAAAGCGCTTTACATTGTTTTGTACACATTCACCCAATCACACACACACATTCATACAGCGATAGCAGCAGCTACCAGGGTGCAAGCTAACTATCGGGAGCAATTCGGGGTTCAATGTCTTGCCCAGGGACACTTCGACATGTGGCGGGGAGACGGGGGATCGAACCTCCGACCCTGCACACCAGAGGCGAACTCCCTACCCACTTCGCCACTGCCGCCATGCCATCTTCTGTGGGTTTAAAATAACAGAAATAACTTTCAAGATGGCGGCACTAGGCCTTGGTCCAAAATATGCAGAAATATGGACATATGAGACCCTTTCTAAGGGAAAAAAAAATAATTCAAAAATGTTTTTTCAGCTATTATGCACTAAATTAAACGTACTTATGGATATTATAATTACTTTCTACAAAATCTGCTAGGAAATAAAACCCAAAATTCGACACTGCAGGTTTAAGCACAACTTACACCGCCACATACTCTCCTTTCCTAATACTAGCTCATTCCCCAGTTCTGTGTCAGTCAGCATGAATGTACAGATCCAGACAAACCATCAGTGTACCTCATGAATGGAGTCAATTGCCTTTTCCAGATTTAAAATGGAGTGAGAGCCTTGTTCAGTCTCGTTGAGGATGCGCTTAAAAGAAAGAAGAAAAACAAACACAAAATAAGCCTTAGTTGACTTCTGAAACATGCCAAGCCAAGTTAAAGCCACTGCGAGTAACTTTGTCCATTGGCGGCATTTGGACAAAAGCGGTAGTATTTTTACGACGCCAGGCGTGCCGGGCGTGCCAGATTCAAATAATCAGGAAGCAATATAGTGCGTGTCCGTGTGATGAAAGTGTGAGGGCACCACCGGACTCTTTTCGGCTTGGTGAGAGTGGTGACACAGCATCAACTAATGCCAGTCAGTGCTACACACACCTGATTGTAATGAGTTGATGCATTGTCACCTAACTACTCTCTCTCACGGAGCTGAAAAATTACGTGTCCTCACAGAAAGCGAGAGACGGCAGTTAGTATGGATCACGATGAGGTAATGTGTTTATGTTGTTGTAAATAATGACTATTTCAGATGAATAATGGTCATCTGATGATGGTGGTGAGGCAAAGTAAACTTTGTTTTAGTAGGCTACCGCTCATTAATTTAGGAGTAAACACTGCAGTCTAGGTTCGCTCCGTGAAATTGTGTATACGTTGCTTGGCAACGCCCTCCCTCCCGCCCGCCTATCGCTCTCCCTTTTAGCTTTTCTTCATTGCATTTTCTTTTTTTTTTCCTTTGATGGTTCAGCCCCGTTATCAGTCATTTATGACGACAAATAACTGTCTCAAACAAGGCTCCCGCTCCCCTTCCCTCACCTGGAGCCATAGGCTTCTCAAATCGCGTTCCTGCGCCACACTGAAATCTGCGACCAATACAGATATGTGACCATAGAACATGCACGCGTGAACCGAAAATCGGACTGGGTGTACGACCAGACCAAAAGCAGTAATAAAAACTATATAAAAACGTCTTTCTTTGCACTGATGGTCTCGTTTGCTGTTAAAGGTAATTTATGGTTATCAGAGGAAACATGAGGCTGTTTAAAAGATATTTAAATGTTACTCAGAGCTGCTTTAAATGTATTCATTTGGATGCATGGTAATCTGACCAGACGACTATACCTGTAGGAGCAGTTTTAGTCGAGTGATCCTCTGAAAGGGAAGAATGAGGAAGGACTTGAGGCTCCGTCTTTCACACACTGGGTCGCTCTCAAGCATCTTGATTGTGGACAGAAAGTCTCTGTTGTGCTGCCTTGAATAGGATTGAATTACAGACACTTATTGTTATGTTTAAAGCAAAAACTAAAGTACTGCCAGCAAATCTTCAAAATCTGTTTATCCTTATAGAAAATGAAGGAAGAAGAAAAGGACACTTTAAGTCATCAAGTTGCAAGGACAACAGCAAAACAAATGTGTACTTCAGTGGTAGGAGTGAAAGTATAGAATTCTCTGCAACGTTGTTTTGTTTTGAGGGGGCAGGAAATATAAGATATTCTTCACTGCCTGCCTCCTTTTTGTCATGGTTTTATGGATTGTACATGTGAAAATGTTGAAATGAGTTTTGTTGGAAGACATCCATAGACGAACTAAATATAAATCAAAAATCAGAATTAGTCTGCATGAAAAGTTGGGGAAGACTCAACTCAACTTTAAAGGGACACTGTGTAACATTTGAAGTAATGTATTAGCTAAAATCAATATCCTCATTCATAAATATGTCCTCATTGGTGTAAAATCACCTCTGCCAATAATCTGAATTATCCTCCTGAGCGAAGAATTACAAATATTAATATTACATTTTGTACATTGAGCAGGCAAGTCTTATGGAGGAATCCATGTTTTTGGAATGTCATCAGGTGCATTGTTTAAAATGTAGAATTGTTCTTGTCCTTGAAGGCCACTGTAGCTTCTGTTATTATTCTAAAGGGGTGGGGTTACCCAGGGAGCGTTGCATTCTAGAACTTTGTAGAACTTTCTTGATGATGTCATATTACACACTGCACCTTTAAGCGTCTTTGAGTGACCTCCAAAAAAGCGCTATATAAATCTTATCAATTATTATTATTATTGTCAACTCAAAGAGCACAGGAGTGGGACGAAGGTTGCGTTCCGAATCGCATACTTTCTACTATATAGTATGTAGAAAAAAGATTTAGGATGTCCCGATTCTTGTGGCCAGATTTAGGATGGTTAGAATACCCGGATGGTCTACTTCATGCGGCCAAGATTGTTAGTGTTGAAAAGTGCATCCTATTTGGGCGATTCTGACCCACAATCCAGTGCGCACGTGAAGTGACGTAACATCGACGAAGCCTATAGGTCCATGTTATGAAAACAAACGGGGATGCGACGGATATAAAAGCAAGAGGCAAGATCAAGGCGCAATGTTATGATGAAATAAGAGAGAAAAGTATGTCCCAATAGTATGTCTACTGCATCCTAAATAGATTCTTTTTATCGTCGGATGTAGTATGTAGAATAGAAAAAAGAAAGAGTATGCGATTCGGAACGCAACCTTACTGGTCCTTGAGGGCGTCTTCTTGGAACTGCATGTTGGTGACATAGGGCACGTAGCGGCGGCGAAACTCTGAGCAGTGGCGCAGCACATTGTCTCCAACCTGCGATATCAACACACTCTCTGCCAGGCGCATTTCCAGATCCTTGAGGAACCTAGAGACAGAAGGGACCCAGCATTAAAGGTGCAGTGTGTAATATGACATCATCAAGAAAGTTCTACAAAGTTCTAGAATGCAACGCTCCCTGGGTAACCCCAACCCTTTTTGAATAATAACAGAAGCTACAGTGGCCTTCAAGGACAAGAACAATTCTAAATTTTAAACAATGCTCCTGATGACATTCCAACTATGACACTTTCAAGATGGTGGCACTAGGCCTTGGTCCAAAATATGCAGAAATATGGACATATATGAGACCCTTTCTAAGGGAAAAAATAATAATTCAAAAAAAATTTCAGCTATTATGCACTAAATTAAATGTACTTATGGATATTATAATTACTTTCTACAAAATCTGCCTGGAAATAAAACCCAAAATTCTACACACTGCAGGTTTAACACATCCAGTTCAAGAACGTATACGTAAATAGGGAGGGACTGTATGTGTGGAGTTCTTACTTTTCACTAGCCGTCCTCACATGCACAATGTTGGAAAACAGAATGCGATGCTCCATTGGAGACAGGGTCTGTTTCAGTGACTCTGACGCGTAGAAATGATTGACGGCGACGCCCAGGCTCTTAAAGTAAGACGCTTCAGAGGTCATCAACTCAAACATCGACTTCAGGGAGAAAGACAATAGGAGGATGAAGAAGAATGAATTATTATCGTCATTTAATTTTTTTTTTTAAATTATCACGAATGATTGGTAATGATCATGTCTGAAGTGTAAAGGATTAAAAAAAAAAAGTGCACTATGTCACTGTGGGTGTGTCAGAGAAGTGAACATTTTCTAAAAAAAAAAAAGGTATATTCCCATAAATGAATTAAAAAAAAAAAAAAAAAAAAAAAAACCCTGAACACTATTTGAAGTTAGAAAGCTATCTGAAAAAGTAATGTTTAACTCGTTTACGAGAGCCTTACACACCTCCTGATGTTCAATCTCTTTCTTGGACAAGCGCAAGAGCAGGCCAGATGCCTTCACCGCATCTAGATCATGCCAAAACCTGCTCTGAGGCATCACGGTTGGTGGAGGCACGGGTGAATATGGAGGCGCCCCATGGCTCTTACAGTTAGGCTCTAATGCGTCCTCCAACGAAAACTAGGAGGGAACAAGAATGAATTATTATTGTCATTTCATTTTTTATTTTATTTTTTTTTTAAATCACAAATGCAGCACATTGGTAATGATGATCATGCCTGAAAAAAAAAAAAAAAAAAAAAAAAGTGTCACTATGTCACTATGGGTGTGTCAGAGAAGTGAACTTGTTTGCGAGAGCCTTTCATACCTCCCGACAGCCCATCTCGCCGTAGGACAAGCTATAGGCCCCGCTAGATGCCTTCACCTCATCTGGACCATGCCAAAACCTGCTCTGAGGCACCACGGTTGGTGGAAGCAGGGGTGAGTATGGAGTCCCCCCAGGGCTCTTATAGTTAGACTCTTCATAGCCCGCCAACGCAAACTAGGAGGGAACAAGAATTAATCATTATTGTCATTTAATTTATCACGAATGCAGCACGTTGGTAATGATGATCATGTCTGAAGTGTAAAGGATTAAAAAAAGGTGCACTATGTCACTGTGGGTGTGTCACAGAAGTGAACATTTTCTAAAAGGTATATTCCCATAACTGAATAAAAAAAACTTGAAGTTAGAAAGCTATCTGAAAAAGTAATGTTTAACTTGTTTACAAGAGCCTTTCACACCTGACGGTGAATCTCTCCGTTTGACCCGCCATGGGTCTGGGCCCCGCCATGGGCCTGGGCCCCGCCATGGGCCTGGGCCCCGCCATGGGTCTGGGCCCCGCCATAAGCCCCACCATAAGCCCCGCCATGGGCCCTGCCATGGCCATAGGCTTCATAGCCGCCATGGGCCCCGCCATGGCCATAGGCTTCATAGCCGCCATGGGCCCTGCCATGGCCATAGCCCTGGGCCCCGCCATAATGCGCCCCGCCATGGGCCTTCACCTCATCTGGATCATGCCAAAACCCGAACTGAGGCACCACGTTTGGTGGAAGCAGGGGTGGGTATGGAGTCACATCAGGAGAGGGAATCTGAGGTGCTTTGGAATGGCAGGGAGGGGATCGCGGGGGCCGAAGGAAGGGCAGGGGCGGCACATACTTAGGGATCATCGGTTCAGACACAAAATTGTTGCTCTGTCTGTGAAGATCCTCTCTCAGGGCCTGCAGAGAGTAGTCCTGGTAGAGAGGAGCTGGAAGGGCAGAAATGAACACAAGCTGCTTTACATTTGCTCTAAATGTTCAATCACTGACAACAGCCAGAAGAAGAAAAGGTAAAAACTTACCAAACGTAAAGTAGTTTGAGCAGAAACTCAGACCTTCCTCCTCCACCGGTTGGGCCGCCCTGGGTTTATGAAGCAGGACACATTTAGTTAAAGGTATAAAAGATTACAAAATACTTAAAGACCTACTTCACCGGTGGGAACATGAGGGTATATTGAATTCTGAGATCCTATGTAGTATGCAAACATTTTAGAAATCGGTTCATCCTAGCCTGAGAAAAGACAGAAAGAGTGTTTTATGGTCTCACTGTCTAACCCCCATTTCTCTTTCTGTGACATCAAATGTAGGGTTAGACAGTGAGACCATAAAACACTCGTTCTGCCTTTTCTCAGGCTAGGATGAACCAATTTAATTTTGTTTTGCACATTTATACTACATAGGATCTCAGAATTCAATACACCTTCATATTCCCACCGGTGAAGCAGGCCTTTAAACAGATTTACAATATCTTACCCGTCTGCATTGTTATCCTGATCATCTGAAGGAGAGAAAGCTGGATTGTCAGATAGCTGCTTGAGTACAGATGAGTACATTTCTTTCAAACCCAATGTTCCCGTCGAGGCCACCGACTGGAGAGTTGAAGAAATATCCAAGAGAGGGGGACTAAAAATCAAAAAAAAAAAAAAAAAAAAAAAAAAAAAAGGGGAGACATTTTGTCATTATCCTATACTTACGGAGTTAAAAACCTACTTCACCTGTGGGAATATGAAGGTGTATTGAATTCTGAGATCCTATGTAGTATAAATGTGCAAAAACTTTAGAAATCGGTTCATCCTAGCCTGAGAAAAGGCAGAAAGAGTGTTTTATGGTCTCACTGTCCACCTATTACTCACTATGACTCACAGTGAGTAAAATGTAGGGTTAGACAGTGAGACCATAAAACACTTTTTTCTGCCTTTTCTCAGGCTAGGATGAACCGATTTAAAAAAAAAATTGCACATTTATGCTACATAGGATCTCAGAATTCAATACACCTTCATATTCCCACCGGTGAAGTAGGCCTTTAACTGCAGACGCTCCATGTGGTCCTTACCTGCTTTCCTCCGGCTGGTTTGTGAAGTCACTGCTCTCATCAAGGTCAACATAGTCCTGTGATCCGATGGTTTCCACGAGAGGAGAAAACTCTATGTTGGTTTCCATGAAATGAGAAAATCCTATGGAACGGGGCTCTCTTGTCCACATAGTTTGTATTTGTGATTTCAACTCATTCACTGGATCGTGTAGATAACCAATTATGGTACTACTGCTCAAACCACGGGTATTTTCATCGCTGTCAGCCATAATAACGCTTAAGTCTGAAACCTTTTAATTCATTTTTTTAAACTCTAACCAGGTGAAAACTGGGGATGTGTTTGTTGTCTATTGAAGTATATAGCCTTCAGTTGCCCCATAACCACTCTAATGAAATGAGTCCAGATGGATGCAGGCTGGGCTTTACTTACTAAGCAGCAATCACACAAACTGGAACCAGGTGTGGCTCTGTCCTCAAGCCTGGCAATAATGGGTGTGCCAAATCCCATTATTTTACTTTATACTACTACCACACACACACACACACACACACACACACACACACACACACACACACACACACACACACACACACACACACACACACACACAAATAAAATAAAAACATTTTCAATTCAATTCAACTTATTAAACACCTTCAGAGTTACTGTCTATATCACTTTTTAAAATTATTATAATTTGTTCGCATTTTTCTTTTTGGAGAGACAGAGATGAAACGCTCTAACCACTGCACCACGAGCACCCCCAATCTATAGGCGACATAATTTGAGAGGGGAACTTAATTTCAAAATACTCACTGTCATGTTTGTAATCATGGACTTACAGGATGTTCCTTTTGGCTTACGATGTAATAAAACGTACAGTTCTAGAGACATTCAATTTCTCATTTTCTTTTCCTATATTGCATTGTTGAGAGGAGCCTGGGACTTAAGAATTGCCAACGATTGCACACCCCACACACACACACACACACACACACACACACACACGCACACACACACACACAGCTGCTGTTATTGTTGATGTGCAAATAGACTATCTTGTTTCTAAGAAATTCAAACAACCATTTTTTTTTATGCAGCTCAAAAAGGAACATTTTCCTCATAGTATAGATATGCAGCCTATATATATATAGTAAGAGATTTCTCAATGATAAGAAGTGGCTCTAAATATATTATCAACCAAAATCTGTGAGCACTTCCTTTGTACAAACTGGTGAGACTGATTTGGTCAAGATGAGCTGAAAGTGGTAAACAAGCCCAAATAAGCCAATAATATTTATAAATGAATGAAACGATTGAATCAACTGAATTGTCATGGTTTTATTGGTGGAACAAATCAAGCCTATGACTAGAAAAAAAAATTAAAACTTTTTTTTATTTTTTATCTGAGATTCTTACTTGAAATCATGTGAAAAATAAGGAAAGATTATTTATGAGATAAGTCAAATTTAAATTTTAAAAAATCTGAAACATTTAGTCAACATTTTAAAATGCTATGCAAATTTAAAATAATATTGGATGTATGATAAATAACAATAATTAAATTTAAATTGTTTAAACATTTATGAAATATTGATTGAGATGATAAAATAAGTAAAGTAAAAAAAATATATATCTTATTTTGTAAATTGACGGAAACATTGTGTGACGTGTTCAGAGCACAACTCGAAAATATATAAAACATTTGGTTGTGTGATTTTGTGAAACATTTTAAAGCAAAATCATTACATACAGTATTTCACCTTTAGCCTACATAATGTATTTGCTACCATACCGGACAGTTTTAAAGTACAGCCGCAGCGTATTGTTTCTAGTCGGAATTATTTTGGTAGCGCACCGCAGCCGGCTCAGCAGCAGCAACCCAGTAACACACAACACATCTGCATTTGTGGTTTCACTCATACGCGGAAGTTTTAGGCGCTAGAAGTTGTTTTTTTTCAACCTACAGCGCTAACCTGACATAGATAATGTACTCTATATGTTTCCGGTAACAAACAATAGCGCGCCATTAGCTAGTTTAGCGTCACTTTTACGGTAAATATGGTGCCCTTAAAACGAAGGAAACTCCTGTCCACTCAAACTGGGAATAATGGGAACAGTGGGACTGACGTAATTGGAGTTAAAGCACCAGTTAAGTTCCCTGACGTGGTGATATTCCTGTTGGAGAGGAAGATGGGCGCGAGCAGAAGAGCTTTCCTCTCGCAGCTCGCGGCAAAGAATGGATTCCACGTGCAGGAAACGTTCAGGTACTAACACTGTAGTAGATTTTTGAACAGAACATTTTGACAAAGGCTGCTATTAACAGTTTAATGCAACTTGTTCTACCTCTTTCTACATCCAAGAGAGACATATTACAGCCTACATTTTACTGCAATAAGCCTTACATTTTTCTGACATCTTTAGTTACTTTACAAATTAAAGGTGCAGTGTGTAATATGACATCATCAAGAAAGTTCTACAAAGTTCTAGAATGCAACACTCCCTGGGTAACCCCAACCCTTTTGCATAATAACAGAAGCTACAGTGGCCTTCAAGGACAAGAACAATTCTAAATTTTAAACAATGCACCTGATGACATTCCAACTATGACACTTTCAAGATGGCGGCACTAGGCCTTGGTCCAAAATATGCAGAAATATGGACATATATGAGACCCTTTCTAAGGGGAAAAAAAATGATTCAAAATTTTTTTTTCAGCTATTATGCACTAAATTAAATGTACTTATGGATATTATAATTACTTTCTACAAAATATGCTAGGAAATAAAACCCATAATTCTACACACTGCAGGTTTAAGAACTATGCCTGAATATATATGAAGAGCTTATAATGACCTGTAGTAGATTTTAATTAGTAATTTTTGACATCCCCACTACATTTCAGAGGGAAATGTTGTAGGCTACTTTCTACTGCATCTTTCTGACAGCTCTAGTTGTAAAGGCTTTATAGTTATAATAACATTTATTTAGAGATACTCTAAAGACCATTGAGGGATGATGATGACCCTAATTTGCAATGACTTGACATCTAGTCGAACAAAACAATGCAAAGTAAAGACAACGACTAGGAGTAGTACAAACACAGTACATATTCTTCATAGTTACTTTTACAGAACCAGTTTTCAATTAGATACAGAGGTCCAGCCATTTGGAATAGACACTTGTCATCTCTAGATTTGGAGAGTATAAAACATCTTTAATATATATCAAACATAGACAATAACTGCGATTTATAAAAAAGCGGCCTAACTGTATGTTTGAAAATTTGTCGAAAAAAATTAGAATGTTGCATAGAAATGACCTGATTTCTACATTGCATCCTGAATATTGTCTTTTCCCCAGTGGGATGGTGACACACGTTGTCTCAGAGGGTAACAGCGGGGCGGAGGTTGGGTCGTGGCTGGACTCACAGACAGACGGTTCGGCCCACAGACCAGTTCACCTGCTGGACATGAGCTGGTTCACTCAGAGCATGAAGGCAGGACGGCCCATAGACATAACGGACACACACAGGCTACAGGTACGTTACTAGTCTCAAGACGTGTTTACTGCTTTTTAATGGTTTGATTGGTGGCGCAACATGTCACCAACAGTTCAAAATATTAACAAAGTTAGTAGGTTTCTTAATCTAGGCTAAGGGTCTGTGAAAGTCTAGAAAAAATGTGCAAGACGATCCATCATCCATCTCGTAGTTTTTAAGATATTAGTCTTTTTTGTTTGTGTGTGTACCAACAACAAATTTAGACAAAAACAACTGCAACCAAAAAAGTAAAGAAAACTGAGATCAGAACTAAATTAGATCTCTCTCTCTCTCTCCCTCTCCCTCTCTCTCTCTCCCTCTCTCTCTCCCTCTCTCTCCCTCTCTCCCTCCCCTCTCTCTCTCTCTCTCTCTCTCTCTCTCTCTCGCTCTCTCTCCTCCTCTCTCTCTCCCTCTCTCCCCCCTCTCCCCCCTCTCTCTCTCTCTCCCTCTCTCTCTCTCTCTCTCTCTCTCTCTCTCCCTCTCTCTCTCTCTCTCAGCAGGTGGATGAATCAGAGGTCGAGGTGTTTTCTGTCCCGAGTTTCGCCTGTCAGAGGAGAACCACTCTTGAAAACCACAACACTGTCCTCACTGTACGTCCACACCATGAGAAACAACACTACTTTGTGAAAAATGTATATACATTTAAACCTGCAGTGTGTAGAATTTTGTGTTTTATTTCCTAGCAGATTTTGTAGAAAGTAATTATAATATCCGCAAGTACATTTAATTTAGTGCATAATAGCTGAAAAAAATGTTTTTAATTATTATTTTTTCCCTTAGAAAGGGTCTCGTATATGTCCATATTTCTGCATATTTTGGACCAAGGCCTAGTGCCGCCATCTTGAAAGTGTCATAGTTGGAATGTCATCAGGTGCATTGTTTAAAATTTAGAATTGTTCTTGTCCTTGAAGGCCACTGTAGCTTCTGTTATTATTCGAAAGGGTTGGGGTTACCCAGGGAGCGTTGCATTCTAGAACTTTGTAGAACTTTCTTGATGATGTCATATTACACACTGCACCTTTAAGTTAACATATAGAGGCCAAGCCCAAGCTTTTGGCCCCGAGATGCTGTGCCGAGGATATACTTCTTGACGCACCTTTGTCCGTATTGATGAATGAAAGTCCGAGTCTTTCTTGCAGTTAAAAACATGTGTCTAGTTTATTTTCACTTTATTTAGCTACAAACTATAAAACCAACATACATACAAACATAGACCTTAACGTGACGTAACGTGGCTTGTGTGTGTGCGCTCAAAAACTGTTTCTATGTCCGGGTAGCAACTGTGGAACCAAAGAGTTAGCTTAAAGAACATTTCTATTTAAATCATGTATACCATATTATTTTTTTATTTTTTAATCTAGGGCCCTAATGACAGTATTTTTATGTATTAATGTGCTGTTTTCGTTGCTCTTTCAGGATGCATTGTCGCTCCTGGCTGAAATGGCAGAGCTGAGTGCAGAGGAGGGGAGAGGTGTCGCGTTCAGACGAGCGTGCGCCGTGCTGAAGTGTTTAAATGAACCAGTGACGGCCATGAGTCAACTGAGAGGGCTGCCCTGTCTGGGAGAGCACTCACTCAGGGTCATACAGGTGTGTGTGTGTGTGTGTGTGTGTGTGTGTGTGTGTGTGTGTGTGTGTGTGTGTGTGTGTGAGTGTGTG